>NC_082699.1:59682776-59996338 GCF_949987515.2 Delphinus delphis
AAATGGATAAATAACATAAATTAAATGTGGTCTATTTGGTTGACAGAATACCATACAAATAAAAACAAAAAATTGGATCTGTGTATCAATATGAATTTATCATAAAAATATATTGTTGAGGGCTTCCCTGGTAGTGCAGTGGTTGAGAGTCTGCCTGCTGATGCAGGGGACACAGGTTCGTACCCCGATCCGGGAAGATCCTACATGCCACGGAGCGGCTGGGCCTGTGAGCCGTGGCCACTGAGCCTGCGCGTCCGGAGCCTGTGCTCCGCAACGGGAGAGGCCACCGTGGCCACTGAGCCTGTGCGTCCAGAGCCTGTGCTCCGCAACAGGAGAGGCCACAGCAGTGAGAGGCCCGCGTACTGCAAAAAAAAAAAAAAATATATATATATATATATATATATATATAGTTGAGTGAATAAAAGCAAACTGAAGAACAACAGGTATAGTGTGATCTAATTTACACAATAAAACAAAAACTACAAGCAATACTCTATGTTTTCTATGAAAAGCACACACAAACATGGGTGTGTACATATTAAAAAAGAGCATGGATACACAACTCATAAGAGTGATTATTTCTGAGGACAAGGGTAAAGAACTAAAATTAATAGTGCACTAACTTTATAATGTAACATTTTAAAAAATAATAAACACGTGTATTACCTGGGTAATTTAAAACTTTAGAAAGAAGGGGGAAGAATCAACTAGAAAAGCAACCATAACATGAAGAATATAACAGTAGAGTAAGGATCAGAAGACTGAAACTCCAAGCAGGACTCTGTCCCTAACTAGCCATTTAGCAGGAAAACTCACTCTCTCTGGGCACCAGTTTCCTCCCTTAGCTAAAGCACAAAGGCATTGGCCAACGAAGATCATGAAAGTTCTTAAGACATTGAGATGTCTTTGAATTGTTGATGTTTCATAGAACAGTGAGCAAATAACCAATGATATTTAACACAAATGTCAGAATTTCCATGGGTTAAAAAGCACAGTGACCTTAACTGCCAGGACACCTCTCTGCTGTTCAGCGATTTGGAAAAGTTAAGCTCCCTGGGTAACACATTTGACCTGAATGCTCTGCGGGAGCTTCCTGCCTGGGTTTTTCTTCTCAGGACAACTGAATCTGGTCTCTAATACGTGTGGTCTAACCACTCAAAGTATCTATGTATGATAATATCATAGGATTTTCACAAAAAGGATTTGTTGAGAATGACTAAATCGATACTCTGAAATGAAAACCAGCCACAGCTTAATCTGTAACTGATACACAGTGGGTTCTGGCATCAGTCTCTGGTTGCTCCTTCCTGGGGGGCGGACAATAATTCTTCACCACAGTGACGAAGGCAAAAGCCTGACGGCTGGTCTTCCCTGGAGCCTCCTTTCTGTGTTCCACATTGTTCTCCTATCACAAGGTGTGCTCTGGGATGCCCACTTCTTGGTGTAGAAGCTTTTTACTGACCTTATGTTTACGTGAGAATTTTGCTTGATTTGAATAGTTATTTGTTCATGCACCTTTGAAGCTCTCAGTGTCTTATTTATACATGCTACACTTAAACTATCTTTGCAGTAATGCTGATTCTATGGTGAATTCATGCTGCTCCAGTGCCCATGGGAAAAGTTTTAAAGCCAGCTTTTCTGTTATTTTTTTTCCTACTTATAATTCAGATTGAAATGAATCCCTCCTTTGCACAATGTCATGCCACTTCCTGTGTGTAGCAGGAAATATTTTCATTATCCCCTTTTCCCTTTAGTGATAGAATCCTCAAACGCTTAGTGATAGAATCCTCAAACGCTGGCTGGGCACACGGCCACCAAAATAAAGATTGCTTTTGCCATTCTCCCTTACAGTTATATGCAGCATGTGACTAATTTTAGACCAATAGCATGTGAATGTTAGTGATGTGTGCGCCTTCCAATGGGTGGCCCTAAAGAGAAGGTGTGTGCCCTTTACTTCCTGTTTCTTCATCTCAGGAACTAACATATGATGATGAATCTCCTTCATCCATGTGAATGGAAGCAATGCCTAGGGATGGCAGAGGGACAAGAGAGAAATCTGCGTTACTAATCCACGGAGCAGCCATAACAGCCCTGGTATGCTTCTCATCAGACTCAGGTAAAACAGAAATCAAGTTCTATCTTGTTTAAGCCACAGTAATTTGGGGTCTTGTCAGCACTATGAAGCAATGAACTAATGAATACAGAATTTGGTACCTAGGAGTAGGGTAACGATGCGACACAACTGAACATGTATTACATTGGCTTAACGGTTAAGCAGCAGGCAACAAGGATATACAACTTTGAGGCTAGAAACCTAATAGTAAAACATTTAATAAAAATGTTTCATCATTGTCTACAGCTGCTATAACAAATTACCATGTATTTAATGGCTTAAACCAACACAAATTTTTTATCATACAGTTCCGGAGGTCAGGAATCTGAAATGGGACTTGCTGGGCTAAAATCAAGGGGTGGGCACGGTTGTGTTCTGTTCTATAGGCTCCAGGAGAAACTCCGTTGCTTGCATTTTCCAGTCTCTAGAGGCTGCTTACATTCCTTGGCTCCTAGCCCCTTCCTCCATTTTCAAAGCCAGGAACAGCAGGTCACGTCACTTCGAAACTCTTCTTGCCTCTCATCTACATTTAAGAGCTTAAGAGCTGTTGTGACCCAGGATAAATTTCCTCTCTTAAGGTCAGCTAATTATTAACCTTCATTCCATCTGCTACCTTAATTCCTTTTTGTCATGTAAGGGTACATATTTACAGGTTCTGGGGATTAGGACATGGACTTTTTTTTTTTTTTTTTGCAGTACGCAGGCCTCTCACTGTTGTGGCCTCTCCCGTTGCGGAGCACAGGTTCTGGACGCACACGCTCAGAGGCCATGGCACACGGGCCCAGCTGCTCCATGGCATGTGGGATCTTCCCTGACCGGGGCATGAACCCGTGTCCCCTGCATCGGCAGGCGGACTCTCAACAACTGCGCCACCAGGGAAGCCCAGGACATGGACATCTTTGAGGGGCCATTATTCTGCCTACCACAATGTCTCCTGCGATAACTTGGAAATCAAAACCCATGCTAACTGAGCCTACTACAGGAAAGTGTTGAAATTTTTCAGAATGTTAGTGTATGCTGTCTACTTCTTGACATTTTCAACAAAGCCCTGACAGAGTAAGCCGAGCTCCAGGAAGAGTCAGCCTACTTGAAAGCAGAGATGGAAGTTCAGCTCTGTTTAGGAAGATGCTTTTTAAAAATTTTTTCCTTTTTAATTGGCTTGGGGCAGGGTCTAGGTATTTGGACCCACACAGGGTTGAAAAGGTAGCAGTTTCTCTGCTCTGGTGATTCTGAAGAAGTAGCCTTAGCAGGAGGTAAGCCCAAGCTTTTCTCAAGTACTTCCCAGTAAGTGCCCTCTGCCAGATGATGGGAGGGGGTACAGTGGCACAAATTGGACTAAAGATATTTCCGTCCTACCCAAGTCTGTTTTTTAACGGCCTCAGTGCCTTGCAGAAAAAGACCAGTGTAGTGGTGGACAGAGCAGAGAGAACAGAAAATAAAAGACTAAAATTTTCATGCTTAAAAAATCTGTTACACGAGACTGCTGGCTACTATCTTACGCGACTGATTGAAAGCAATTAGAACTGAAATTTGACTTGGTTTTTGAAGGAATTATGCTACCAAATGAAGAGAAACCTAGCTGGCCAAAGCTTGAGCCTGTTATACACTAAAACATCTATAGATCTTTGCACCTGCACCAGCAGAAGGTGGTTTGGCCACCAAGAAAGATAATCTTTCCAGTGTCCACTTTGAATGTAGTGAAGGACAATGGACAAGGCAAAGTTCCCTGAAGAGAAAGCCAGGGTCTGGGGGAGGGGGGAGGAGAATGAGGGAGAAGCACTGGCCTCAGGTACAAAAAATTTAAGGGGCTGCAAAAAAAAGTCAGTAATCACGATAAATAATTTTTTTTTTTTTTTTCCGGCATGCGGGCCTCTCACTGTTGTGGCCTCTCCCGTTGCGGAGCACAGGCTCCGGACGTGCAGGCTCAGCGGCCATGGCCCACGGGCCCAGCCGCTCCACGGCAGGTGGGATCTTCCTGGACCAGGGCACGAACCCGTGTCCCCTGCATCGGCAGGCGGACTCTCAACCACTGTGCCACCAGGGAAGCCCGATAAATAATATTTTAATGCAATGTTTTGGACAATC
Organism: Delphinus delphis; assembly: GCF_949987515.2. Classification (NCBI taxonomy): domain Eukaryota; kingdom Metazoa; phylum Chordata; class Mammalia; order Artiodactyla; family Delphinidae; genus Delphinus; species Delphinus delphis. The sequence continues at coordinate 59,686,975 of NC_082699.1, forward strand.
AAAATTAGTGCAAAAAATCCTTGAATAAAATATCAAAGTTTTTAATGATGGCAGGATCAGTAAGAGCGCTATAGGAAGCCATACTGGAGCCTGAGGCAAAAGGAAAAACCAGTAATATTAATCTTATCTTTATTAAAAATTGATATTTTGTTCATCTTGGATCTTTTGCATTATTTTTATTTGTTTAAAATGTTATTAAAATATTTTTATCTTAACTATTGAAATTTTGTGTGCCCCCTTGTATTTTACGTCTGAGGCAAATGTCTGCCTCTCCTCCCTCAACTCACTCTAACCTGGGCCCTGGAGGAGACACAGAACATTAGTCCAGAAAGTTCTGCCTGGAGAGCAGAACCAGGTATGCCAGATGAACTAAAGAAGGAGTTCACCCCACTGACGGGGAAAGGAATCATAGGCTGAACTGTGTCTCCACAAAATTCACACGTTGATGTCCTAACCCCAGTACCTCAGAATATGACTATTTGGAGATACGGCTATTAAAGAGGTGATTAGAAGCCTCCTTGAAAATGAGGCCCCTAGGGTGGGCCCCTAATTCAATTTGACTGGTGTCCTTATAAAAAGAGGAAATTTGGACACACACAAGTGACACCAGGGATGCACGTGCACAGAGGAAAGGACACAGTGAGAAGGCAGTGAAGAGAGGCCTAAGAAGAAACCAAAGCTACTGACACCTTGATCTTGGACTTCCAGCCTCCAGAACTGTGAGAAAATTAATTTCTGTTGTATTTTGCTATTGCAGCTCTGGCAAACTATTACAGGAGTCTTTGGTATTCCTTCACAGGCGGTATTTGATAATTGTTTTAAAGTGATTACTGTATTATGCCTTTTTCTAAATGGGTGATTTGGTGGGGAGGGCAGGGCTGTTTATTTTAATTGCAGCTATACAGCTGCCAATTTGCTATTTTATATTGGTGAGGGGTCAATTAACTGGTCTTTTAGGTTAGAGTTCACTGGGCCAGGAGCAGAGCGCCAAGTCATGGTGGAAAAGACTATGCATCACCTGCAGACACTAGGCTTTGAGCTGATGCAACCCGCAAGGGGAGGGGGGTGTGTTCTAGGAGCAGGAAGAAGGATGCATGAAAATGTTAGGGTGGCCAGAGAAGCAGACCAGGATGAGAATCACTATTGTCTCCCAACGTCTACTTCCTCTTTCATCCTCTAGTAACAGAGCCCTCCCATCTCAGCTGCACACATGGCCACCCAGACTAGAAATCTCCTTATAGATAAGTGAGACCACATACTTAATTCTGAGCAATGGGATAAGAGTGGAAGAGATGTGTGCGTGTCCTAAACATGAAGCGGTGCATCCTCCCATCTCTTTCTTCAACAAGCTGCTCCCAATGTCAACATTGTGACAAGCCACTTTCAGCTGTGCAGATAAAGGCTACACCCACCAACCACTGAAGCCACAGTTGTCCTGGTCACCCAGTTTGCCCGGGCAAATATAGACAAGAGCATATGATCAGGAAAGATTTATGGCTATATCCCCAATAAGCTAGACTCCCCTGTTCTCTGGATTTAATTTGGGCAATGTGAGTAGTTCAAATTATGTTGAATATGAAATGATTGAACTGTTTGGGAGATTAGTTAGGATATCAGTTCAATTACTATAGAATTCCAAATAATAATGGTCTCAACAAAATAGAATCATCCTTTCCTCTCACATAACATTTCAAGTATACGCAGTTGGGGTTGATACGGTGGCATCACAATATCTAAGACAAAAGTCTTTCCTATTTTGCAGCTTTGCCATCCCAAATGTATATTTCTAGCCCTGATCTATCACCTGACCTTCAGACTCATTTATCCAGTTGTTTAATCAACAGCTCCACTCAGATATCTGAAAGGGATCTGCGACTTAAATTTCTAAAATAGAACTCTTGCTTTTCTCCCCTAAACCATGTCTCCCCCAATCTTCTCTATGTCAGCAAATAGCACTGCTACTCACCCAGTTGTTCATACTCAATGACTCAGACCAAAATCGCAGGAATAATTCAAGACAATAATTCAAGACAATAATTCAAGACAATAATTCAAGACAATAATTCAAGGAATAATTCAAGACAATTTCTGTCCGTTTGGAAATACATTCCAGATCTGATCACTTCCCACCAGCTCCACCGTTGTCACTCTAATCTACGCCTTCATTTTCTCTAGATTATAAAATCACAGTAGCAACCTAATTGGACTCCTTACTTCCATGCTTAGATTGCACAGTTCATCCCCCCATACAGGAGCCAGAGTGTATTAATATTCTATCATTGCTATGACAAATTACCACAAACTTAGTGATTTTTAAAATACCAATTTATCATGTTACTCTTCTGTAAGCCAGAAATCCAACATGAGTCTCACTGGGCCAAAATCAAGGTGTTGTTTAGCTGCATTCCCTTTTGGAGGAGCTAGTGGAGAATCCACTTCCTTCTTCTAATTTCTGCACGCTGCTCACATACTCTGGGGCTTGTGACCTCAGTCCTCCATCTTCAAAACCAGGAGTGGTGGACTGAGTCCTTCTCACATCACATCACTCTGACCTTTCCTACCTTCTTCTTCCACTTTTAAGGACCCTTGAGATTACACTGGGACCACCCGGAAAAATCGAGATAATCTCCCTATTTGAAGATCTGCTGATTAGCAACTTCAATTCCATCTGCAACTTTAATTTCCCTTTGTCATGTAAGGTAACATTATTCTGCCTACCATACAGTGTGATCTTTAATCACATACATCAGATTTCATTTCCCCCTTTCTATGTCCTCCATTGCCTTCTTATTCACACTTAGAGATGCAAAACACTTACCCCAGCAAACGTGCTTTGTGTGAACTGCTCACGTCTACTCTTATTCTACCCCCCATCACCCTTTCCCACTAAATTTTATGCAGTCTCACCAATCTTCTTGCTGTCCCCAGAATGCCAAGCTTATTCCCACCTCAGAGCCTCTGAATGTTCTCTTTTTGCTGCTAGGAATCTCTTCCTTATATACCTGCATGGTCCCCTCCCTCATTTCATTCATGTCTCTGCCCAAAAAGCACTTACTCAGAAATGCCATCCTTGACCCCTGTGTATCACTGTCATCATAATATCTGGTACCAGACATTATGTTACCACCATATCAGCATTACTCTGAGCTGTTATTATTCATTGCTGACATTACGGGATATATTTATTTATTCATTTCTACCAGAATATAAGCTCCATGAGGATAGGGGATTTCTTTGTCTTATTCTCTGCTTCATCTGTAGCATGTAATGGGTGTCAAATATGTATTTGGCAAATGAGTGGTTGAATGTAAGAATAAATTAGCTGATACAGTTGGCATTTCTACCTAGTCTCAAACATCAAAATAACTCAACCATTCTCCTGCAAGAGATGAACCATTTAGATTCAGAACAATCCAGGCAGAATTCGACACTTAAGCCTCACTCTGTCCTATTTGCAAAGCAATTGAAAGCAAGGGATTTGTTCCATTTCCTTCCTTGTGTGTCTTGGTTTTCAAATGAGGTGTTTAATTCCAGCCAGCATGCTAAGCAAGTACAGACTCTGTGTTGAGCCTCCTGTTCCGCCCTGGTAATTCTCACGCGAAGCAGGACAGTTACTAACCCACTCTCTACAGATGCTGTAGTTTCATCTTGCAGACTGTCAAAGAGCAGTGACAGATATGCAGTGCCCGGCAGCCCCAAAAGTTGCTCTACAGGGTTCTGGACTAATAGCTTCCCCAAAAGTCATTATTGATCAAGTAAAGCTTCCAACTCAGGGAAAGTGATGGCTTAAGGCAAACAACAGTGTTTCATAACAGAAATGGCTTGATCTGATTTGCTCTTAACAATCAGAACCTAATCATCTCAGTTCAAAAAAAATTTGTACAGAGAATCTGTCACGAGCCAGGGCCTATGGGTCTATGCCAGGGACCACAGCATTCAAAGGAGAAGGAAACAGCTTTGTCCTATGGACTCTCTCACTCAATGTAGTGAAATAATGATTTACGCTAAAGTCCATGTATGTGTCAAAGATGTGTTTTTTTGAAACAGGAATATGAATGTCTTCGGATGACCATTTAAAATATCGCAGGTGATACTTGACATTTGCTGTATAAAACAAACAAAAAATGGCCACTCTCAGGAGCTACTATCTATTCTTTTGCACCATGATTATGGAGTAGGTTTAAATTCCCTAATCATGTGAGCAACAAAGGCAGTAATGGCAAGGATGGTGGTCTGATGTACCTAGATTAAAATAGCTTCCTATTTATACTAGTTTCAGACTCTGTACTCTGGGTGCCTGGATCTTAATGTATCTAAAACTCACCTCCCACTCCAATTTGACCTCTTCTTCTGAGGTCTATCTGCTTCTCCAAGCTTCAATGCACCCTTCTACTCCTGACCACGTTTAGGTTTCTGGTCACTCGTAACTGGTCACTATCCCAACCCTTGAAGACAAGCAGATTCTTAAGCCACTCAACTGCCAGACCAGAGGCATATCTCCTGCCTTTCAACCCAAATCCTGCCCAAAGAACCCTGCTATGCAGCTGCCAGGATCGCGGAACGGCAGTGACAGAGACAGTGAAGCGGAGCGGTGCCCACTTGGAGACTGACCTGGCTTTGGATTCCATCCCTGGACAGCTTTACATTTTCTGAGGAATTAGAATTTGAGCTCTGAGAACAGGAACCATTTTGTCTGCATCTCTTCAAAAGAAATCATATGCAAGAGCGCATGGTAGGAACTCACAGCATTAAATCGAATTTAATTAAGATACTCTGAAAGATAACTGAACAAAATGGCTAAAGTAACTGGCTTACCTTTCACTCTGAAAACCTATTTGTGAGCTTTTTACACAGGTCCAGACCAAGAAAATAATATTTGGCATCAGTCTTAGGTACAGGCATAGATAGGGATAGGTAGGTAGTAGATAGACAGATGATAGGTAGGTGGATAGATAGATGCATAGATAGATAGATAGGTAGGTAGATAGACAGATAAAAATAAGAGGAACTGAGATGCTAAAGGAAGTCTAGAAGAAGCCATGAACATCAGCCACAAGGACCAATATCCAGTCCTCCTAAGGGATTCCTCAGTTTGGCCTGTCTGAAAGTGAGAGAGTGGAATACTAAGAATATCTTTTAAACAGTAGATCTGATCCCCTACATTATCTCTGGAAATACAAACACCAAGCTTTCTGAGAATAGCAAGAGAGCCAAGTGATGGCCTAAAGTCCAAGGTCAGTAAAAAGATGCCAAGTTAGACATAATCACAGTAGCACTTTGTTCAGGGACTTCCAAGTGGATGCATATGATGGACGGAAGGAACCAGTGTTTACTGAAGCTCTCCTACGTACCAAATGTTTTGCACATATCAACAAATTAAGTCCTTACCAGTAGCCAGTAGTTGTCTACTACAGGCCTGTGGTGGATTGCAGGTGATAGGCAGACATGTGGAATTCTGCCATGGAAAGGGCTTTAGTGATAAATGAGTTCAGGATCTTTATCTCAAAGTTTAGGAAACCAAGATTCGGAATGAGAAAGCAACTTGCCCAAGGTCATACTTGATTTTTTTTTTTTTTTTTTTTTTTTTGCGGTATGCGGGCCTCTCACTGCTGCGGCCTCTCCCGTTGCGGAGCACAGGCTCCGGACGCACAGGCTCAGCGGCCATGGCTCACGGGCCCAGCCGCTCCGCGGCATGTGGGATCCTCCCAGACCGGGGCACGATCCCGTGTCCCCTGCATCGGCAGGCGGACTCTCGACCACTGTGCCACCAGGGAAGCCTCATACTTGATTTTTGACAATTTGTCAGCATCAGAGCTAAACTTAGACCCCATAAATCTTGATTCTCAGTTCAAAGCTCTTTCCATTAATCTATTCAATCTTCTCAAGAGGAATTCTCGGACATGGGATCAGCAGTCACTTTCTATGGAGGCCAAAATCAACTGCAGAAGAAAATACATGAGTCTGGAATGTTAGACGACTCAGAAATCCTAACATCTGTACAGAGTGATGGGGCCTACGAAGAAACTGCTTCTTATTACAGTAATCCAAATTGCTGCCAACCAAAGGGAAACAGGTTCACTCTTAAGCCCCCATTCTATCTGCTCCTTTGCATAAGGAGCATGGATTAGGGGAGAGTATTTACTTACTGTGTTGCCTTAAGTCACTGAACTTCTCTGAGCTGCATTTTAATCCCCTATAAAGTGAAGACAGTGATAATACAGAAGTTCTTCATTATCTCAATTGTATTATCTGAGTCTTCACAACAGGAAAGCAAAAGCCATCATAACATGAACATTTTCTCTAATGGTGTACTGAGTTGATCATTTATAAAAACTAGTCTGTTCTCCACATCCCTTCTCTCTGAAAATTCATATCTATCTCTAACCATTAAATCAATGTATTTGATCATTAGTCTGTAAATATAACGCAAATCCTTTGCCAAGCCAAACTACACATCTCAGAAAAGTTTCAGAATTTCAAGTGATGAACAAGAGCAGTACTGCAAAACAGTGCAAACCACACACAAAGCCACGGACATATAAGGATCTTGGCCTCATTAGGCAGCTCAAAATTGTAGAAGAGAGCAAAGGCGAGGTTGATGACACAGCAGGCATTTTGAAGGAGAAAGATTCGAATATCAACATAACAATAAAAGTCACTGAGAAAAATCCATGAATATTTCTCAAAAGTAACCTTCAAAAAGATTACCCTTTGAAAGTTAATTAAACATGAAAGGATGTTGCATTGTGCTCTCACACACTTTTGGCAGAATCATGGTTCTTAAAAAAGAAAAACTTGCTATTTTCTATAATTAGCCCTAGTTGTCTTTATAACCAAAATTATTTTATTTATGAGAAAGACATTATTTTCACTACTATAACTCCATTTTTTTAAAATAAAGTCTCAATTGGAAACTTTTCTCCTTTTATACCATGAAATTTTTGTTGCAGCTTTAAGCAGATTCTCTTGTGAATAATCATCCTTGCATATATTAAGCTCTCTTTTATCTGTATCGCTAAATAGGGAGAATCTTGTAGGAACTGGAGCACATCAGCCAAGAACAATTTCACCCAATATCTACACAACCGCTTAGGTTCTCAGAATCCCCAAATGGCCCCTTACATGATTCTATTAACAAACCCAAAGTACGCATAGTCTTTAGGACAACAGTTTACCATTCAATATTGGAACGGTACCATGCAGCCCTGTGACTACTGCTTCCAGGAAAGTGTAAAATTGGGAAGCAGTGCTGGATGAACTGGTAACAGCCGACTTCGGGATGATTTCAGCTCTCTCCAGTTGCCTCTTCACTTACGATTCAGCTGCGATCCTTGCTCATCCTCAGATCCGGAGATCAGAGGAAATGATGATCTTATTTCCAATTAGAACAAATAGTAGCTGTCTTGAGCTGTATCATTAATCCTTTCAGGGACATTTGTATTGTGTTACTTATTCTGTGGCCTATACTGAGGCATAAAAGAAGAATCCCTTTCCTTTTCCTGTCTCTAAATGCAGGTCCAAATAATTGCTCCTGCTGCTGGAGATGAAGGTTAATTTGAAGTAAAGACCCAGATGGGGAAATTTTCACTTGTCTAAGCAATGGAATCAAGTGTGTATAGCCACTGTCACAAAACTGTCACCCTGTGACTTTGCTGTTTGCAAAGCCTCAGTTTTGTAATGCCTTCACTCGGTATGTATTTGCTATTTATGAACGTATGCCAAGAACATCTCATCCTTAGGCACCAAAGTTTTTTTCATTAAAACTATTTAACACAGCAATTTTAGTATTTGCCAAGTCATTCACTTATTCAATAACAAATATACCAAACCTGTGTTAGGGCTGGAGATACAAAGATGACTACAGAACTATTTCTACCCTTAGAGAGTTTAGAAAGTAACAGGGGCAGCAAAGAAGGGATGCTAAATTTAACAGTGATACTTCAGAAGAAACATCATGAAAAATAAAAAATATGGAAAATAATTTTCCTTCCTAGCCTCTAGTGGATTTTTTAGAGCTCTTTCTAGTATTAATCTTATTCAATAACAGCTGACATCCTAGATTTACCCAGCAAAACACCTGAGGGATACAATATATCCAATTAGTGCTAGTGGTTTGCTTAGGTATGGGGGAATATGTGTCAGTGTCTTGGTTTGAGGAGTAATCTATCTGGGGGACACACTCAAGAGATTCTTATGCATCCCTCACTCTTAAAGTGTATTAAAATTTTACCTTATAAGAATCATCTGGAATGCTCGTTAAACACACAGATTCCTGGGCCCTTTCACTGGAGGGTCAGATTCAGGAGGTCTGGGGTAGACCCACATATCTGTATATTTAATAAACATCCAGGTGATTCTTAGCATCATGCTAACAGAGCTTTAGAAAAACTTTTAAAACTAGTCTTGAAATTTAAGCAATTGTGCTACTTATTTCTTAGCTGCTAATTTGGGGCTTTTTAACTACTTCTCAACATTTGACAGAAAAATACTAGTTTTCATTCTAGAATCCCACTGACAGTTAAAAGTTACCAAAGCTGTTTCTTTTCTTTCTCCATCTAATCTCTACATATACAATATTAAAAACAAAGGGATACAACTAACCAACAGGAAGGCTGAAAATTGCCAAAGAATGTTACAAATTTACTGACCTTTTTTCTCCCATCAAGAGGAAACATTTTTTTCCATTCTGTTTAGGATAGGATTAGAAAAGGATCCTCTCGTCAGCATTCTCAGACACAGCAAGTGTTTTCTCGGCAGTTACCAGGCACTTTAGGAAATTACTCTGCCGATCTCTTTAGGAACCCTCTCAGTTATGTGGTTTGGTATGTCTGTATCCAAATTATTGATTTTGGATCAAACTATAAAATGCAAAGATGAAAGAAAATATTTATCAAAAGTGACTGAGTGAAAATATAACCCAGACTTATGTTTGAAAACTTTCTATTATCAGAAGTAAAGGGACTAGAGTTAAGTCTACCCCAAAAATGCTAAGAAGTTGGAAGAAGGCAGCTTTCAGACCAGTTGTATGGCAGGAGAAATCTGGCACAGCGCTCCTGACTGCTTCCTTAACTCACTTCTTACTGAATGACACCCTTTCAAGATGTCATTTCCTTCCAAGGATTCAGAGTTCTTGCAGTCCGCTCTGCTATTTCCTGATCAAAACCTGTTCTTAGAAAAAGATCATATAATCTATTTACCTTAGAGATGTCTGTCTGAAAACCACTTCCATGTAAAAGAAATAATTCTAGTTGTAGAAATATCAAGAATCATGAGTCAGGCTATGGCAATTTTGTTGTTCTGTCCCATAATGGTGAGGCATCCTGATATGCTGAGATCATACAATTTACCCTAGGAATATAATTAAAACTAGATAAGGAACCATATTCCTATGGAGGCTTTAGGAGCTTGTGATTACATTTATCAAATTATAGAGCTATGGCTAATTGTGTGCAAGAGGAAATTAATGACCCTTTAATAATAGAGTTATAGATATCCAACTTATATATAGTAAAGTTGAAAAAGATTAACATTTAAACCTAAACAGGGGGAATTTGCTTCTATCTACTTATGGTATAGTTCATATCACTGGGGAAACGAATCTTCACGTGGTCCCTCTGCTCTCATATCCTTGCAGATGCTCAGAGAAATAAGACCATAAGGAAGCAGCCCATAGCCTTGACTTTGATGGCCTGGGCATGAGTTTCAGCATGGGAGCTGGAGAAAACGTCAAGAAAAAATTAAAAATAATTTGGGGAGGAGTAGAGTTTATTCCTCAGGGAAAGGACACTTGGAAAAGAGAAAAAGAAAAGGAGGAGAGGAGAATGAAAAGTAAGGTAGTGTTGATAATAAAAAGATTTGTAAAAGAAGGAAAGCAAATATTCAATTTTAGTTTACTTTTACAACTATATAAACCATCTCCATCTTCACAAACTCTCAGAAAAGCATCCGAGACTAAATCCACTAAAATACCTCATGGGACTGTTTTCATTTTTATAGTTTTGGTGGAAATGAGAGAAAGATGTGGCATTCAATGTACATATCATGGAATGGGACAGCATGCTTGGTAGAATAGGATAATTCAGCCACTAAACTGATTGATCAGAAGCAAGATCTCAGCACCAGAGATGACCAGGATGATGCAGACATCACTTCCCCAACATCGGTGCCCAATCATATATACACACACGCAGGTTCTCTGCCACTGATCATTGGATGGGGTTTCAGCCAACTTCATTTGAAATTCAAAGGTAAATGCATATGGGGGTTACACATATAACTGTAGTCCACATAAGAATGCTTTAGTAATATAGTATGCACATACATATCTTTTCTTTAAAAATATATCTTTATGGGAGTATAATTGCTTCATAATGCTGTGTTAGTTTCCGTTGTCCAACAAAGTGAATCAGCCATATGCATACATATATCCCCGTAACCCCTCCCTCTTGAGCCTCCCTCCCACCCTCCCTATCCCACCCCTCTAGGTGGTCACAAAGCACTGAGCAGATCTCCCTGTGCTATGCAGCTGCTTCCCACTAGCTGTCTATTTTACATTTGGTAGTGTATATATGTCCATGCCAATCTCTCACTTTGTCCCAGCTTACCCTTCCCCCTCCCCGTGTCCTAAAGTCCATCCTCTATGTCTACGTCTTTATTCCTGCCCTGCAACTAGGTTCATCAGTACCATTTTTTTTTAAGATTCCATATATATGTGTTAGCATACGGTATTTGTTTTTCTCTTTCTGACTTACTTCACTCTGTATGACAGACTCTAGGTCCATCCACCTCACTACAAATAACTCAATTTCATTTCTTTTTATGACGAGTAATATTCCATTGTAAATATGTGCCATGGCTTCTTTATCCATTCATCTGTCGATGGACATTTAGGTTGCTTCCACGTCCTGGCTATTGTAAATAGTAGTACGCACATACATATCTACATTTAAGTCTGTCCAAGTACGGATGCAGTATAGGCATGAGTATTTGTGTATTATGATGATACCATTTGGTTTTTATCCATTTATTCTAAGTTCTCTTAGTTTTAAATTCCATTAGGCAGTAGAGTGGACAGATCTATGGGAAGTAGAGAGGTGCACAAGGAAGTGCAGTGCTCTGTCCTAAAAAATCTGCATATTTAATCCTAAGTATTATAAGTTATTATCCTTACACCCCAACTTCCTACTTTGACCCTAAAGTAAAAATGTATGGCATGATATTTGGTAAAGGAAACAAACATGTTTGATTCAAGTGCTCCCTCATTCTGTTTATTCATACCCCTGCCCATGAGGGGCAAATTGTGCTCTGTGCCTACATCCTTCAGATAAGCACACATAGGTCAGGACCAAGAAATTTCTTCTCGATGCAAGTCTATAGGCCTCTCTCAGTCGCCACTAATAGGGTTCAACAGATGTGGGGCAATAATCCTGGGTAAGTGAACCTATTTGACAGACCCAAATTTTCCTTCAGCTATATTGTTCCAATTGGGAAAAAGGTAGTAGAAAGCCCAGTTGTGCCTATAGATCCAAGAAACTTTTCTTGATCTATGTTTTTACTAAAAATAAGTCTAGAATTTTGATCACTGTCCATCTTTTCCCTAGCAAAGATTCTTATTTGATTCCAAGCTTGTACTGGGGGCAGGAGATGCACGATTCATTATCACCTTAAAGCTCCAACAGTGTAATCTATTTCCAGTGAGAATTATGCTATAACTAAAACAGAAATAATTGGGTAATTGATGGTGACTGCCTTGCAGCTATGTCCTGGATGCCATTTCTAAAAAGGAAGCCAATTTTCTAAAAACGCATGTTAAATGTTGCACACAATTGCTTCTCTATGTCATTAAGCCAAGGAGGATATTACTTAGGGGGTTATTCATTTTTATTTTACTTTAATGAATGTTAAGAACCTCTAAATCACTTACAACAATTAAGACAATTAGCTCTGTGTGGAACTGTGAAGTTGGACCTCACTCCACTCTTTCAGTTTCTGTTATTTTCTTCCTTTACTAGAATTCACTTTGATAAATCACAAGTCAGAACAACGTGTATTTGGCTCCCTTTTTTCATACACTGTGTATGTTCTTGTTGAATATTAGTTTCCCTTTCAGATTTTCTGGGGAAGAGAAGAAATAGTAACCCTTCAATATATATCACCAGGTTGAAATAGTTGGATGGATTCTGACTACTGACTTTTCAGTTCTATATTTTACATCAAATTTAAAGCTTAACTTCTCTTTTTTTTTTTTTTTTTTGCGGTACGTGGGCCTCTCACTGTTTTGGCCTCTCCTGTTGCGGAGCACAGGCTCCGGACGCACAGGCTCAGTGGCCATGGCTCAAGGCCCAGCTGCTCCGCCGCACGTGGGATCCTCCTGGACCGGGGCACGAACCCGCGTCCCTTGCATCGGCAGGCGGACTCTCAACCACTGCGCCACCAGGGAAGCCCTGAACTTCTCTTTTATTGCAGAGTACAATAAATAACAAAAAAAGCTGGATTATGGAGTATTATAGTTAATAGCAGCAATCATTTGAATGTATATAATTCTATTCTCTGAATAGCTTCCAAATATTTCATATATTGGCACATCTATTTAAAATATTTTTTCTAAAATGTATGGGTTGAAATATAGTGAGATGAAAACTAGAATTTCTTAAGCACTTATATTTCAGGTGCTTCATAAAATATGGCTTATTTATTCTTCACAGTAGCCTTATCACAGTGTTCTCAAGCTTTGGTTTACATAAGGACCATCCATACAGCTTGGTAAAAAGGCAAATCCCCAGGGTCCACCTAGCCAAGATTCTGTTTCGGAAAATCTTGAAAGACCTCAGGGATTTATATTTTTAACAGGCTTTCCTAGATAACTCTGATGTAGGTGGTACATGAAACACAATGTGAGAAGCATTGCCTATTATGCGATTGTTTTAGATGAATAAAGTAAGAGTCAGGAAGGTTAAGTAACTTGTCTAAGGTCACCTATTCATAGAAAAAGTGGGTAGAATGCTTTTACTCTTGAGAGAAAGCAAGTAAATCTTATGAAGAATGAGGAAAATGTTAAGAAACAAGAAAGAAGATATGAGACCTTGGCACAGACAAGGAACGGCCGTGGAAATAAGAGAGATTGGGAGGGTCTTTGGTTTGGGTTATGGCAGAGTGTCTATTATCAAATCTACCTCCTACCATAAGCAACTGGACAAAGTGTATTAAATAACTATTTGCAGACAGTTTTTAACAATCAACACAAGGCTCTGGTCATTGAAAGAAGGGAAGCATGAAGGTGAATGTACCACATTTATCCTGGTTTTCTCCCTGAGAAGACTTCCTAAACTATGGCACAGAGAAATAAAGCCCAAGAAGAGTGGTATTCTTGCTGGGTTGTGTAAGAAGAGATTAAAATTTGGAGCTTCCAAGACACTGGGGTTTGCAGATAGGTTATTACATAGGTAGGGTCCAAAGGTAAGGAGCATCAAAATCTATCAAAACATCCCCCCTAGGATTCTTGGCTAGTTCCTAAATTGCCTATTTACAAGGTAAGATTCCAAAAGATCTAGCAGAGAAAATCCACTGGGAGGCTGGAGAGCTCTGCACAGATTTCTGAGGCTGCAGAATGCTGAGAAAATTTTGGATTTCAGGCCCAACCAGGGCAAAGAGATCTCTGCAAACATCTCAGGCTTCCAGCTGGGACCATGGAAGCACCATGCTGTAGGAGCAATGACCATGCACTGGGAGTAAAGTCTACTCTAAAAACTACCATTGGAATTTTGATAGGGATAGCATTGAATTTATAGATAGCTTTGGGTAGTATGGACATTTTAGCAATATTAATTCTTTCAATCCATGAACATGAATATATCTTTCCATTTATTTGTGTCTTCTTCAATTTCTTTCATCATAGTCTTGTAGTTTTCACTGTACAGATCTTTCACCTCCTTGGGTAAATTTATTCCAAAATTTTCATTGTTTTTTATTCTATCGCGAATGAGATTGTTTTCTGTATTTGTTTTTCAGATATTCCAATGGTATTTTTCACAGAAATAGGAAAAACAATCTTAAAACGTGTATAGCACCACAAAAGACTCCAAATAGCAAATCCTGAGAAAGAAGAAGAAAGCTGGAGGCATCACACTTCCTGATTTCAAACTATACTACTAACTATAGTAATCAAAACAACATGGTACTGGCATAAAAATAGACACCAAGACCAAAGGAACAGAACTGAAACCCAGAAATAAATCCATGTATGTATGGTCAACTAATATTTGACAAGGAGGCCAAGAATACTCAATGAGAGAAAAGACAGTCTCTACAAAAGATGGTGCTGGGAAAACTGGTTAACCACATGCAGAAGAATGAAATTGGAACCCTATCTGATGCCACTCACAAAAATCAACTCAAAATGGATTAAAGACTTAAAACATAAAACCTGAAACCATAACATTCCTAGAAGAAGGCATAGAGAAAAAGCCTCTTGATATTAGTCTTGGCAACAATTTTTTGGTTATGACACCAAAAGCACAAGAAACAAAAGCTAAAATTAGTAATTTAACCCCTGATAAGGGGCTAATATCCAAAATATATAAGGAACTTATACAGCTCAATAGCAAAAAACAACAAACAAACAAAACCAGTCTGGTTTTAGAATGGGCAGAGGAACCAAACAGACACTTTTCCATAGAAGACATACAAATGGCCAATAGGTAGACGAAAAGGTGCTGAACATCACTAATCATCTGAGAAATGATTAGTGATCAAATCAAAACCACGAGATATCACCTCACACCTGTTAGAATTGCTACCATCAAAAAGACAAGATATAACAGTGTTGGTGAAGATGTGGAGAAAAGGGAATCCTTGTGCATGGTGGTGGGAATATAAATTGGTGCAGCAGCTATGGAAAACAGTACTGAGGTTCCTCAAAAGTTAAAAATAGAAATACCATATGATCCGGCAATCCCACTGCTGGGTACATATCCAAAAGAAATGGAAACAGGCTCTCAAAGAGATATCTACTCTCCCATGTTCACTGTGGCATTATTCACAATAGCCGAGATATGGGAACAACCTAAGTGTACATCAACAGATGAATTGATAAAGGAAATGTGGTGTATATTTATACAATGGAATATGATTATATAATAATGAGAAATAAGGACATCCTGCCATTTACAACTACGGAGAATGGACCTTGAGGACATTATGCTAAGTGAAATACGACACAGAAGGACAAATACTGTAGGATATCACTTATACGTGGAATCCAAAAATGCCAAACTCATAGAAATAGAGAGCAGAATGGTGGTTATGGGGGGTGCAGGGAGTGTGGGAGCAGAGTAGGAGAAATGGGGAAATTTTGATCAGAGGGTATAAACCTCCAGGTATAAGATGAATAAGTTCTGGGGATCTAATGTACAGGATTATTATTATAGTTAACAATAATGTGTCATACACTTAAAAGTTGGTAAGAGAGTAAATCTTAAGTGTTCTCAGCACAAAAAAGAAATAACTATTATGTGACTTTATGTATGTGTCAACTAATGCTAGGGTGATAATCGTTTTGCAATATATAAGTGTATCCCATCAATAGACTGTACACCTTAAACTTACACAATGTTATATGTCAATTATATCTCAGTAAAGTTTTTAAAAAAGAAGTAAGGTCTGCTCTCTAAGAGTAAGAACAAAAGTGCAATAGCTCCATCCTAATGAAGCCTAAAAGCAAGTCCCAGAATCCAGGTAATCCTCCCACAACTTAAATTCTTATGAAAACAAAATATAACTGTCTCTAGAGATTAATAACAAAATCTAGAGCATCTACAATATATCAACCACAAGGTCCAGAAGGTAAAATAAAAATTTACCAGATAAGTGAAGGTGGAAAAAACAGCAAATATTAACCAAGAGAAAAAAAAATGAATGAAAGACCTTAGGGATATGAAAGATAATAGACTTAGCAGATGAGGTCTTCAAAATAACTATCATTAGCATATTAAATGATATAAAAGAAAAGATGGGCAAAATGAATGAAAAGTTAAAATATTTTAATGGTGTATTAGAAAAACATGACTCACACTGACATTTAAGATCTAGAAAATATAATATCTGAAACTAAAAACTCATTGGATAATTAAAGAGAAGATTGAACACAGTGGAACACAGGATTAGTAAAAGAAACTATTCAATAGAAAAATATCCAAACTGAACCAGAAGAATGCATAAGACACATGTGAGACATATTCAAAAGGTCTAACACAAACATCATTGGAGTTTCAGAAGAGGAGAAGAAAATGTCCCATGTTCAAATAAAAGTGGGATGAAAATTTTCCAAATCTGATAAAAAGCAACAACACACAAATGCAAGATATTCAGCAAACCCTATGTAAGAGTTTTAAAAAATAAATAAATAGGTACAATAGAATCAAATTACTTTAGTTCACTGACAAAAGAGCAAATAAAATCAGCAGGAAAAACACACATTACCTTCAAATGAACAAAAATAAAAGTGATAGTAGACTTCTGAATAGAAACTATGTCAGTTTCTTTAAGGAGCGGAAAGAAAAAGAGCTGCCAACCTAGAAGTCTATACCATTAAATAACCTTTAAAAATAAAGGCAAATACAAGAAGGGTAAAAATGAACAAAAGCTAAAATAAAATAAATACAAATGACAAAACCTGAAAGAATTTATTGCCAGCAGACTTGCATATAAAAGATTATCTCAGAGGGAAACACAGACCTACGGGAATAAATGGAAATAATAGAAAAGTGTGAAGATTTGAGCTATCCTTCAAGTTCATCAAATAGTGAAGCATTCAATGAGTGGCTCCATTTTTTCAAAGATTTGCCATTGCACCAAAAGATGGGAAATATTGAAATATAACCAGAAATTTTAATTCAAGTCTTTCTGTAAGCTTTAAAATGTGTTGTTTTCATTATAACCATTTCTTAGTAACAAGATAAAATATATCAATGAAATTGACCCATACAACATATTGATCATATGCCATATATGTCACGATCTGATCTGCTAATTTCCAGTATTCATTTTAGTTACATCAGAGACTTGGAGATTTTGTGACATATAGTCTGAGATTAACAGAGAAAGAAATGCAATGTGCAATTGTGGTTTCATTCTGTAAACCATAACCATAGATTGTGTGCTCACTGAAGGTAAAGTATCAAAAGTAGATCTTTCTGAATACAAATACAGGGCAGAAAACACTGGCCCAGCCTTAATCAGTTCTTAACTTCTTAGGAGACAATGCAAATCAAAGAAGGGGAATAGGGGGAGAGGGGGAAGATGGTGGAAGAGTAAGACGCGGAGATCACCTTCCTTCCCACAGATACATCAGAAATACATCTACATGTGGAACAACTCCTACAGAACACCTACTGAATGCTGGCAGAAGACCTCAGACCTCCCCAAAGGCAAGAAACTCCCCATGTACCTGGGTAGGGAAAAAGAAAAAAGAATAAACAGAGACAAAAGAATCGGGATGGGACCTGCACCAGTGGGAGGGAGCCGTGAAGGAGGAAAGGTTTTCACACACTAGAAGCCCCTTCGCGGGCGGAGGCTGCGGGTGGCGGAGGTGGGGAGCTTTGGAGCCACAGAGGAGAGTGCAGCAACAGGGGTGCAGAGGGCAAAGCGGAGAGATTGCCGCACAGAGGATCGGTGCTGACCAGCACTCACCAGCCCGAGAGGCTTGTCTGCTCACCTGCCAGGGTGGGCGGGTCTGGGAGCTGAGGCTCGGGCTTCGGTCGGTGCGCAGGGAGAGGACTGGCGGCCTCTCAAACAAACCCAAAACAATTAGAAAATGGGAATAGGAACATACATATCAATAATTACCTTAAATGTAAATGGATTAAATGCTCCCACCAAAAGACACAGACTGGTTGAATGGATACAAAAACAAGACCCATATATATGCTGTCTACAAGAGACCCACTTCAGACCTAGAGACACATACAGACTGAAAGTGAGGGGATGGAAAAAGATATTCCATGCAAATGGAAATCAAAAGAAAGCTGGAGTAGCAATTCTCATATCAAAAAAAATAGACTTTAAAATAAAGACTATTACAAGAGACAAAGAAGGACACTACCTAATGATCAAGGGATCAATCCAAGAAGAAGATATAACAATTGTAAATATTTATGCACCCAACATAGGAGCACCTCAATACATAAGGCAAATACTAACAGCCATAAAAGGGGAAATCGACAGTAACACATTCATAGTAGGGGACCTTAACACCCCACTTTCACCAATGGAAAGATCATCCAAAATGAAACTAAATAAGGAAACACAAGCTTTAAATGATACATTAAACAAGATGGACTTAATTGATATTATAGGACATTCCATCCAAAAACAACAGAATACACATTTTTCTCAAGTGCTCATGGAACATTCTCCAGGATAGATCATAGCTTGGGTCACAAATCAAAGCCTTGGTAAATTTAAGAAAACTGAAATTGTATCAAGTATCTTTTCCGACCACAACGCTATGAGACTAGATATCAATTACAGGAAAAGATCTGTAAAAAATACAAACACATGGAGCCTAAACAATACACTACTTAATAACGAAGTGATCACTGAAGAAATCAAAGAGGAAATAAAAAAATACTTAGAAACAAATGACAATGGAGACACGACGACCCAAAACCGATGGGATGCAGCAAAAGCAGTTCTAAGAGGGAAGTCTATAGCAATACAATCCTACCTTAAGAAACAGGAAACATCTCGAATAAACAACCTAACCTTGCACCTAAAGCAATTAGAGAAAGAAGAACAAAAAACACTCCAAAGTTAGCAGAAGGAAAGAAATCATAAAGATCAGATCAGAAATAAATGAAAAAGAAATGAAGGAAACAATAGCAAAGATCAATAAAACTAAAAGCTGGTTGTTTGAGAAGATAAACAAATTGATAAACCATTAGCCAGACTCATCAAGAAAACAAGGGAGAAGACTCAAATCAATAGAATTAGAAATGAAAAAGGAGAAGTAACAACTGACACTGCAGAAATACAAAATATCATGAGAGAGGGCTTCCCTTGTGGTGCAGTGGTTGAGAGTCCGCCTGCCGATGCAGGGGACGCGGGTTTGTGCCCCGGTCCGGGGGGATCCCACATGCCGTGGAGCGGCTGGGCCCGTCAGCCATGGCCACTGAGCCTGCGAGTCCGGAGCCTGTGCTCCACAGCGGGAGAGGTCACAACAGTGAGAGGCCCGCATACCGCAAAAAAAAAAAAAAAAAAAAAAAGATCATGAGAGATTACTACAAGCAACTCTATGCCAATAAAATGAACAACCTGGAAGAAATGGACAAATTCTTAGAAAAACACAACCTGCCAAGACTGAATCAGGAAGAAACAGAAAATATGAACAGACCAATTACAAGCACTGAAATTGAAACTGTGATTAAAAATCTCCCAACAAACAAAAGCCCAGGACCAGATGGCTTGACAGGCGAATTCTATCAAACATTTAGAGAAGAGCTAACACCTATCCTTCTCAAACTCTTCTAAAATATAGCAGAGGGAGGAACACTCTCAAACTCATTCTACGAGGCCAGCATCACCCTGATACTCAAACCAGACAAGGATGTCACAAAGAAAGAAAAGTACAGACCAATATCACTGATGAACATAGATGCAAAAATCCTCAACAAAATACTAGCAAACAGAATCCAACAGCACATTAAAAGGATCATACATCATGATAAAGTGGGGTTTATTCCAGGAATGCAAGGATTCTTCAATATATGCAAATCAATCAATGTGATACAACATATTAACAAACTGAAGGAGGAAAACCATATGGTCATCTCAATAGATGCAGAGAAAGCTTTCGACAAAATTCAACACCCATTTATGATAAAAGCCTTCCAGAAAGTAGGCATAGAGAGAACTTTCCTCAACATAATAAAGGCCATATATGACAAACCCACAGCCAACATCGTCCTCAATGGTGAAAAACTGAAACCATTTCCACTAAGATCAGGAACAAGACAAGGTTGCCCACTCTCACCACTCTTAATCAACATAGTTTTGGAAGTTTTAGCCACAGCAATCAGAGAAGAAAAGTAAATAAAAGGAATCCAAATTGGAAAAGAAGAAGTAAAGCTGTCACTGTTTGCAGATGACATATTACTATACATAGAGAATACTAAAGATGCTACCAGAAAACTGCTGGAGCTAATCAATGAATTTGAAAAGTAACAGGATACAAAATTAATGCACAGAAATCTCTGGCATTCCTATACACTAATGAAGAAAAATCTGAAAGTGAAATCAAGAAGACACTCCCATTTACCACTGCAACAAAAAGAATAAAATATCTAGGAATAAACCTACCTAAGGAGACAAAAGACCTATATGCAGAACATTATAAGACACTGATGAAAGTAATTAAAGATGATACAAATAGATGGAGAGATATACCATGTTCTTGGATTGGAAGAATCAACATTGTGAAAATGACTATACTACCCAAAGCAATCTACAGATTCAATGCAATCCCTATCAAACTACCAATGGCATTTTTCACAGAAGTAGAACAAAAAATTTCACAAGTTGTATGGAAACACAAAAGACCCCGAAGAGCCAAAGTAATCTTGAGAATGAAAAACGGAGCTGGAGGAATAGGCTCCCTGACTTCAGACTCTACTACAAAGCTACAGTAATCAAGACAGTATGGTACTGGCACAAAAACAGAAATATAGATCAGTGGAACAGGATAGAAAGCCCAGAGATAAACCCAGGCACATATGGTCACCTTATCTTTGATAAAGGAGTCAGGAATGTACAGTGGAGAAAGGACAGCCTCTTCAATAAGTGGTGCTGGGAAAACTGGACAGGTACATGTAAAAGTATGAGATTAGAACACTCCCTAACACCATACACAAAAATAAGCTAAAAGACCTAAATGTAAGGCCAGTAACTATCAAACTCTTAGAGGAAAACATAGGCAGAACGCTCTATGACATAAATCACAGCAAGATCCTTTTTGACCCACCTCCTAGAGAAATGGAAATAAAAACAAAAATAAACAAATGGGACCTCATGAAACTTCAAAGCTTTTGCACAGCAAAGGAAACCATAAACAAGACCAAAAGACAACCCTCAGAATGGGAGAAAGTATTTGCAAATGAAGCAACTGACAAAGGATTAATCTCCAAAATTTACAAGCAGCTCATGCAGCTCAATAACAAAAAAACAAACAACCTAATCCAAAAATGGGCAGAAGACCTAAATAGACATTTCTCCAAAGAAGATATACAGACTGCCAACAAACACATGAAAGAATGCTCAACATCACTAATCATTAGAAAAATGCAAATCAAAACTACAATGAGGTATCATCTCACACCGGTCAGAATGGCCATCATCAAAAAATCTAGAAACAATAAATGCTGGAGAGGGTGTGGAGAAAAGGGATCACTCTTGCACTGCTGCTGGGAATGTGAATTGGTACAGCCACTATAGAGAACAGTATGGAGGTTCCTTAAAAATCTGCAAATAGAACTACCATATGACCCAGCAATCTCACTACTGGGCATATACCCTGAGAAAACCATAATTCAAAAAGAGTCATGTACCAAAATGTTCATTGCAGCTCTATTTACAATAGCCAGGAGATGGAAGCAACCTAAGTGTCCATCATCGGATGAATGTATAAAGAAGATGTGGCACATATATACAATGGCATATTACTCAGACATAAAAAGAAAAGAAATTCAGCTATTTTTAACGAGTTGGATGGACCTAGAGTCTGTCATACAGAGTGAAGTAAGTCAGAAAGAGAAAAACAAATACCGTATGCTAACACATATATATGGAATTTAAGAAAAAAAATGTCATGAAGAACCTAGGGGTAAGACAGGAATAAAATCACAGACCTACTAGAGAATAGACTTGAGGATATGGGGAGGGGGAAGGGTAAGCTGTGACAAAGTGAGAGAGTGGCATGGACATATATACACTACCAAACGTAAAATAGATAGCTAGTGGGAAGCAGCCGCATAGCACAGGGAGATCAGCTCGGTGCTTTGTGACCACCTAGAGGGGTGGGATAGGGAGGGTGGGAGGGAAGGAGACAGAAGAGGGAAGAGATATGGGAACATATGTATATGTATAACTGATTCACTTTGTTATTAAGCAGAAACTAACACACCATTGTAAAGTAATTATACTCCAATAAAGATGTAAAAAAAAAAAAGGGGGAATAGTAGATTATTATAGAATTCTCTTTCCCAAACGTCCTATTCACATATCTTTTGATGATTTACATTGTAATTGATGTCCGAAGTGCTACAAGAACAAATATTAATAGACATAGGCCATTCTCAAAAGCTTCCAGCCTAATAGGAAAAGAGAGAAATGCAATAACAAATAAATGTAATGAAGTGTTTTAGGTGACATAATAGAAATCTAGAAAGTTTCAGCGCAACACGAAGGAGAAAATGAGCAATTCATCCTGGAATGTGTCAAAATAGTATTCATGGGACTTCCCTGGTGGTGCAGTCGTTAAGAATTCACCTGCCAATGCAGGGGACATGGGTTAGATCCCTGGTCCGGGAAGATCCCACATGCCGCAGAGCAACTAAGCCCACGTGCCACAACTACTGAGCCTGTACTCTAGAGCACTGTGCCGCAACTACTGAGCCCATGCACCACAACTACTGAGCCCTCGCGCTGCAACTACTGAGCCCATGCACCACAACCACAGCAGTTCAGTAGCTGCAACTACTGAAGCCCACGTGCTCTAGGGCCCACGTGCTGCAACTACTGAAGCCCGCAGGCCTAGAGCCTGTGCTCCGCAACAAGAGAAGCCACCGCAGAGAGAAGCCCACGCACCAAAACGAAGAGTAGCACCCGCTCGCCACAACTAGAGAAAGCCTGTGCACAGCAATGAAGACCCAGGGCAACCAAATAAAATAAAATAAAAGTATTCATAGGAGAGGTGACGTGAGCTCTAAATTTTGAAAGATGAGAGGCGATTTGCCAATGGCCATGAAGGAGAAAAGCATGTCAGGCAGAAGAGGCAGAGAGGAAGGGCATGGGTTATAAAAACAGTATTAATAAATTGGTAGTGAATGTGGCACCATGTATGAGGTGAAGCACGGTTAAAGGGATGCTGGGGAAGTTCACAAAGGACACATTACTGAGGATATTGTATGCCACGTATAAGATACAGGCTCTTGTTTTATTGGGTAAAACTGCCATTACTTAGTCCAAGCCTTCTTCAAATGGAAAAATAAATGTAGCCAAGCCCTACTAGAACTGCGCTAACATGGTACTCATAAACCACATACGGCTATTTAAATTTAAATGTAATAAAATTAAAAATTCACCTCCTTGGACTTCCCTGGTAGCACAGTGGTTAAGAATCTGCTGGCCAATGCAGGGGACACGAGTTTGAGCCCTGGTCCGGGAAGATCCCACATGCTGCGGAGCAACTAAGCCCGTGGGCCACAACTACTGAGCCTGTGCTCTAAAGCCCACGAGCCACAATTACTGAGGCCATGTGCCACAACTACTGAATCCCACGCGCCTAGAGCCCGTGCACCACAACAAGAGAAGGCACCGCAATGAGAAGTCTGCACACCGCAACAAAGAGTAGCCCCCGCTCACCGCAACTAGAGAAAACCCGTGCACAGCAACAAAGACCCAATGCAGCCAAAAATTAAAAATTAATTAGTTAAAAAAAATTCACCTCCTTGGCTGCACTAGCTAAATCTGAAATATTATAAGACATATGTAGCTAGTGGCCAGTGGACTCCACAGCACATTCAGTGGCTTGACAAAACCTAAGTTTGTCTTTCACTCACTCAAGTAAAGGCCAAAACAGGAGTTCCAGAGAAGAGGCAATGGAAGTTTGATTATCACAGTCATTCAAAATCCAGGCTGACAGAATCTCTGCTATCTTCAAAATGTGGCTTTCCAAATCATACTAAGCATCAATACCCAGACATTAGATTGGGGAAGAGCATTGGAGGGTCTTGTAAAGACTTGATGGGTCAGAACTATAGGAAATATATTTCCCTTCTGTTAACATCTTTTTGACTGGAAAAAACACAGTGTTATGGGCATAGGAAGGCTGGGAAAGATAGTGTAGCTCGAAGCCCAGGAAGAAAAGGAAACACGTATGTAGATTTGTCTACAATCTCAGTCACTCCTCGATAACTCAAGGTCTTCATTATTAACTGCAATCATTACACTGTGCCTTGATGCTCAGAGGCCATCTTCACCTATGGGTGTCTCTCCTTCTACTAAATGCCTCCAGGCTCTGGGATTTACAGAGTGATTCTCTACCTTCTGCTTCACTGTCAATTACAGTTGTTGTTATGGTTGTTTGTTTCCCCACTCTTGTGTTTTAGCCTAGATCAAACAAAAAATTCCTATAATATAGACATACAGACTTGTTATATAAGTAACCCAAAGTTTTCACCCTTCTAAGTCAATTAGGTTCTATATGCTTCTTCCTTAGATTAAAGTGCATTTGATTTCTGTTTTTTTCTTTTTCTCTCCATTAATAGCCTACTTCCTTACCTTTAAGTATTTATGACAGCTTTGAGATCGCTGGAGATCTGACTCCTGGTTAAGTCAGGTATTGTTCTTTATATCTATGACTGTTATAAAAGACTTATTTATAGAGAGCATCTGTTTTTCTGGACTATTAACTGGTAACATTGGTTCTATTGCACAGGAATTTTTATGTAATAAATACCATCTATGGCCAAGAGTGGAAGGACATTGTTTATGAATTAATTTTTGGCCTTTCATCAATGCTAATTTACGTATGATACCCAGAGGACTTCACCAAACTTCACCAAACGCAAACTAAAAACTTCACCAAACGCAATCTAAAAATGTTGCACAGGTTTTAACTACCCTTCTCTAGAAGGAGAGGGTAAGGAATACTGACAACATCTAATTAATATTTTTAAATAGATGTTTTATTATTAACTTATTCAACAAGGATTTATTGACAATGTACTATATGCCATGAACTGTTCTAGGTACTAAGGAAATGTACAATCCAGACAAGGTCCCAGCTCACAGGACTATAAATATCTGGCAAAGATCACAGGCCTTGGTTCACAGAGGAGTTTGCTGAAAAAAGCAAAAAATTGCTATGTAAGTAAATATTAAAACAGATAGAAGAGTTAAGAGAACTAATATTTTTACACTGGCTATGTTTGGATACAGACCTGGAGGAAGAAAAACATTTACTAAGGACATAGGTATGATACTGATAAACCAAGTATGCTTGAAATTGAAGCTGTTATCTTCAGCAGATAAACACCTTCATCTAAGTGAACAGAACTGATATATCCCATCTACTAACTTGAAATATTCAAATGCTTGACATATTTTGTGGCAAACTCATCCTGATAAGAGGCCAGTCCGAATGTGCTATTCAAAAATCACAATCCGACACAGGCTCAAGTTCTAAGGTGGGGTGAATAACTGGCAACACGTGCTCTCAAATGTCGGTGAGAAGCCACGAAGCCTAGGTTGCGTACTAACCCAAGAGTCTGTGCAGTTTCAAACCACCTCTTGAGTCTATCCACATATAGCATCAGTAGTGTCTTCCACTCAGGCAAAGGTCCATGGAGTATCAGTACTCCTTCTTGCACATTAAATCACAAAGCAGTAGGTTTATTTCTTCATTTAATTGTGAACATTCTAATATCTGAATAGTATGCATATCATTTCTACCATAAATTAGATTTTTTCCGTTTTAATAAACATGACATCATGCAGTATGTATACATAATGCATTGTGTTTTATAGAGTGTAAGGCTCCTTTCACACAGCATAATTTTTTCACATATATTTATATTTTCTCATGTACCAGTAACTCATTCCTTTTTACATGGAGTGCTATTGTACATATTATGTAACTCTTCCACAGTTTGTTTATCCCTTCTCATATAGGTGGATACTTGAGAGAGTTTGGGACTAATATGAATAAAGCTGTTGTGAACATTATTGCACAAGTTCTTTTTGTTAACATACTTTTATGTCTGTTGGTTAAATATCTGGAAGTGGAGTTGCTGAGTCATAGAATATGTGTATGATTAGTTTCATAAGAAATTGCCAGGCCATTTTCCAAAGTGATGGTAAATTATCAGAATCCCGCCGACAATGTAAGAGAGTTCCATTTGTTCCACATCCTCACCAACATTTGGTGTTTACAGTCTTAAATTTTAGCCATTCTGGTGGGTGTGAAGTGTTATTTTTTTTACGATTTTAATTTGCATTATGTGGTGAATGATGTTGAACATATTTTCATGTAATTATAGACCATTCATACATCTTATTTTATGATATGTCTTTTCAAATCTTTTGTCCATTTTACACTGGGTTTAGTTGTCTATTTTATTATTGAGTTTTATGAGTTCTATGTATATCTTGAATTCCAGCCCTTTGTCAAACAAATATATATACACATATATATATTTTTTATGGTGGTATAGTTAATGTACAACATTATATAAGTTACAGGTATATAACATAGTGATTCACAACTTTAATGGTTATACTCCATTCATCGTTATTATAAAATAATGGATATATTCCCTGTGCTGTACAATATATCCTTGCAGTTTATTTAATTTCTACATAATGGTTTGTACCTCTTAGTTCCCTACCCCCACACTGGTAACCATTAGTTTGTTCTGTGAGTCTGTTATATTCACTAATTTGTTTTATTTTTTAGATTCTATATATAAGTGATATCATACAGTATTTATCTTCCTCTGTGTGACTTATTTCACTTAGCATAATACACTCCAAGTCCATCTATGTTGTTGCAAATGGCACAATTTCATTCTTTTGTATGGCTGAGTAGTGTTCCATACACACACACACACACACACACGCACACACACTGGGGTGCATGTATCATTTTCAATTAGTGTTTTCATTTTTTCCAGATATATACCAAGGAATGGAATTTCTTCATCATATGGTAGTTTTATTTTTAGTTTTTTGTGCATATAGGTAACAATACTGTACTGAGCACTTAAAATTTTGTTAAGAGGGTAATGTCATGTTAAGTGTTACTATCACAATAATGAAAAAAAACATAAAAAAATATCACATAACCATACAAGTGGGTGTCTATTCCTGAGCTATCTATTCTGTTCTACTGATTATTTGTAGATCTTAAGGCCTGTATTACAGTCTCTGATTACTGTAGCTTTATGGTTACTTTGCCCCCAAGTTCTTACTTTGGTTAACTCTGCTCTTTTTTATCTAGCTTCTTATAGTGAAAATTTTGATAACTAATTTTAGATACAAGTATTAAAAACTATAAATTCTATGGCTATCATCAAGAAGTCTACAAATAATAAATGCTGGAGAGGATGTGGAGGAAAGGGAATCCTTTTACACTGCTGGTGGGAATGTAAATTTGTGGCAGCCACTATGGAAAACAGTATGGAGGGTCCTTTAAAAACTAAAAATAGAACTACTATCTGATCCAGAAATCCCATTCCTGGGCATATATCTGGAAAAGATAAAAACTCTAATTTGAAAAATACATGCATCCCAATGTTCGTAGCAGCACTATTTACAATAGCCAAGTCATGGAAACAACAAGCGCCCAGCAACAGATGACTGGTTTAAGAAGATGTGATATATTGATATATACACAATGAAATATTATTCAGCCATAAAAAAAAGAATGAAATATTGCCATTTGCAGCAACATGGATGGACCTAGAGAATATCATACTAAGTGAAGTAAGGCAGGCAGAGAGAGGCAACTATTATATGATATCACTTACACGTGGAATCTAAAAAATAACACAGTTTAATCTACGTACATAACAGGAACTGACTCACAGACACAGAAGACAAACTTATGGTTACCAAAGGGGAAAGGGAGGAGGAGGAATAAATTAGGGGTACAGGATTAACAGATATGAACAATTTACACAAAATAGTATAAACAACAAGGATTTACTGTATAGCACAGGGAACTGTACTCAGTATCTTGCAATAACCTATAATGGAAAAAATCTGAAAAGAAAAAACATATATATAACTAAAAAAACCCTATAAATCCTACTCTAAACACTACTTAGCTACAAACCACAAATTTCCATATGTGATATTTTCACTGTCAATCAGTTCAAAATATTTTCCATAAATTGCTTAAGAGCATGTTATTTAATTCCCAAATATGTGTGATTTTCATATATATCTTTATTGGTACTAATTTCTGGTTTAATTCCATTATGTTCAGAGAGCACACTCTATGATTTCAATATTTTAAAAATTTTGAAATATATTTTGTGACTTCCCAATAGATCTCTTTATACATAGAATGTACACTTGAAAAGAATGCATATTCTTCAGTTTTGAGGTTGTGTGCTATAAATATCAATCAGGTTAATGTGGATTATAATGTTGTTCAGGTCATCAATGCCTTTACTTTGCTGTTTACTTCTTCTATAAATTGTTCAGAGAAGAATGGTAAAATCTCCTAGTTTGATTTGAGGAGTTGTCTATTTCTCCCTATAATTCTGTTAATTTTGCTTCATGTATTTTGAAGTTTTGTTTATGATTTTTATATCTTCCTAGTGAATCAACTCATAATTATATTTCTATTTTTAATCTTTGGTAATATTATTTGTCTTAAAGTATAATTTATCTAATATTAGTAAAGTACTCTGATCTCATTTAACTTAAATTGTGTTTTTATATTTAGAGTTTCTCTTTCAGAAAGCATAACGTTGGGTCTTGCTCTTTCAATCTATTCTAATTATCTCTGCCTTTTTAATTGGAGTGTTAGTTTGTTAATATTTAATGTATTTATTGATGATGTTGGACTTTTGTCTATCTTTTTTTTTCTTTTTGCCCCCCTTTTTTCCTTTGTTCTTCTTTACTTGCCCATTTTGGCTTATATGAATATTTTTAAGAATTTCGTTTTAATTTATCTATTGTCTTTTTATCTAGACCTCTTT
Organism: Delphinus delphis; assembly: GCF_949987515.2. Taxonomy (NCBI): domain Eukaryota; kingdom Metazoa; phylum Chordata; class Mammalia; order Artiodactyla; family Delphinidae; genus Delphinus; species Delphinus delphis. Next base: position 59,715,954 of record NC_082699.1, read on the forward strand.
GTTTACTGACTCTTTCCTCTGTCACCTTAATTCTGCATTATGCCATCCAGTGAATTTTTATGTGAGATAATGTAGTTTTCATTTTTGTAATTTGAACTTGGTTTGTTTTATAATATTTCCCCTGAGATTTCAATCTTTCCATTCAGTATGAGCATAGTTATAATAGCTGCTTTAGAGCACTTGTCTACTAACTCCAACATCTAGGTCATCCATAGTCTTTTAGACCATATTTTCCTTGTTCACTTTATACCACAAAATGTTCAGCTGTATCCTGGACATTATGAATATTATGTTGAGGAGACTCTGGATCCCATCATTTTCCTACAAATAGTGCTGATATTTTTAGCAGGTGACTAATTTGATTAGACTCAAATGCCAACTCTGCCTTTTGGGCAGCAATTCAAATCTCAGTTTCATTCTTTTATTCTTAGCTGGACTGACTGTGGTCTGCTCTGCCATACACTTTGTTCATGGGTAGCCAGAGATTTTGAAATAGTTTGTATGGAGAATTTGAGCTGCCTCTCCCCCAGCCTCCTGCCCTAGTTTTCTCTTTTTGAGCTTCCTGTCTTACTTTCCAATGGTCATGATTGCCTTAAACTCTGTCCTCTGGTTCTTCAAAACAGGAAAACTGTAGATTTTCTATTGGTATTTTAACCATCCTGCTCAGCCTGCCCATAGGCTTAAAAAAAAAAAATTAGAATGAGAAATGAATCATACTGATCTCTTCTTGCAACCATCAACTTTCCTTCAGAACCTACCTGCATTCATTCATTCTTTAGAGTCTTCAGGTAGTTGTTTTAGGCATTTTATACAGAATTTATAGTTACCTGCAGAAGGATCATTTTAATCGGAGCTTGCTTGGCCACATCAAATGAGGAACTCCAGATATATTAATTTGTATTTCTCAATTTAGCATTATCAGCATTTCAGGAACACAACTATAAACTGACTCCTACTTCCTATTTTTACCAAAGGATATCTTGAGACATCTGAGACTGGGCAGAAAGAGATTTAGGGACATTTCTCCTTTTTTAAATTTATTTATTTTCTTTATTTCTTTGGGTGCGTCAGGTCTCAGCTGTGGCCCACAGGAGCTTCACTGAGGCATGCAGGATCTTCTGCCATGGTGCTAAGCCTCTTTGTTGCAGTGTGTGGGCTTCTCTCTAGTTGTGGCATATGGGTTTTCTCCCTCTAGTTGTGGTGCATAGGCTCCAGGGCACATAGGCTCTCTAGTTGTGGCGTGTGGGTTCTGCAGTTTGTGGCACGCAGGCTCTCTCATTGAGGTGCACAAGCTCAGTAGTTGTGGCATGCGGTCTTAGTTGCCCCATGGCATGTGGGATCTTAGTTCCCTGACCAGGGATCAAACCCACATCCCTGCATTGGAAGACAGATTTTTTACCACTGGACCACAAGGGAAGTCCCAGGGACATTTCTATTGGATCTTCAAGTTTTACATCTGTATTAAGTCCAATCACAAAGAACTCATCTGGATGATATGAATTCCATGAACAAAGTCTTTAGTGATCTAAGATTTAATTCAGAAGGATCTCAACTTTGGTGTGCATGAAAATCATCCCTATAGCTTTCTATAAATGAACATGACTGGACCTCAATAGCAGAAATCTATATAAGGAAGTGTAGGGCATGTCCAAACATGCTCTACTTTTCAAAAATTTCAGTTAATTCTGAGGCAAGCCAACAAGTAGAATCACTGATTTAATGGTTTGCCTTCAACCCAAAGCTCTTTCAAAGATTCAGACAGAATTGGATTGTGTCAGAAGACCTGAGTTTTAGTACACTGTCCATCAATTTTACCAAGAGTGTTCTATTTGTAAGCTTTTAAATTTTGTCTGTAAAAATGATCATTGTAGTGCCCTACATAAGCCATAGGGTCATTTGTGAAGATCAAGAGAAATAATTAAAGTATGTGATGAAGTATAAGCCACTGTATAAACATAAAATACTTTTATAAGATTCTTTTCTTTCTCTCTTCTTTTTTCTTTATTTTGTAAAAACCATAATGAAAACATTGCCCTTATTTTATCTGGTGTATAAATAATTATTTTTCAGTACCAGAAAAAAAGTATTAATGTTCTGCTAAAATTTTAGGCTGTTTACTTTTGTTGTTGTGGTTGCCCTTGCTGTTTTAATTCAACAGTACTAAATCACTTCTCCCTTTGCCATATAATACAGGAATCTAAAGCTAAATATATAGTTATGTAATAGGAAGTTCACCCAAGCCTCTACTCACTTCATATTATTTCTTGAATCTTTTATTTTTACTTGTCCTATTTTTTTGGTATAGTTTAACATTATAAGTCATTTTAGGTATGTTTTTAATTATTTACCTTTACTGTAAAAGCAATACACCATAAATATAAATAGCATGTTCAGACTAATAAACACTCTTGGTTGGCCCCAATCAAACTTATTCTGGAGTCTTCCATGGTCTCAGTCCCTCACATTCTTACCTGCTTTAAGAAGTATCCCTTTGATATGTTTCCTTTCCTTCTCATCGTTTCTCAGTTTTTGGAATTTCTCTTCCCATTCACCATTCAATTCCTTTTCCTCTATTCTATCTTTCTTCTTTCTGTCTCTGTGCCTATTTCCAAGTCACTGAGTATCTCAGTGGAGGAGGAATAACTTTCCAAAGTTGTAAAATGTTCCTAGACCTGCTCATTCTCTACCTAGGTCAGTTCATTACTCGTTGCCTAGTAAGCATTTCGATGTCTGGAGATTGTTGCCAGGAATGTGTTTGTGTGCAGTGCAGAACTCTCTGAGCTCTGACCTGATAAACTGTGGTTTTTGCTTTTGTTTTTACATCATCAGACTATCTATGATCATACTTCAGATTCAAAGTGATTAAACCATAGGTAAGTTTATATGATGCCCATCTATTATCTGGGAGTTTTGAAGATTTGATCATGACTAAACACTGAGAACTCTTGTTTCAAACACTTTTGTAAAAATGCAGTTCCTCCTCACCAGCTACTCTGCTTCTTGACCCTAAAAATACAGTCTATTAGACAAGTGAAAAATTTACAGCTGGTGCCCTCTCCTTCAATTTCTTGCTTCCGGCCCAGGACCCACCTCTCACACTTTTACCTCAAGCAGTTTTGCTGCCAGCCAGAACTTGCCAAGTAGACTGTTACCATTATTTGTACAGAAACCATTTGTTAAGATAGCGCCCTCTCAGAGCAACTCTGCTTTCTAAGAGAAAGAACGTGTCATTAAAGGTGGCTCAGAGCAGAAACTTAGGGGGCAAATTGGATATAAAATTTACTGGGAAGTATCCAGTGTTTCCCTAAGATTCTGCACAACACCTAGCATATTGGTGGAGCTCTTAATACTATGCCTAATGGTTTGTGCAAAGGTGGAGGGACGGGAGTGTGACTTTCCTAGCCAGAACCCTTTAATAAAGACTCACACTGTGTTGTTGCCTCCCTAAGAGGGATTATGGAGGGTATAAACGGGAGGCTTGACTTATTTATAAAAACTGTTCATAGTAAGCATGGTTACCAAGGGAATGAAGCAATGTGGCCTTAGATAGATAATTTACTGCCAAAACTCCAACCTCTTTTTTTCTTTTGCTAATTCTACTGATCTTTTCAAACTTCCCTTTTGGTGATAGATCCCTAAAGATGTGTATGTTTAATGTGGCAGAAAAACCTACAAACACCTCCAGTAAAACGGAAACATAAGTAGCTTGTAAATGAGAGCTTAGGCAGGAGTAAAAGCTGTATTCTGGATTGAAAGTAGGAGGGACTCAGGGACTTCTGTTCAAAGAAATGTCAAATGATTATGCCTATGTGCTTCGTTTCACAGCTATCATGTCACCCCACATGATACTGATATCCCTTAGAAGAAATGTAAGGAACAATGCAGGCCTAATTAAGCAAAGGATGGTTTCTTCTTTGTGTCTCAGTCTCTCGATCTACAAAATGGAATTAAGGATGCAAACATCAGGGTTGCTCTTTCCTTACAGAGATATTTTGAAGATGCAAAATTGCAGCGAGCACAAAAATTATATATTGGCCTTATTATATTATAATCAGAGACACATTTTCAAAATGCAAATCTGATCATATCATCTATTTCATGGTTTGAAACATTTCAACGATTCCTATTTCTCTGGGGTTAAAGATGCAGATCTTCATCCCAACCCAGGCCAGCCGGGCCCTGCATGATCTGGCTCTACCCCAGATCCGCTCCTACTGCTGTCATCCAACCGCTCTGGCCCTCCTTCAGTTTCTCATAAGCAGTGTCTCCACTAGGGCTGCAAGGTCACTGCACAAGGAGTTCCCTCTGGCAGGAATGTTCTCTCCTGTTTTAGCCTTGTTAATCCCACTCATTTTTTTGAGTTCATTTCCTTAAGGAAGCCTAGGTGACATATCTGACTAAGGTATATTCTCACTCTGACATACATGTATAGCACCTCTTCTTGGTAACACGCATTACCTGTTAGTTTACATTTACTTGTGTGATTATATGTTTAACATGTATCTTCCCACAATACTTTAAACTCTGTGTTTAGAGATAAACGCCATTTCATCTCTAGAACCCAGCAATGCTCCTGCCACATGGTAGATATTTAATGTGTAGTACATAAAGAAGAAAAAGACACAGATGAAAGAAAACATCAGTGAAAGAACAAAAAAATAAAGGAGAGAAAATAAGGAAAGAAAGAGGAAAAGAAGAAAGGAAGAAACATCTAATTGGAGAAGAAACACTGCAGTCAATGGTCATTTGATGTCAAACAAATCTACCATCACAATTAAAACTACACAGTTAGAACTACTTGTTAGGCTTACAGAGGTGGTTTTGGTTTCTTTCTTCTTTCCTAAGGTGTCACCTCACTCTTCCTTAAAGCACACCTCCACCCTGCATGGCAACTCTACACCGCTAGTTGACAAACAACATCTTGTTTACTGTATCATTATTGTAAGACCCTGGCATGGACTGATGAAACAGGTTCTGAATATAGCAAATGAGACAGAGTTTTTTACTGACTAATCTGGCACTCATTACATGATACTGGAAACTTACACATCACATGAATTAGGAGGATCTGTTTTTGTAAAACAGCTGATTCTTTGATGTAAATTACCCCATGTATGACTGGTAAATAGAGAAAGATGTCCTTAAGATATCAGAAGTAAGGTTGGTTCTTATATAGTTTGCTGGTAGTTTAATGTTTTAAAGTTATCCAGAGCAAGCTTTGTCACAATTAAAGAAAAATCACAGCAATACATGAAGATCTTCAGGGAAAAAAACCCCTAAAACTCTACAAAAGCCCTTTTCTTTGGTGCCTCAAGAACATCTCGACACGTGCAACTATGTTAAACTCACTGGTGAAGCCGCCAAGACAGATTAAGAAGCTGTAAAGACATTAATCCCTGTATGAAAACTATGGATTAATGAAAAAGTCTACATATTAGATAACATTTTTAATTTTGAGAAAAACTGTTCATTTTGGAAAACATACGTCTCAGAGGAACAAGTAGGAGCTCCAGGACTTAGGACTGATAATAACCAACTTACTTTGAAGGCAGGTGCAAATGTTGTTAGCAGATTAATGATGCCAGTATATATAGTTATACATATATGTGTATGTGTGTGTATGTGTGTGTGTGTGTGTGTGTGTGTATATATATAGATTTTTTTTTATGGTAAGTTTTGGGGTTTTTTTTAGCGCTCTACTCTTCAAATTTCACAGTTTTGAGTCGTCTCCCCTTGTTTTATTTTCCCCATGGGCCCTGTTCTTTTTAGTGTTCAGTTTTGCAGAATGGAAGGTTTTCCAATAGCACAAATGCCAGCATTGTAACAGAAATGTCCATATCTCTTTTTTATGCCACTGTGTCTGGCTAAAAACGAACCAATATTTTGTCTGGCTACCGATTATGTTGGGAAGATGTGAAAGCAAGGAAAATATGTGTTGTTTCGATATCTGAACTGACCTCTCTAGAGTCTAGTCAGGTAGGAACTTAGGTCTTCTTCTGTCTTTAAACGAAGATATAATTTTTCTCTGGTAGGCAAAAAACATTCTGCGACCACATCCGTATATCCCATAGGGGTCAGCAGTGCCCATCTAACAAATTTCATATTTGGGTCTGTCATAATTACAAAACTTTTCCTGAAAGTTGTATAATCCATTCTCTGTTTTAGAAGTATAATCTTAATATCTCCAAGGTCTTGAACATCAGACCTCCTGTTTCCCTTCTGTTTCTCCCTGTTTCTTCCCTTCTCTGTTTCTGTCCTATGTCCTAAGGGATTTCATATGCCAAGTTTTCATAATGAAATAGATGTATCTCCTACAGAGGTATGCATATTATGCCTGACCATGACCTTGCCTCAAAAATATATCTATGCATAGACATCTGTTCACTTGAAGAAGTGTGTTATTTTTTTTTCTCTCATGAGCCAAATTATCCAGGGGTGGATTTACACCAGCTTGTGCAAATATGTCATAAAAACCAGTAGCCTTGGGTTTCCTCTTAGAGAAAATGATCTACTTCACAATCAACACACACACACACACAGAGTGCCATTGGATCATAACAGAAACTAGGGAGAAGATGCCATATAATAGAATTTAATACAGCTCTAGGCGTTTAACCATCTTGAAATCTCTGAATTAGAAATGCAATTGAATCTTCTCTCAGATAATTTAGTGATCAAAGACTGAACCACAGGAGCACAAAAACTATAAAATTTGTAAGTTGTAGTCTGGCAACTATGAAGAGTTAAGACTTTTTAAAAGTAAGCAATTTTTCAGTCAAAGGGTACCAACTTTCAGTTATAAGATGAATAATCTCTGATGATCTAATGTACAGCATGGTGACTACAATTAATAATACTGTATTGTATACTTAAAATTTGCTAAAAGAGTAGCTCTTAAACGTTCTCACCACTGCGGAGAAAAAAAGTAACTATGTGAAGTGATGGATGTGTTAATTAACTTGATTGTGGTAATCACTTCACAATGTGTATGTACATCAAATCATCACACCGTATGCCTTAAATATATACAGTTTTTATACACAACTTTTATTTGTCGATTATACTTCAATAAAGCTAAGCGGGGAGGAAGGAAGTAGTTTTTTCTCCTTTCCAGAAGATTTCAGACCTTTCATTGTAAAACTTTATTAGATGAGTATCACAATAGTAAAACCTAGGTGTGGGAGGTATGGCCATTATAATAAGAGGTTCTAAAAGCAGAGTTAAGACAACAGGGAGAGATAAGCAGAGTCCATTTTTACTACCTCAGAAATAGCAGATTACGAAAGTCTAAAGAGGCCCATCGTACATCCAAGTAGAAATAAGACCTTGTCATGCAGAATTTTGTAAGATTACTATTTACATGGTCCACTGGACTAATCATAAGTGTCTTGACTTCAGGAGTCAGTTGGAGAGAAGCCTGTTAAAGGTACAATACGTACAATAGGTACAATACGTACAATAGGTACAGTACCTGAAGAAATCTCTAATGCACCTTTATCAATATGAACAAGGACTGTGAGAATTCAACTCACATTTGAGAAGGAGAACTAATATAGTTTGCTATAGCATTAATCTCTATACAATCATATAAGCTATAAATAATACCCAGAATTCCAAATATTCCTCATTAGAAATAAGCCCAGAGCTCGAAGGGAAGATGGCGGAAGAGTAAGACGCGGAGATCATCTTCCTCTCCACAGATACACCAGAAATACATCTACACGTGGAACAACTCCTGCAGAACACCTACTGAAGGCTGGCAGAAGACCTCAGACCTCCCAAAAGGCAAGAAACTCCCCACGTACCTGGGTAGGGCAAAAGGAAAAAAGAATAAACAGAGACAAAAGAATAGGGACGGCACCTGCACCAGTGGGAGGGAGCTGTGAAGGAGGAAAAGTTTCCACACACTAGGAAGCCCCTTCGCGGGCGGAGACTGCGGGAGGCGGAGGGGGGAGCTTCGAAGCCGAGGAGGAGTGCACAGCAACGGGTGCGGAGGGCAAAGCGGGGAGATTCCCGCACAGAGGATCGGTGCCGACCGGCACTCACCAGCCCGAGAGGCTTGTCTGCTCACCCGCCGGGACGGGCGGGGCTGCGAGCTGAGGCTCTGAGGCTAGGGTTTCGGTTTCGGACGGAGCGCAGGGAGAGGACTGGGGTTGGCGGCTTGAACATAGCCTGAAGGGGTTAGTGCACCACAGCTAGCCGGGAGGGAGTCCGGGGAAAAGCCGGCACCTGCCGAAGAGGCAAGAGACTTTTTCTTCCCTCTTTGTTTCCTGGTGCGTGAGGAGAGGGGTTTAAGAACGCTGCTTAAAGGAACTCCAGAGACGGGCGCGAGCCGCGGCTAAAAGCGCGAACCCCAGTGACGGGCGCGAGCCGCGGCTGAAAGCGCGGACCCCAGAGACGGGCGCGAGCCGCGGCTGAAAGCGCGGACTCCAGAGACGGGCGCGAGCCGCGGCTGAAAGCGCGGACCCCAGAGACGGGCGCGAGCCGCGGCTGAGGGCGCGGACCCCAGAGACGGGCGCGAGCCGCGGCTGAGGGCGCGGACCCCAGAGACGGGCGCGAGCCGCGGCTGAGGGCGCGGACCCCAGAGACGGGCGCGAGCCGCGGCTGAGGGCGCGGACCCCAGAGACGGGCGCGAGCCGCGGCTGAGGGCGCGGACCCCAGAGACGGGCGCGAGCCGCGGCTGAGGGCGCTGACTCCAGAGACGGGCGCAAGCCGCGGCTGGAGGCGCGGACCCCAAGGCGGGCGGGAGACGTTGGGGCTGCTGCTGCCGCCACCAAGGGGCCTGTGCGCGAGCGCAGGTCGCTCTCCACTCCCCTCCTCCGCGGAGCCTGTGCAGCCCGCCACTGCCGGGTTCCCGGGATCCGGAGACGACTTCCCCGGGAGAGCGCACGGCGGGCCTCGGGCTGGTGCAGAGTCACGCCGGACTTTGCCGCCGCAGGCCCGCCCCGCATTCCGTGCCCCTCCCTCCCCGCCGCCGGCCTCGGTACGCCAGAACCCCCGAATCAGCGGCTCCTTTAACCCCGTCCTGTCTGAGCAAAAAACAGACGCCCTCCAGCGACCTACACGCAGAGGCAGGGCCAAATCCAAAGCTGAGCCCCTGGGAGCTGTGAGAACAAAGAAGAGAAAGGGAAATCTCTCCCAGCAGCCTCAGAAGCAGCGGATTAAAGCTCCACAATCAACTTGATGTACCCTGCATCTGTGGAATACATGAATAGACAGCCAATCATCCCAAATTAAGGAGGTGGACTTTGGGAGCAAGATCTATGATTTTTCTCCCTATTCCTCTTTTTGTGAATGTGTATGTGTATGCTTCTGTGTGAGATCTTGTCTGTATAGTCTTGCTTCCACCATTTGTCCTAGGTTCTATCCGTCCATGGTTTTTTCTTAAAATTTTTTTTCTTAATAATCAATTTTAATTTTAAGAACGTTATTATACTTTACCTTCGTCCTTTCTTTCTTTCTTTCTTTCCTTCCTTCCTTCCCTCCTTTAGACAACGGATCATCCCAAATTGAGGAGGTGGTCTCTGACAGCAAGATTTATGATTTTTCCCCCTTTACCTCTTTTTGTGAGGGTGTATGTGTACGCTTCTGTGTAAGACGTTGTCTGTATAGCTTTGCTTCCAACATTTGTCCTAAGGTTCTATCCGTCCCTTTTTTTTTTTTTTCTAATTAAGAATTTTTTAATTCAATAACTTTATTATACTCTATTTTATTTTTACTGTATCTTCTTTCTGTTTTCCCTTCTTTCCCTCCTTCCTTCCTTCCTCCCTCCCTCCTTTCGTTCCTTCTTGCCTTCTTTCCTTCCTTGCTTCTTTCTTTCTTCCTTCCTTCCTTCCTTCCCTCCTTCCTTCCCTCCTTTAGACAACGAATTATCCCAAATTGAGGAGGTGGTCTCTGACAGCAAGATTTATGATTTTTCCCCCTTTACCTCTTTTTGTGAGGGTGTATGTGTACGCTTCTGTGTAAGACTTTGTCTGTACAGCTTTGCTTCCAACATTTGTCCTAAGGTTCTATCCGTCCTTTTTTTTTTTTTTCTCTAATTAAGAATTTTTTAATTCAATAACTTTATTATACTCTATTTTATTTTTACTGTATCTTCTTTCTGTTTTCCCTTCTTTCCCTCCTTCCTTCCTTCCTCCCTCCCTCCTTTCGTTCCTTCTTGCCTTCTTTCCTTCCTTGCTTCTTTCTTTCTTCCTTCCTTCCTTCCTTCCTTCCCTCCTTCCTTCCCTCCTTTAGACAACGAATTATCCCAAATTGAGGAGGTGGTCTCTGACAGCAAGATTTATGATTTTTCCCCCTTTACCTCTTTTTGTGAGGGTATATGTGTACGCTTCTGTGTAAGACTTTGTCTGTACAGCTTTGCTTCCAACATTTGTCCTAAGGTTCTATCCGTCCTTTTTTTTTTGTTCTAATTAAGAATTTTTTAATTCAATAACTTTATTATACTTTATTTTATTTTTACTGTATCTTCTTTCTTTTTGTTTTTACTTCTTTCCCTCCTTCCTTCCTCCCTCCCTCCCTCCCTCCTTTCGTTCCTTCTTGCCTTCTTTCCTTCTTTGCTTCTTTCTTTCTTTCTTCCTTCCTTCCTTCCTTCCTTCCCTCCTTCCTTCCCTCCTTTCCTTCTTTCTTTCCTCATACGTCTACTAATTCCCTCTACTTTTTCTCCCTTTTATTCTGAGCCGTGTGGATGAAAGGCTCTTGGTGCTCCAGCCAGGAGGCAGGGCTCTCCCTCTGAGGTAGGAGAGCCAACTTCAAGACACTGGTTCACAAGAGACCTCCCAGCTCCAGATAATATCAAACGGCGAAAATCTCCCAGAGACCTCCATCTTAACACCAGCACCCAGCTTCACTCAACGACCAGCAAGCCACAGTGCTGGACAACCTGTGCCAAACAACTAGCAAAACAGGAACACAACCCCACCCATTAGCAGAGAGGCTGCCTAAAATCATAATAAGGCCACAGACACCCCAATACACACCACCAGACGTGAACCTGCCCACTAGAGAGACAAGATCCAGCCTCTTCCACCACAACACAGGCACTAGTCCCCTCCACCAGGAAGCCTACACAACCCACTGAACCAACCTTAGCCACTGGAGACAGACATCAAAAACAGGAGGAACTACGAACCTGCAGCCTGCAAAAAGGAGACCCCAAACACAGTAAGATAAGCAAAATGAGAAAACAGAAAAACACACAGCAGATAAAGGAGCAAGATAAAAATGCACCAGACCTAACAAATGAAGAGGAAATAGGCAGTCTACCTGAAAAAGAATTCAGAATAATGATAGTAAGGTTGATCCGAAATCTTGGAGATAGAATGGACAATAGAATGGACAAAATGCAAGAATCAGTTAACAAGGACCTAGAAGAACTAAAGATGAAACAAGCAATGATGAACAACACAATAAATGAAATTAAAAATACTCTAGATGGGATCAATAGCAGAATAACTGAGGCAGAAGAACGGATAAGTGACCTGGAAGATAAAATAGTGGAAATAACTACTGCAGAGCAGAATAAAGAAAAAAGAATGAAAAGAACTGAGGACAGTCTCAGAGACCTCTGGGACAACATTAAACGCACCAACATTCGAATTATAGGGGTTCCAGAAGAAGAAGAGAAAAAGAAAGGGACTGAGAAAATATTTGAAGAGATTATAGTTGAAAACTTCCCTAATATGGGAAAGGAAATAGTTAATCAAGTCCAGGAAGCACAGAGAGTCCCATACAGGATAAATACAAGGAGAAATACGCCAAGACACATATTAATCAAACTGTCAAAAATTAAATACAAAGAAAGCATATTAAAAGCAGCAAGGGAAAAACAACAAATAACACATAAGGGAATCCCCATAAGGTTAACAGCTGATCTTTCAGCAGAAACCCTACAAGCCAGAAGGGAGTGGCAGGACATACTGAAAGTGATGAAGGAGAAAAACCTGCAACCAAGACTACTCTACCCAGCAAGGATCTCATTCAGATTTGATGGAGAAATAAAAACCTTTACAGACAAGCAAAAGCTGAGAGAGTTCAGCACCACCAAACCAGCTTTACAACAAATGCTAAAGGATCTTCTCTAGGCAAGAAACACAAGAGAAGGAAAAGACCTATAATAACGAACCCAAAACAATATAGAAAATGGGAATAGGAACATACATATCGATAATTACCTTAAATGTAAATGGACTAAATGCTCCCACCAAAAGACACAGATTAGCTGAATGGATACAAAAACAAGACCCTTACATATGCTGTCTACAAGAGACCCACTTCAGACCTAGAGACACATACAGACTAAAAGTAAGGGGATGGAAAAAGATATTCCATGCAAATGGAAACCAAAAGAAAGCTGGAGTAGCAATTCTCATATCAGACAAAATAGACTTTAAAATAAGGACTATTAAAAGAGACAAAGAAGGACACTACATAATGATCAAGGGATCGATCCAAGAAGAAGATATAACAATTGTAAATATTTATGCACCCAACATAGGAGCACCTCAATACATAAGGCAAATACTAACAGCCATAAAAGGGGAAATTGACAGTAACACATTCATAGTAGGGGACTTAAACACCCCACTTTCACCCATGGACAGATCATCCAAAATGAAAATAAATAAGGAAACACAAGCTTTAAATGATACATTAAACAAGATGGACTTAATTGATATTTATAGGACACTCCATCCAAAAACAACAGAATACACATTTTTCTCAAGTGCTCACGGAACATTCTCCAGGATAGATCATATCTTGGGTCACAAATCAAGCCTTGGCAAATTTAAGAAAATTGAAATTGTATCAAGTATCTTTTCTGACCACAACGCCATGAGACTAGATATCAATTACAGGAAAAGATCTGTAAAAAATACCAACACATGGAGGCTAAACAATACACTACTTAATAATGAAGTGATCACTGAAGAAATCAAAGAGGAAATCAAAAAATACCTAGAAACAAATGACAATGGAGACACAACGACCCAAAACCTGTGGGATGCAGCAAAAGCAGTTCTAAGGGGGAAGTTTATAGCAATACAAGCCCACCTTAAGAAGCAGGAGACATCTAGAATAAACAACCTAACCTTGCACCTCAAGCAATTAGAGAAAGAAGAACAAAAAAACCCCAAAGCTAGCAGAAGGAAAGAAATCATAAAAATCAGATCAGAAATAAATGAAAAAGAAATGAAGGAAACAATAGCAAAGATCAATGAAACTAAAAGCTGATTCTTTGAGAAGATAAACAAAATAGATAAACCACTAGCCAGACTTATCAAGAAAAAAAGGGAGAAGACTCAAATCAATAGAATTAGAAATGAAAAAGGAGAGGTAACAACTGACACTGCAGAAATAAAAGAGATCATGAGAGATTACTACAAGCAACTCTATGCCAATAAAATGGACAATCTGGAAGAAATGGACAAATTCTTAGAAATGCACAACCTGCCAAGACTGAATCAGGAAGAAATAGAAAATATGAACAGACCAATCACAAGCACTGAAATTGAAACTGTGATTAAAAATCTTCCAACAAAGAAAAGCCCAGGACCAGATGGCTTCACAGGCGAATTCTATCAAACATTTAGAGAAGAGCTAACACCTATCCTTCTCAAACTCTTCCAAAATATAGCAGAGGGAGGAACACTCCCAAACTCATTCTACGAGGCCACCATCACCTTGATACCAAAACCAGGCAAGGATGTCACAAAGAAAGAAAACTACAGACCAATATCACTGATGAACATAGATGCAAAAATCCTCAACAAAATACTAGCAAACAGAATCCAACAGCACATTAAAAGGATCATACACCATGATCAGGTGGGGTTTGTTCCAGGAATGCAAGGATTCTTCAATATACGCAAATCTATCAATGTGATAAACCATATTAACAAACTGAAGGAGAAAAACCATATGATCATCTCAATAGATGCAGAGAAAGCTTTTGACAAAATTCAACACCCATTTATGATAAAAACCCTGCAGAAAGTAGGCATAGAGGGAACTTTCCTCAACATAATAAAGGCCATATACGACAAGCCCACAGCAAACATCATCCTCAATGGTGAAAAACTGAAAGCATTTCCACTAAGATCAGGAACAAGACAAGGGTGCCCACTCTCACCACTCTTATTCAACATAGTTTTGGAAGTTTTAGCCACAGCAATCAGAGAAGAGAAGGAAATAAAAGGAATACAAATCGGAAAAGAAGAAGTAAAGCTGTCACTGTTTGCAGATGACATGATCCTATACATAGAGAAGCCTAAAGATGCTACCAGAAAACTACTAGAGCTAATCAATGAATTTGGTAAAGTAGCAGGATACAAAATTAATGCACAGAAATCTCTGGCATTCCTATATACTAATGATGAAAAATCTGAAAGTGAAATCAAGAAAACACTCCCATTTACCATTGCAACAAAAAGAATAAAATATCTAGGAATAAACCTACCTAAGGAGACAAAAGACCTGTATGCAGAAAACTATAAGACACTGATGAAAGAAATTAAAGATGATACAAATAGATGGAGACATATACCATGTTCTTGGATTGGAAGAATCAACATTGTGAAAATGACTCTACTACCCAAAGCAATCTATAGATTCAATGCAATCCCTATCAAACTACCACTGGCATTTTTCACAGAACTAGAACAAAAAATTTCACAATTTGTATGGAAACACAAAAGACTCCGAATAGCCAAAGCAATCTTGAGAACAAAAAAAGGAACTGGAGGAATCAGGCTCCCTGACTTCAGACTATACTACAAAGCTACAGTTATCAAGACAGTATGGTACTGGCACAAAAACAGAAAGATAGATCAATGGAACAGGATAGAAAGCCCAGAGATAAACCCATGCACATATGGACACCTTATCTTTGATAAAGGTGGCAGGAATGTACAGTGGAAAAAGGACAGCCTCTTCAATAAATGGTGCTGGGAAAACTGGACAGGTACATGTAAAAGAATGAAATTAGAACACTCCCTAACACCATACACAAAAATAAGCTCAAAATGGATTAAAGACCTAAATATAAGGCCAGAAACTATCAAACTATTAGAGGAAAACATAGGCAGAACACTCTATGACATAAATCACAGCAAGATTATTTCTGACCCACCCCCTAGAGTAATGGAAATAAAAACAAAAATAAACAAATGGGACCTAATGAAACTTCAAAGCTTTTGCACAGCAAAGGAAACCATAAACAAGACCAAAAGACAACCCTCAGAATGGGAGAAAATATTTGCAAATGAAGCAACTGACAAAGGATTAATCTCCAAAATTTACAAGCAGCTCATGCAGCTCAACAACAACAAAAAAACAAACAACCCAATCCAAAAATGGGCAGAAGACCTAAATAGACATTTCTCCAAAGAAGATATACAGACTGCCAACAAACACATGAAAGAATGCTCAACATCATTAATCATTAGAGAAATGCAAATCAAAACTACAATGAGATATCATCTCACACCAGTCAGAATGGCCATCATCAATAAATCTAGAAACAATAAATGCTGGAGAGGGTGTGGAGAAAAGGGAACCCTCTTGCACTGCTGGTGGGAATGTGAATTGGTTCAGCCACTATGGAGAACAGTATGGAGGTTCCTTAAAAAACTACAAATAGAACTACCATATGACCCAGCAATCCCACTACTGGGCATATACCCTGAGAAAACCGAAATTCAAAAAGAGTCATGTACCAAAATGTTCATCGCAGCTCTATTTACAATAGCCCGGAGATGGAAACAACCTAAGTGCCCATCATCGGATGAATGGATAAAGAAGATGTGGCACATATATACAATGGAATATTACTCAGCCATAAAAAGAAACGAAATTGAGCTATTTGTAATGAGGTGGATAGACCTAGAGTCTGTCATACACAGTGAAGTAAGTCAGAACGAAAAAGACAAATACAGTATGCTAACACATATATATGGAATTTAAGAAAAAAAAAATGTCATGAAGAACCTAGGGGTAAGGCAGGAATAAAGACGCAGACCTCCTAGAGAACGGACTTGAGGTTATGGGGAGGGGGAAGGGTGAGCTGTGACGGGGCGAGAGAGAGTCATGGACATATACACACTAACAAACGTAGTAAGGTAGATAGCTAGAGGGAAGCAGCCGCATGGCACGGGGATATTGGCTCGGTGCTCTGTGACAGCCTGGAGGGGTGGGATAGGGAGGGTGGGAGGGAGGGAGACGCAAGAGGGAAGAGATATGGGAACATATGTATATGTATAACTGATTCACTTTGTTATAAAGCAGAAACTAACACACCATTGTAAAGTAATTATACCCCAATAAAGATGTTAATTAAAAAAAAAAAAAAAAAAAGAAATAAGCCCAGCATATCTAAAGGGAGTATTTTTCTTCTTGTTTTATCAGGATGTCTCACTGCTCACTGACCCTCTTCTTTGTATTTTGAACTATTTTCCTCTCATTTTGTCCTCTGCTGAAATGCCTATTTGCATTTATCAAGAACGGCTTCAATTCTGCCTCTCAAATTTCATGTTTTAAGTGTAGAATGATCAAGTCTATTGCTCAGTGTGACAGAATCTGGTTCTCTGGAGTTCCCAGGACCTTACAATTTTATGAGATGTTAGCTTCTTTGAAAAGCTGGATGAAAGCTGGGATTTAGTACTTGAGGGAGAGGTGGAAAGAGAAAAGAAAAAAGCAAGACAATGATTATTACAGGTACAAGTTAACAGAGGTAGACGAAGGTATCTTGAAGGCCTGGATGAGAAAGGAGAAAGAAGAAATTACATCCACAGTTGAGCACAAGAGAGAATGTGGCAATCAAAGGGATGCCTGAATGTAGCATGGTACGTCATTTGAAGGGAAAAGAGGCAAGGCTTATACTTGCTGGTTGCTTTTGAAATAAGAGCCTGGATAGCTTGGTAATGCCTTCTCTTCATAGGTAATCCAACTAATCTTGGACAGACATTAATGTCAATGGTTTCTTAAAACTCTGATAAGCTTGATTCTAATATTTGAAAATCTCTTGGCATGATAGAGGTAGCATGTGAGAACACAAGAATTTAAAAAAACTATCTGCTTCATCTAATATGATTTTTAAAAGGGGGGCAACTTCGCATGTTAATCAAGACCCTTGTTTAGGTACAAATCCAGATGATCTTACTTGCTGCCTTTGTGATTGGGCACACTAACCTCTCTGATGCTCAGTCTTCTCACCTACACAGTTGGAACAACAAAATCTAACTCATTCAGTTATTCAACAAATATTTATGGAGGGTGTGCTATGTGCCAAGCACAGTTCTAGGCACCAGAAACACAAGAAAGAGCGAAGTGTAGAAAAATCCTGGCCCCATGGAGCTTCCATTCTAATGTGGTGTGGGGACTGAGCTGATGTAAACAAATAAATTAGCATGGCCTGGGCCCATTCGGTAACTATTACTATGAACCATGTGTCCTGCGGGACACTTCTTACCAGATACTCTTTTCTTAGATTCTGTTCTGCCTCTGGCATCTATGTCTCTGCCCAACTGCTTCTGTGCTTTCTCCACACTTTGGTAACATCATCAAATTCTTACTACCTCCTGGACACTTGCCTTAGCACTCAGAAGTGTTACAGTCTCTCCCACTAAAAAAACAAACAATAAACAGCATAACAACAGTAGAAAAAAAAAAAAACAACTCCTTGAATCATCCATGCCTCTCAAGCTACTGAACCATCTCTTTGCTTCTAACAACCTTTATCCAAAGAATGTCTTTGCAGGCAGCATTCACATCCACACGTCATATTTCCTGTCAGGTGGTAATTCTGGCATCTGTTCCCACCACTCAACTACATCTGCTCTTGCTTAGGTCACAAATCACCTCCCTCCATGTTGCTAAACCCAACGTACATTTTCCAAGCCTCATCTTAGACCATTTAACATTGGCTCCTTCCTGCTAGAAATATTCTCTTCCCTTGGATTCCACAATTATAAGCCCTCTTGATTTGCCTCCTACCTTCCCACTCCATTTCAGTCTCCTTTGGAAACTTCTCACACTCACTGTACCTTTTAAATGTTGACATTCATGAAGGTTTAGTCTTGGCCCTCTTTGTGTCTTCACTTCCATTCATGGTCAATTCTTACTTGTGTCTTACTTCACTTTCATTTATCATCTCATCCATTCTTACGACTTCAAATACCATTTAGACTTTGTGTTTCCTTCCAAGACCTCTTCTAGACAAATGCAACCAACTACTCCTTCTAAATCTCCACTTGACCGTCTCACCAGTAGCGCAAATTGAATGTGCTCCAGTCAGAACTTTTCTTCCTAAACACCCACCCAAATTTTAAATATGCTTTTCTCCATTACTCAACACCATTCATCCAGTTACTTATGCCAGAAATGTGGGAACTGTGCTTGGTACCTTCCTGTCCCTTAGCCCCATATCCAACCCATCTCTGAGTCCCGTCCATCCCACCTTTTAACTACATCTCACAACTGCTCCCTTCTCAAAATTCCCAATCCTATCACCTAAGATCAAGCCGACCACCGTCACCAAAGAACTTCCCAACACTTCTTCTTCACTGACTTTTATCCTTTTCCAATCTATTTTCTACTCAGCAGCCAGGGTATGGTATTAAAATAAATATCTGATTATTTCACAGCCCTACTTAACAATTTAAAGATACCGTACATCTCTTAATGAAGAGACGTAAAATTCTTAACATGATTCTTAAAGCTCTAAAAAAATCTAACTTACTAAATTTACTAAATCTACAAAGTATATCTGTCTTTGTGTATGAAACAGGCAAATATAAACGTTTTCCCTTTCATCTTAAGCACTTTAAAATCCCTAGGACGGTAGCTATATGCACACACTGTCATTCATATGCACACACGTGAGCACATGTGTGCACACACATCGCAGCCTGGATGCAGACCTCTTAGAATTCAGATTGCTATATATTGAGTGTCTGTCCTTAGCTTTTCACGTGTATTTCACTAATGTCTTAAAAGCCTTCACACAAAAGAAAGTCCTAAGCACTTCGATAGGCTGTGATGATGGAGAAAATCACGGGATTTCTTCCCCTCCCTTCTCCTCTCCTTTCCTCACCTCTGTTTCTCTCACAAGGAACCAAGCTCTGTGACATGAGACAAATGAGTCTCTCCAGAAGTCATTACAGAGATTGTCTGGGCTCTACTTTTTCATGATATACAGATCAATCTAGGAAGAAAAAATATCCTTTGCATCTTCACCAATAGAATCTTGTTAGAAGCAATGACATCTGGTAAAACAAGTCTGCACAAAAAGTTGCCCTGTACTTATGTGGTTTTTCTTGGTGTTTGTCTATATGTCTGATGAGACACCCGTAAATTCTCCCTTTTGCTCCTTCCCACACCATTTGTCTCAAAATAAATACTGTGATAGCTGGATCACTCACTGGATGCCAGTCTTCATCCTTTGAAGCTGACTGTTGAACAAAAGAAGCACCCCGGTGCTTACCTTTAGTGCCTACACCAACCTACACATTTAACCCAGATGTTTGAGGCTCAGCAGGGCAGAATATTTACCTATTTATTCAGGTGTTTAGGAAGGAAAAAAGGATCCAGTTTACAAACAGCTCTTTACATCAACTTACTTGAGGATGTGTTTCTGTTCTATAAAATGCATTTAAATAAATCAGTTTCTGAAAAGTGGTAAACCATTGACACCACTTATACTACATGAAGGTTCTTCCCAATGGTCCAGAGAGGTTTCAATTATCTTGGATAGGGACCACTTCAGAAGTGACATGATCTATATTAAGTTAGCATTTATTGTCTTTATAGCCATAGTAATGGGGCTATGTCACGGTGTAATAGAAAGAGAAAGTGGCTGGCATTAAAATGACTTGTTTGTACAAACTCCATCTCAAACAACTCCTGAGACAGACACAGAATCTGTTCTAGAACATCATCAATTAAGCCAATAGCGGAACACTACTGCATACTGTGTCCTCACACCACACGTACGCACATACAAACATTCAATCATTCACCCACTGTAGCACAAATTCACGAGCACTCTCACTATATCAGATAATGGTAACGTGACTAATAACAAGAAACTTTTCTATTTCATAGCAGGTGTCACCATATTTAGAGATTATTGGGCAATGAGCAGGTGGCTCTAATGATGGACAAGAGAAAGTTAAAGAAAGTTCCACATGACATAGTGGATGGAATCAGAGGAGAAAGGCAAGGTGAATAAAGTCCAAAGTTGAAGGCAGACTAACAAATGAATAAGGGGGAATTAGAATGCAGCAGTAACCACAGAGAAACATATTTACTTCACACGATATCTAGATGAAGTGGTTAGAAATTAGGAATGAAAGCCCTACATTGTCATTCAGTTTGATACTGTGTAATGTTGGAAATTAGGACATTGTAATTATTTATAATCTAACAGGTATGCTTTGTAGAGTCTAAGTGTAACTGATATTTTTGCACCCTTATTGTAAAGAATATGATGTGTGTAGTGATACTGTTGTCTTTAGGCTTATGAAGGAAGTGTCCACTGCACGCTGGGCTTACTCCTGAGCTTGGGACAAGCTAGTATTTGTTACGCACAGGTAGTAAGTAAATGGGACTGGACTGTAAAGTTACACAGGAGCACGGTCTCACATTGGATAATAGCCATAAAATCCCTCCTGAAGACCAGCACAGAAGCAGATATTAATCTGCTTCTAGAATATAGAGGCCTGGGAAAGTGTAACAGGGAGAGTTACAATGAGCACCTTAAGGCAACAAGTAAAAAAGCATATGTAGACAAAATTGCCATTGAAAAATCTCTTTCTTATTGATATCAAAGTTTGAAAATGACTGATCTACACTAAAGAAAGAACTCTAAAATTAGATGTCAAGGCATGAAAGTCATTCTATTTTGAAGATAACTGTGAAATCCCTAATGGTAAATAAGGTCTCAGTAGAGAATTTTAAAATATTTCACTTTGCTAATGGTTTAATCCCATTTTGTTTTAAAATTAAGTCTAAAGTCTTAATACATAACAGTATCTGTTGTTGCTATGAGATTTGAGTGGAGAGGGGGTTGGACATTAAACGCAAGTATGAGGGGACTCCATTGGAAAGAAGATGCTGAGTTTCACTTTAATATCCTTCTCTTACACCTCCAATGGATACAACAACGGTCCCCAAAGGTCTATAAGGGGAAATGTTTCATTCCCTTTATTTCTTCTAGGATTTCTTACTTTGTATTGCTTGAGTGAAAAAGCACCACCCCTCAACACCACCACAAAATGACCAAATTGATGTCAGTAGCCTTATCCTTATACTCAAAGAGAAAGCTCCTAGCTCTGGTAGCTTTGTTTAGCTATTTCCCCACTGGAGAGGATATTCAGGGTTGTGTAGAGCTTCCTCAGTGCTTTCTCGATTCTTCCCAACTGCCTCTGGAATGTCCTGACACACACACAACTTCATACTTCTAAGGAGTAGGATGATGTCTCTTTTTCCTTGTATAAATCCAAGATGCATTGCTGCATAAAGATTAACCACCAACTTGCAATTGAAGACTGGAGTGGAGTAAATGTTATGTGATGATGGTGGTGATTATGTTCTCACTTGGAATAGTCCACTCACAACACCACTCCTTCATAAAACTCAAGGAGGAATATCAATTCTAGATGTTAAATTATAAACATTGGCTTTTTAAAATCATGACACATCTCAGATTGATTTGTTTTTCTTTGTCATCATTGAATTTGTCTTTTAGGAAGTAGTAAACATTCCCAAATTAGCTAAGTTTCAATAAGGAAAGAAACTTTTCTGTGAACAATTGTTCTCCTCCATCATTAATTTAATGGAAATAGTGCAATTATGGTAAGAGATGAAATTGCAATCACCAACTCTTCTCTGCTGCTCACTCTTCCTGTGTTTAAAAATAAAAAGTATCCTTCCAGAAAATGTTCTTTATAAAGATATAAGTTGCAGGGTAGGATTATTTCATGACTTCAAATAAGTTTTCTTTCTCTAAGAAAACATGTCCCAAAGTTTCTAAAAGTTAAGCAGAACTACAAGATATATACGCAGTTTAGGGCTTCCCTGGTGGCGCAGTGGTTGAGAGTCCACCTACCGATGCAGGGGACACGGGTTCGTGCCCCAGTCAGGAAGATCCCACATGCCGCGGAGTGGCTGGGCCCGTGGGCCATGGCTGCTGAGCCTGCGCGTCCAGAGACTGTGCTCTGCAACGGGAGAGGCCACAACAGTGAGAGGCCCGCGTACCGCAAAAAAACCCAAAAAAAACCAAAAAGATATATACACAGTTTAGATATGACCAAGAAGGTATCTTCCCCTCCCGGCTAACTTTTTATTAAAAACCACTTACTTTTTTTCAACATTCTGAGCAGATCCTAGACAACTCTGTGCATACAAGTCCCAGAGCAGACATAAAAACCAGACGGGAAAGAGATTTACAAGAACCAATCTCAAAAGAATATTTGCAAGCAGAATGTCAACTCAGAATTGATTTCAGCAATGTATTTTGATTTACAATACAGATGTCTTTTCAGAATTTTCACTTTTCCTTATGTATGAACAAAGTGCAAGGAGGTTCTCATCCCAATTGCTCACTTCAAATGTTCCAGCCCTAAACAACAAC
Organism: Delphinus delphis; assembly: GCF_949987515.2. Classification (NCBI taxonomy): domain Eukaryota; kingdom Metazoa; phylum Chordata; class Mammalia; order Artiodactyla; family Delphinidae; genus Delphinus; species Delphinus delphis. The sequence continues at coordinate 59,738,584 of NC_082699.1, forward strand.
AACAAATTATATTCACTTTTATCCTCTGGGAAGTTCAGATTTTTTTAGTGGACTTTATAGGCAAATTGTTAAATCAAGCAAGCAGTTGCCCCTGTGTTTAAGAATATTTTCTCGAGGATACCACCTTGTCACATCTCAAGGACCTTAACAAGGCAGCATGAGAATCAAAGTATTTTCTTTTGTTACTCTCTCATTATACAATAGTATACTGAGATGCTTTATGGTGGTGATACCGGGCAGTGTGCTAGGTACTAAAAATATAAAAAATATCTTCAAGGAGTCAGACTCTCCTTGAAAAAGAAGTAAAAAAAAAAAATCCATGTGTTGTGGAATATACAAAGAATTATTTGAACACTGAAAAGGAAGCCCTTAACTCTACCAGGAAAGACAAGGAAAGAAAGAAAAGATGGAGGTAATGAGATGCAGCTGTCATAAGTACATAAATATAATGAAATTTGAACCTTTAAGGAGAGATTGTTTGGTTCTCACCTTCTTTGGTCATAAGAAAAGAAATAAATTCTGAAATAATTCAATATCAGAGTCATCAGCAAACATTTATTGAGCAAATTATATAATGATTTCCAGTTGATAAGAAGTATTCACTCTATTAAAAAAATATCTGAAGTATACTTTGGTAGCCCACATAATAGGCGACTGATCTTTTTCAATGTTTGAAAAATTCTAATATTTAATTTCAACCTTCTTCCAGGGACCTTGATATTTCTATCATATGTAAGTATAATGACAGCCAAGATTTATTGAGCTCCTACTGATGTGATTGGATTTGTGACATGGGGAAAGGAGAAGCATGGTGGGGAGTAGATACTTTAAATGAGTATGTACACACATTCATGCAGCACTGGGATCACACAATCCAATTTATTTTTGGAGGACTGTATGCATCAATTAGCTTATGTTGACTTTGACAGTGTAATTTATGCAAAGATACTCAAATTTCACTGACCCTATCAAACTATGATGAATTAGAAACATTTGCTCACTCAAAAAAGTAAACCACAATAAACCTGCAAGGTGAAATTTCATTTTTTCCGTTTCTTTTCAAATGGAAAAGAACTGAGTTTAGAAAAATAACATCAGTTGAAAAAAATCATTAGTGTGTGTCTATTGTGTGAAAAGATAATGCTCACTATTGCAATTGGAGACTGCAAATATTATTTGGTTGGCCAGCTCTATTAACCAGTACAGTATTTGTACATCCTATGGCATGTAGTATGTTTCTATAGAAAGGATATTAATTCCACATACGACACTCATTCACAGATTTTATTACAAAGTTCAGGCAGTCACTCTGAAAACATCTATCTCATAGCCTTATGTCCTATAATAGGTTTCATGATTTACAAAGCACTGTCACACTCATTATTTCATTTATTGTTTGGTACAAACGTTTGAGGTAGGTAAAGTGTTAACAGCCCCATTTTTAGATAAAGAAATATTTTCAAAATGCTTACGTAACTCAATAAAGGTTACACAGCTAGTAATGAATATTCATAATGATGAACCCTAGACCTCATAAGAATGGTTGAACATGACCTATATAGTTTGTGTTAATTGCCTGGTCTTATTTTATTCCAATCCATTGAAAATATGCAATCCAAGTATGACAAAAGGGGTCACTCAGGATTAACTAGAATATTTGATTAACCCAAATGCCATAAAACAATATTAAATATAGTAAGTTTTCATTTTTTAGAAATACAGCCCAAATTTGTCAGCTTTCTTAAAGAAAGCAGAGTGACACTGGGGTAGAGCTTTGAGGATGTAAATCTCCAACTTTTCCTTGAAAGCAATAATTCATGAAAAAGTGCATTTGATGAAAAACCGGGCTGAGACCTTGAAGGCATGTGATAACAGTCAGTTTATGCTCTAGGCTTCCACAAACATATTCTGTGCAGCCAATGTGACTCGAGAATGACAGGGAGAGCTGTATGCGGTTTTCTTTTTCTCTCCAGTTCAGCCTCCTTGTATTGATCAATGGGCTTACATGCAGCTTTCCTGAGCGACATTATTCAGTGTTGTGTTGCTTCAATCTGCCAGCACTAGGTGGGGTGCAGGAAGGGGAGCATCTTGAAGGAAAGTAAATAGTAGGCAAAAAGATATTTAAAGCTCAGACTCCAGTGGAGGGAGCTCTTATGCAAGGACTAACTTGACCTTACTGAGGAGAAACACTGAAGCCTGAAAGGCAATTCCTGACTCTACCTACATTTAAGAAAAATGCAAGAAGCTCCAACCTACAAAGTCACCTCTAGTCCTATATTTGTATATTATTTGATACAAGATTTCACTAAACGACAAGGGAGAGTTTGGAGAGCTAAGTGTAATTTCTCTCTCTCTCTCTCTCTCTCTCTCTCTCTCTCGGCCTCAATTAAGGCATATTTTGCAAACTGTGTTACTGTTTTCTAACATGAATTATATGACTAATATATTAATTCCACAAATATTTATTATTGCGAGTGAACTATTGGATTAATTCCATTATCCTGATCATGGAAGCAAAATTTTGTATTAAAAGACCTCATTTGCTTTGATTATCTTGATTACCACAAATGTTCCATTGTTTTATGTCTAGAAACAATTTCACTACTTTCCTGTTAGAAATATTTCCAGTCTGTTGGAAGTCAAACAATTTTAAGAGGTTCTAAAAGAGCTGCAAAAAATAAATACTAACGTTATTCTCTAAGGAACTCAAGAGTCCTTTACAGGCAACGTAGTACTTAAAATATACAGGTAAAAGCTCATTGTAATAAATTCCCAGAGACTTGCAATTTGACTGTATTGGATCTGTGTAGTAACAAAGGCATTGATAGAAATGACTTCCCAGTCTTCTGGAGCAGGGGATGCCACTCCGTGGCAAACTAACAAGTGAGAAAAAATTGGCTCTCAGAAATTAGCTCTTAGAAAATATTAGAATCTAGCAGGACAAAATGGAAAGGGTTGTGTACACAATCCTATCCTCACTCCTCTTCTTCCAAGCCCTCAATTTGACCAATGTTTTGGATGAGCATATCTGAGGTGAGATGGGGAGGAACAAGGACGCAAGAACAATGTCGCAAGTATCTCCCACGCTCTGGAGTGCGTGTCTCCTTCTGAGGTCTCCAGCATGCTGGCCCCCTCTTGCTCATTCTGCCTGATCAACATGATGCCATCCATGTGATGGACCAATGTCATGTTCTGCAGAATGTCCATGGAGTCCAGAGTTCTGATTATAACATGACAAGAGAGTGAGAGAGCTTTGTCTTGGAGCAAAGCAGTAAATGAAATAGTGTTTTTTGTTCCATGTGAAGGGGAACTGTTTCTGATCCTCTCTCCTGACTTAAATACGAGAGAAAATACATTTGCCAAATCAATGGCTCTGTATTATGCACCAGAGTCCTTATTAATTTGTCGTAGCAATAAAACCACATAATGTACAGCAGCTATGATCAAAACTACAAGTTGGTTTATTCTGTGGTTGTCTATAGTCATTTTCCAGGATCCATCTGGTTTTTACATGGGCAAATGGGATTAAAACGTAGATATGACAAAAAACATCACTGAGACATTTAGATTTTTAAGAGTAGCATTAATCTCCAATGTCTGCTCTCAGGATGTGATACTGTTTTTGATTGACCGTCCTGACCAAGGCAAGGTATAATGGGGCAGTTTCAAAAGCTTCCACTTGATCTTCCCCACTGTCACAGCTCTTATCTCACAGGACCCGGATGCAATGTGGGAGTTACTCCAAAAGCCAAGTGTGCCAATCCCAAAAATACATTGAGGGAATGGGGAAATGATCACTGAGTGTGTCTGCAGACCTAGTAGACCAACCAGAGCTACCATGTGGCTAAGACCCTTTTTTCTTTTTTTGTTGTAATATTCCTTTTTTATTGAATTATAGTTGATGTGTAAGTTACAGGTGTACAATATAGTGATTCACAATTTTTAAAGGTTATACTCCCTTTTTGGTTATTATAAAATCTTGGCTATATTCCCTATGTTATACAATATATCCCTGTAGCTTATTTAATACATAATATTCTATAGTTGTACCTCTTAATCCCCTACCCTATATTGCCCCTCCCCCTTCCTGCTCCCCACTGGTAACCACTAGTTTGTTCTCTATATCTGTGAGTCTGTTTCTTTTTTGTTACATTCACTAGTTGTTTTATTTTTTAGATTCCACATACGAGTGATACCATAGAGTATTTATCTTTCTCTGTCTGATTTATTTCACTTAGCATAATGCCCTCCAAGTCCATCCATGTTGTTGCAAATGGCAAAATTTCTTTTTTATGGTTGAGAAGTATTCCATTGTGTGTGTGTGTGTGTGTGTGTGTGTGTGTGTGTGTGTGTGTGTATGCATATCACATCTGCTCTATCCCTTCATCTGTTGATGGACACTTAGGCTGTTTACATACACTGGCAATTTTAAATATTGCCACTATGAACATTGGAGTACATGTATTTTTTTGAATTAGAGTTTTCATTTTTTTCAGATATATACCCAGGAGTGGACTTGCTGTGTCATATGGTAGTTCTATTCTTAGTTTTTTGAGAAACCTCCATACTGTTTTCCACAGTGGCTGCGCCAATTTACATTCCCACCAACAGAGTAGGAGGGTTCCCTTTTCTCCCCACCCTCGCCAACATTTGTTGTTTGTGTTCTTTTCGATGACAGTCATTCTGACAGGTGTGAGGTGATCGCTCATTGTGGTCTTGATTTGCATTTCCCTGATGATTAGTGATGTTGAGCATTTTTGCATGTGCCTCTCAGCCATTTGCATGTCCTCTTTGGAAAAATGTCTATTCAGTTCTCCTGTCCATTTTTTTGCTTTTATTCCTTTGCTTTTGGAGACAGATTAAAAAAATATATTGCTATAATTTATTTCAAACATTGCTCTGCCTATGTTTTCTTCTGGAAGTTTTACAGTTTCCAGTCTTACACTTAGGTCTTTAATCCACTTTGAGTTTATCTCTGTATACAGTGTTAGAGAATGTTCTAATTTCATTCTTTTACATGTAGCTGTCCACGTTTCCCGGCACCACTTATTGAAGAGACTGTCTTTTCTCTGTAGTATATTCTTGCCTCCTTTGTCATAGAATAGTTGACCATAGATGCGTGGGTTTACTTCTGGGCTCTCTGTTCTGTTCCACTGATCTATGTGTCTGTTTTTATGCCAGTACCACAATGTTTTGATTACTGTAGCTTTGCAGTATAGTCTGAAGTCAGGGAGCATGATTCCTCCACTTTTGTTCTTCTTTCTCAAGATTGTTTTGGCTGTTCAGGGGGCCAAGACACTTTTTATTACCTACCTCCCATATGCCCCAATCTAAGGGAGGAGGCATTGTGAAGCATCAGGTCACTAGATATCAGTGTCCATCCTATGTCCAACAGGCCTCTATATGTTTGAGTATTACCCCTTCTCCAATATTTAGCCACTCAAGTAGTCTGTTGGCTCTTTTGGGAAAGGACAGGGGAACCATTACAGTATATAATAGAGTCCTTCCCTGTGAGGACCCCACACCTCTTGAATCAGTGGAACCTACTCTGCAAACTGGCTCAGGATTGGAAACTGGACAAGGGAATGTGACTTTATTTGGGCATCAGACCTCAGACTTCTGATCATTAATTCTTGTTTTCTTTTGATTGTGTAGGTAATCCATCTATTTTCCCATGGCAAAACATAATGTTTTATTAACCATCTTCATAGTTCTTTGTGGGTTAAACTCCCTTGAGAGCCACTCTGATCTTATCTGTGCTCAGGGGAATAATGATCTCCTGGCATTTGGTGTCAAGATTTATTTCCTGGCCTCTACTACACTGGATCCCAATTATCCCCACTGCTATTAGTGAGCCAATGTCAACGACAGTCTCTTCTACCTTCAGCTCTGGTCTACAGAAGAGAGCCAACACTGGGCTCCATGGTGATGCCGATGTCCTTCTCACCAGTGAATTCCTGACTGCCTAGGTGAAACTCTGATTTGGGGACCCACCTATGGAACATAATCCTCTGCTGATTCTCCTTGCCTCACATAATATGCCTATTCCAGCTTGTCCACTTCACTCAGCCTTTTAATTCCTTTCTCTAGTTATTTTACTAGGCAATGTTAAGTATTTCAACCTCACTCAGTATAAACCATTGCCTTATCTAGGCTGTAGGAGCCATCCTAGCCACAAGTTTGCACCATCCCCTGGGGTCCTTGTCAGGGGGTTCAATCCTGTACCCCAAACAAGTGTCCCCAAACCAATAAACTCTCCAATAATCAATCTTATGTTTGAACTCCTTTGTTCAAGACCCTCAGCCTCCAGCACATACTCAGGGCTGTGACTGAATGGGGGCACTGGGAAAAAAGATCTCTTTGAAAGAAGGAAGAACAATTATACATATATTTCAGGTTATAGTAGTTTTTAAGTGGGAGTGGGTGTTTGCCATGCATACCTTGTGGTTTGTAATGTGAATATTTTAATAAGTATTTTTTTCCTTTTATGATTTTGTCTCTCTTCTCCCACCTTTTGTCCTTGAGTGTTCTTGCTATTAACACTATTTATAATTTAGTTTGTAATTCTTTTTTTAAAATGTTCCTAGTTTTATTTAAAAAAAAAGAAAGAAAGAAAGGACTCACCCCAGCCCCAGCTGGTCCATGATGGCTGGTCTTATAGCTCCTTTGGAGTGTAGCCCTGTTTTCCCTTATGTGATGCATTTCATCCCTGGCTGAGTTATACTGCTCCTTAACCCTGGTTAAGAACGTGGAATCAGGAAAGCAGTGGGAGCAGCTTCTGCAGTGGAATACTTACTGTCTAGTCTTCTAGTCTGGCACGAGCTGAGGGGGCAGGTGCTAGCTCTTAAGGGGAGGAGTTGGGTAACTTCTTCAAGGCTGGAAGAGCAGATAAGTCTGAGAAATCAAATCTTCAGGCCAAATGTCCCCAACCTATGTGTCAGGGTCCTAGGTTTTCCCAACTTGTCTTGACTTTGACATAGCAGGTCTGCCTCATTTGAACATTCATTCATCTTTGGAGTTCAACCACTCTATCAAATCTTGTACTTGACTGCCAGCTTTTTCTGCGTAAGACGAAGGCTTCTTTATAAGTTGGCAAAGATATTCAATGCAACTTAGTAATAACCATCCAATTCCATTGTCTTGATCTTTATTATTTCTTGGTACATGTCAAACCCTGATCTACTGCCCTGGACAGTACATGTCTCATCCCACCTCAACATCCCAGCTCCCCATGGGTGAACATTTTAACAACTGGGCAACTACCTTGTACTAGGGGCTATCTGTGAGGGATAGGATCCTCATTACCAGCCAGTCAGTGAGTGGTCCATTTCCAAAGTGCCATTTTACACACCTGCTTTTTCAGCCACTCCTGGTACCAACTGTGCTATGTTGGATTCTCCAGGAGGGAAAGGCTGAGATGGACTTTGGAATGTAAGCTGTTTCTTAGAGACTAAATCCTATAGAAAGGAAAGGAAGGAAGCTGGATTGGACAGGGGGAGCCATTAGACTGTGATACAGATCTCACAAGTCTCTGCTAGCAAAGGAGAACTCTGGAACAAAGATTGCTCATTGGAGGAACCAGGCATCAGGTGGAAATGGCCAGGCCCTCATTCCACCACCCTACTTGGTCATTGACCAGGGACTGACCTGAGAGTATCAAGACCTTGGCTCAGAGGCTGAGGTGCATGAGGAAGAAGCACAGAGCTGCAGATTGCCAGCTAATCACACCCTTTGCAGCTGGTCTGGGAGTCCTTTCTTGAAAGAACTGAGTAGCACATCTCCACATCTGCCACACTTATGTCCTCTCACACAAACGCTTAAGGAGTGATAGGCCAAGCTCTAGATCACAAGATAAATGCTGTACTGTGTCTTCAGCAGATACACAAAAGAATCTTTGACTTCTTAGTCAAAGTAGGGAGGGAGACGTGGGACTGTTTAACTGTAAGACAGTGTTTCTCAGAAGGACTTTGTGGTATCTTAGGGATTTCAGATTTGTGGTTAGGGGTTCTACAACAGATTGTGACTGGAAAAAGAACACATTATCTTTTCAACTTAATGGGCCACTCAATGTTGGTGCTGGCAGAGGTAAGCAGTGACTGAACGGCCCTATTAGGTTTGTGATAAACGTCTTCCAATCCTGTATGAGGCGGCTCAGTAGGATACTGTTCATCTGCTTGAGTCAATTTTCAGTTTTTGATGTGGGATAAAGGAGGTCGTTGATAATTGGTGAACACTTCATTGCACAAAACTGCAAAGAGGACAGAAGGCTGATGGTGTCAGCTTACCTCGCCCAATTGCCCATCGTGTGTCACCAACTGACTTATGAGAAATTTCTATCTTAAGGAAGGAATTTTCACATGCCATGGCTTAGCCACACCCTGCATTTCGCTATTGCTGTGAATGTTGCAAAATATGAACTGCGTAAATGCTAACTCAACTTTGTTATGAAGTTTTTACACTTTGGGTGATTTTCTCATTTAGTTTTTTAGGCCCTTATATTTTATATATTATTAATGTTTGTGTTTAAAAACACATCTGATGGGCTTCCCTGGTGGCGCAGTGGCTGGGAGTCCGCCTGCCGATGCAGGGGACACGGGTTCATGCCCCGGTCCGGGAAGATTCCACATGCCGCGGAGCGGCTGGGCCCGTGAGCCATGGCCGCTGAGCCTGCGCGTCCGGAGCCTGTGCTCGGCAACGGGAGAGGCTGCAACAGTGAGAGGCCCGCGTACCGCAAGAAAAAAAAAAAAAACACATCTGATGATATAATGTGGTAAGTTTTTAAGGCAGATATAAGATGGAAGAGAAGGATTCTAGTCTTTGGTTCATAAACAAGTCTGATATGTCTACTGATGAAGAATTATAATCTTCTGAGTCATTTCACTGCACTAGTGAAACAAACATACACACACACACACACGCGCACACACACACACACACACACACGACATTTGGCATTGCAATTAAATGCCAATGCTTTTGTTTAAAGAAATCATCTATAGGTATATAGAGATATAGATAATTTTTTCCAGTGCAAAGGCTCAGGAGCCAAGTTATTTAGTGGTAGTATGAACTGCCCAGAAAAGTAAAGGTAACACAATTGTTAAGAACCTAATAATGCCAGCATGTAATATTCAAGTGAATATGAGTTTTTAAAAAAATTGTTAAAAGGAAAGAAAAAAAAACTTCAAAAAAGGTAAGCTGAGCTTACCTACTAGAGTTTTTTTAAAGAAAATTTGGCTACAAAGATATTTTCAGTTTTAAGTAGGGAGTAAAACTACCCTTGTACATGTCATCTACCATATACAATAGCTCCTCAGCAACTGGGTGGTGATAAGACTTTCAAACCTACTGGGATGAGGTTTAAAAAAAAAATCAAAGTCTTCCCTGGTGGCGCGGTGGTTGAGAGTCCGCCTGCCAATGCAGGGGACATGGGTTTGTGCCCCGGTCCACGAAGGTCCCACGTGCCGCGGAGCGGCTGGGCCCGTGAGCCATGGCCGCTGAGCCTGCGCGTCCAGAGCCTGTGCTCCGCAACAGGAGAGGCCACAACAGTGAGAGGCCCGCGTACCGCAAAAAAAAAAAAAAAATCAAGCAAGAATTTAAAAACCCAAAGAACTGATGTTTACTGCACCTTCATTACTGACTAGTATAAGAGTGTGAGAAGGAAGAACCATACAAAAAGAATATCTCAGAAGTTGGTCAAATAAACTTATCTACAGAAAAATATCTTTCTACACTCAAAAGAGTGTTGAGGGTTATTATTGGATTACTATATATACAACTCACTGATCCCACTAATGTATTGAGAGCTGTAGATATAATAATTTTATACAGGGATTCCCTGAGACCTGAAAATTATTTCAAAGGTTCTTCTGAGGTAAAAAGACTAAAAAAGGCTGCTTTGGGTTTTTTCTCACCCTTCATCATCTTCCCTGCCATGTACAACTTCCAAATCAGGGTGAACATTTGTAAAAACCAGCAACTAAAGTTTTTTTTAATGACTTGGGAATTACTTCCTTGAGCTAAAAAACATTGTTCCTTCTTAACTATCTATATTAAGGCTTAGTCTAAGGCACAAACTACTAACTCAAATAATGGGAAGACAGGAAATATAAATGGTTAATGGTTAAAATGGACAGTTCTCTAGTGAAAGGGACCAAAATATACTCAGGAGAAGGATCTCAGAATAAAATTAAAGCCTAAACTTGGAGAAATAAATTTGGAAGGACGCCATGGCTGATGTAGAGGCAAGCAAATTACACTTAGTGAATTTCAAATTAATTTCACAGATGTATCCAATTCTGATGTGGCTGGCAGGGTTCCAGGTTATATTGGAACATAAAGGAAAAGCAAAAATCTCACTTCGATTTTCTTTGGCAATGGGAGACGCCTGATGCCTAATTGTGTTTTTATATGTATGTGTGTGTTTGTGCATGAGTGTGTGTTTTTGTAGGTATCTAATAAACATGATAGAAAAATTAACAAAGGGAAAAAGTACCCAGTCTGCAAGTCAGCTAGGAAATAAATGCTCAGATACTTGTCAAGGAAAATATCAAGTAAGTATTTATGGGGTCTAGTTTTAAGAACTGCTAGATACATCTTGTTATGACTTTGAAAATTAACTTGATCCTTACTCAATGGGCAGGATTATATATTAGTGATGTATATATTATAGCTGAAGTCTTGATTCCATACATTGTGTATAGAAATTAAAAAATAACAGCTGCCTGAAATATATATTTAATGTGTGATATTTAATATCCACTATTATGTCTATGCATGCATTTTTACTATCTCAGAGGTCTAGAGGGTATTATTTACAGTTACTTATATACATGGATATTATTCACCTTTTGATTCATTCTTGTCCCCTGAGACACTATGCTCTTTTTAGATGTTTGCAAACAGGTCCACAGCTACTATGAGACCTTTCTTAAGTTTAGAGGCTCCCACCCCATATAATTTCAAACATATAAAAATACACCCATGTCACGTGTTAAACATAGGTTCTCTAAAAATTTTTTGAAAGGTTTTTAAAATTTTTATGAATTTTTTTCCAGATCTTAAAAAAGCTATTGACAAGCTCATATACTAGTCTATGGCAACTACTACGAAGGCTGTAGTGCCTAATGGATAAAACTGCCATTTGGTTACCACTAACGATGCTGTCTTCTCATTGTACTTGGTATAAAACCAAGTTTTGTACCATGATCTATAATGCTCTATATGCATTTTAATAATCTTCTCCTCTGACCCCACCTCATGTACTATTCCATTTATTACTGTGTCCAAGTCACACTGGCAGTTTTTTTGTTCTAAGGACTCATCATGCATTGAAAAGAGAGAGGACAGCAGTTTAAGAAAGTATGGGTGTTGAGGGAAGGGTTAAGAACTGAGCATGCCTATAGGCAGGCAGGAAATAGCTTTGGAGAGAAAGACAATCAGAAGAAGGAGAAGAAGAAAGGACCTGTCTTTTTTTTTTTTGGCTGTGTTGGGTTTTCACTGCTGTGCACAGGCTTTCTCTAGTTGTGGTGAGCTGGGGCTACTCTTTGTTGTGGTGCGCGGGCTTCTCATTGTGGTGGCTTCTCTTGTTGTGGAGCATGGGCTCTAGGCACGCGGGCTTCAGTAGTTGTGGCTCGCAGGCCCTAGAGTGCAGGCTCCGTAGTTGTGGCACATGGGCTTACTTGCTCCGTGGCATGTGGCATCTTCCCAGACCAGGGATTGAACCCGTATCACCTGTACTGGCAGGCGGATTCTTAACCACTGCGCCATCAGGGGAGTCCCAGGACCTGTCTTTTTTGATTTTTGAATTACTGCCTAGCGCAGTGCCTAGGTAGCCCATGGCAGGAGACCTCAAATAAATCTTTCTCTGAGGACACTGTGGTGCAGTGATGCCCTGGTATCAAAGAGACTGTGCTGGTTTCCTACTGCTAGGAAAATACCTTCTTCCAAGCTCCCTCACAGGCTTGATGATAGGATTCGGTTCCTCACAGGCTATTGGACCAAAAAGCCTCACTTTCTCACTGACTGTTTGCCAGAGGCCGTTCTCAATTCTGTGTCACATGGGCCTCTCCATAAGGCAACTCACAACCTGACAGCTGGCTTCTCTCAGAGCAAGCAAGTGAGAGAGCAAGAGAGGCTGAGAACCCAAGACAGAAACCAAAGTTTTGTATCACCAAATCTTGGAAAGGTCATCCCATTCCTTGTGCCACACTTTTATTCTTTAGAAGTGAGTCACTGGCGCCATCCTCAAGGTCATATTAGGACAAGCAGCCTGTGCCTAGTCCTGACGATCAAGACCAGTCGGAAGTGGTGGCGTTCGCAAAGCCATTCATATCCAAGTTTCACCCTTCCTTTGAGTACTATACCCATTCAAATCCTTGGTCCTACAGCCCATTGGTGGCTGGGTCTCATGTCTATATCCCAGTGATGATGTCCAAAGGTGAACCGATGGAAGCCCAGGACACATAATACAAAGCTGAGTCTCTCAGAATGCCTTTCTGAATCCATTTGATACATCCACATGACACACTCCTTGGGTCATCCGACATAATGAGGTGAGTGTTGGCTGAGCCACATTCAACATCACATCCATTGTGGAGAGAAAGGAAATACTTTCATAAAGTATTGGGGCAATTCTGCATTTTATGTGGCTGAGTTTGACACAAACCATTAATACAATGTAGGAAAAGATAATGCTCAATGAATCTCCTATGTATTAACTTGATTACTAGAATTAAGTTGGATAGTTTCATTCTGAAATTAAAGTTTGTAGTTACTTATTAAAATTATAATTGCACAGTGCCGTGACTGGGGGTCTTTTAAAAATCAAATTATTATTTACCAAAGTGGCTCTGAGATTTTAGTGTGTGTGCGTGTGTGTGTGCGTGCGTGCATGTTTTAACAGCACAATATTTAAGACATTTTTCCTCATTAATCTGTTCTTGAAAAAAAAAAGAATGAGCTACAGCTGCTTAGTTTTAGTGGCAGGTTTGTGTGTTCTGTCCCCAAACGCTCTCCTATTAGCTTTTTCTCACTCTTCAGAAGCACCACTACAGGACTCTTGCTTACCTTCTCCAGATCTGAAACATCACACATTTTACAAAAAATTATGCATATTCCATCAGTTTCAATGTAGTCTATCCACTTTAACTTCACAGTTTGAACCAAAGATGTGTAATTCCTAAAAAGTGCCTAACACATTAATGCTGTCTCCTGATTGCTTGTCCAGTTAGACACTGTCACAAACCTACAATGGTTCCAACAATGACGGTAACTGAAGGAAAGGGGAACTGTGAATTTTAAAAAACTGTCTTCAGCATATACATAATTTCTCTTCCCAGCAAATGAAAAAAAGGGAAACATGGGTATGTTTTCAACCGTATGAAAAATAAGTGCCCCTAAAACAAGAAAATACTTTAAATGATGTAATGCGAGATAACCACTGGATGGTGGTGGAAGCTGAATTCAAGCAATTCCCTCGGTTTCACACTCTATCCAAAGCAATTATGAAAATTTGCACATTTCTTTATATTTAGACCTGAAAAATAATATAATAGACCGTAAAAGTGCATTTATTTAACTAGCTTTCCCTTTCCCTTTTATTCTTATTTAGTTGACTTTCCCATTTAGTTGACTTTTCATAGAAATGTGCTTGCAAACAAATTTTGATTCCTTAAGATTTTCTATTAATGCTTGAAATGCACCAGGATATATTTTCATCTAGATTCAACCTGATTGAAACACTATAGTAGACAGAGATTTTCAGTAAGAAATACCAGTAAAGGAATTTCTCAACACTGGAAATAAACTTGTCTATTTTATTCACTAATACACACCTAGAACACAGCAAAAGGCCTGGCATCTTGAAAGCCCTCAAAAAAACATTTGTTGATTTAAATAAATGAAGAGTGAATGAACGAATGATCAGGCTTCATAAATGAAACATGATCCTGTGTCCAAAACAGGTCAAGGAAGGGAGAGTAGATAGATACTGAAATTAGAGCTACCCACTATGGCCCTGGACAGCTGGGTGGCAAGGCCAAAATGAAGTGATAAAGTGTTGAAATGTACCAGTATAGGGAAAACAACCTGAAAATCCCAGAAAGATCAGGATCCCTTGGAAGAAACTCCAAGATGTGATACCAAATGTAAGATGGGTTTGCAGTGCTAAGGAACAAGGAAGGACAAAGGAGGCCAGTAACAGTGCATATGAATGGGAACCAAGGGCAAGGCTCAGTGGATCCCACTCTGAGTGAGCAGACTCAGGGAAACCAACCCAGTGTTTTCAGTTTGAAACAGAAAAGGGATAAAAACAGTATATTTCTGTTCATGTCACTGTGAATTAACTAGATACTTTCAGGAGATAGGAAAGCAAACTATGTAACATGTTAATAAAACCCAAATCACTTGGTTTTTGATTTCTGTCTAGTCTTCATTTCTATTAAAGTATTGACTACAGTACCAACGTGAGTTTGAAGCATCCACTCAATTAGAACGTGATTCTCAGCTTATAGATGAGGCCATACGAAACTTTCTTGGGGCATCTCCCCATTGGTGGCCCCATAACAATTCTCTTTCTGAGGACAATAGAGATTTTGAGCTAGAAGGAGACTCTCAACTACTAGAAACACTGTATTGTCAACTTGTTACCTTTTACTTTCCACCTTTCTCTCCAAGGCCTCTCTCACAAAAACAAGACAGTTCCAAGCCTTTCCCTAAGTCCTCCTACCTGTGAAAGAATGCCCAGAGTTACATAAGAAATGTTTACTAGCTATAGCACCCTGGGCAATTTACTTAACTTCTCTAAACCTCAGATTACTCATGTGTATAATAAGTAGGATGAAAATAGTACTTATATTGGTAGAATATAAGTCATTGGTAGAATAAAATGAATAAAAACACATTTTTTAAAGTGTTCTGTAAAATGACTACCATCTGGTAAATACTCCATAAATTGTCATGATTGTTATCACTTCTTTTTTTTTTTTTTTTTTTTGCAATACACGGGCCTTTCACTGTGTGGCCTCTCCCGTTGCGGAGCACAGGCTCCGGACGCGCAGGCTCAGCGGCCATGGCTCACAGGCCCAGCTGCTCCGCGGCATGTGGGATCTTCCCGGACAGGGGCACGAACTCATGTCCCCTGCATCGGCAGGCGGACTCTCAACCACTGCGCCACCAGGGAATCCCTGTTATTACTTCTTGATGAAAACATTTCACCACAGTGAAAAGCTGCTGGAAGTCCAAGATGAGAAAGTAGATAAGAGACGCATTCCTACCAATGAGATGACAAAACCTCAGTTTCAGAGAGATAACTGACTGACCCAGAGGACAACAAAAAAGTCTACGAAGAGATCCAGAGGAACAGTCTAGCACCCAGATTGGGATAAACTGGCCCAGGGATAATACCATGTGTCCCAAGGTTAACTGAGAGGAAGCAGGGCAGTGTTATCCAGTCAACTTCCTACTTCTGCAGTCCTGAGAAAACTAGCTTCAAAATCACTTTTGCTCACATTAGTTGGTTCAGAGGTATCGGGCACAATACTAATGTAAAAACTTGGATTGTGAAATATTTGGATGTTTCAGCTCATTGGGTTGCAAGTTAACATGAGTCAGGACCATCTTTTAAATCACATCTCTCAAATACCAGCTTTTCTTCCCACCAATGATCTCAAGGCCTAAGAAATATTAAAAATGTTCCCATACCTCAAAGGATCAATGACATTTAAACTACCTTGTTTTAAGCTGAATTCACTCCCAAAGTTTTATTTTCATCTGTTGCCTTCTAACCTTCAGTTCTCTCTTGTGTTTCCACATCTCATTTATCATTGGGAAAAAGGGAGTTTTGGATGAGTGATATCTTCAGTCAACTGAAACTACTCCCTAAAGTGTTAAAACATTTATTGTAATTGCATTTGACTTATTTATTTTCCTACCTTAATAGAAGACATTGAAAATAATAGAAACTTTTGGATAACTCAGGAATATGATTTGAGATTTCATTATTAGAAATAACAAAATATATTATAGAATATATTGGATTTGAGTCAGAAAACCTGGATTTCAGATCTGGTTCTGCCACCTATGACTGTGTAACCTTAGCCAAGTTACTTAACTATTGAATACTCTGAGATCCCAATTTTCTTATCTGCAAAATTGGTAACAATAATTCATAACTCATGGTTGTTGCGATGCTTGGGTGAAAGAATATAAGAGACTGTAGTTCATGATTTCCTATTACTATATGCTTACTTGGTGTATATACTGCTTATTGATGTAAATTTTTTTCACAGACAGATACTCCATTTAATATACTATGTTTAACAATGGGGATGGTACCTTTTTTTTTTTTTTTTTGTGGTACGCGGGCCTCTCACTGCCGTGGCCTCTCCCGTTGTGGAGCACATGCTCCGGACGCGCAGGCTCAGCGGCCATGGCTCACAGGCCCAGCCGCTCCGTGGCATGTAGGGATCTTCCCGGACCGGGGCACGAACCTGCATCCCCTGCATCGGCAGGCGGACTCTCAACCACTGCGCCACCAGGGAAGCCCCGGGATGGTACCTTTTTAAGAACCAATGTAATGAGCTAAGCACAGGATTATGAGATGAAATCAATTCTAGCAACAACTAGCTTGTTAACGTGTTGGCCTTTGTCTCTTCACCTTGAAAAATTAAAGACCTGAGAAGCTGACCCCTTCCAGTTTTGATTTTTCCCTGTAAAAACAATACTATTTACTATGCCTTTATGTTATGTGCCAACATGGTTTTAAATTTTTTAATCTTCCTCTTAACCAACTAAAATTTTGGCAATTAGAAGGAAAAATCAAAATGCACCTGGATCTCTGCCAAGGCACTCAGTCTTCCCTCCTCTTCACTCTGGATGAACTGCCCATCCTCTTATCCAAGGCCAACTCCTCCACTTGTGCACTAGACTCCAGCCCTTCTCGCTCCTTTTGGCACTAATTTTCCCCACTCGCTCCTGCACCACCATTTCTCTCTCTTTATTGGATCATTTCTAGAAGCATACAACCATGTTGTAATTTCTCTCATCTTACTAAATTAAAAAAAAAATCTCTTGACCTTACAGTTGCCTCCAGCTACCCACTATTTCTCTGCCCCTCTTTTAGAGGAAAATTCCTGGAAAGCATTCTCTATACTCACCAGCGACAGTTCCTCTCTTCCAATCATCTCTAAAATATTTTGTGACCAGTCTTCACTCTAATTAAACTGTTTTAATATGATCAGGATCTCCAATGACCTCCACGTTGCTGTTCCTCACCTTATTTGACCCGTGAGTAGCATCTGACATGCTGATTGCTCACTTCCTTGAAATACCCTCTTAATTTGGGTTTTAGGACACTCTCCTCTCCTCGTTGGCCTCCTACCTCACTAGCCTTACCTT
Organism: Delphinus delphis; assembly: GCF_949987515.2. Taxonomy (NCBI): domain Eukaryota; kingdom Metazoa; phylum Chordata; class Mammalia; order Artiodactyla; family Delphinidae; genus Delphinus; species Delphinus delphis. The sequence continues at coordinate 59,755,981 of NC_082699.1, forward strand.
CTCAGCCTATCGTCCTTATCGATCCTCATCTCCTGGATCTCTTAATTTTACAGCACTCCAGAAATCAGCAGCAATCTTAACCATCCTCATGGTATTAAACATCACCTATATTCTGAAAACTCTCACCATTATATCTCTAGTCCAACTTCTCCCCTAAACTCTGCCTTCTTGTGTTCAACTGCCCAGTATTTGGGTGTCTAATGGACATTTCATTCACACTTTACATATAGTAACTATATTATTATTTTTTCATAATATACTCTTCTCAAGGCCCCCTCTCTCTCAGTTACTGATGATTACATTGGTCCTGGTGCTCTGGCCAGAATTTTGGATGCATCCCTGACTTCTCTTTTGCTCTCATGCCACTCAGCAGTTCCTTCCAGCTCTCCCTTCAAAACAAGTCCAGTATATGACCGCTCGTCACCTCTTCCTCTGTCGCTACCCTGGTCCAACCTTTCAGGATCCTGCCTCTGAATTATTTTAATCACCTCCACTGTTTGTTTGTTTTTCCCCTTCTGATCTGGGTCTTCTATAGTCTATTCTATTCAGAGAAGTCCTGCTAAAATCAAAGTCATACAATCTCCCTCCTCTGCTCAAACCAGCCCTCCACCCCCGTGTCTTTCTAGAATAAGTGCCTTACATGATACAGCAACCTCTGTCCACCAGCTCCGCACCTGCGGTTGCAATGTGCGGGCCCCATAGGCCTACTTGCTGGGTCTTGAACGTACCAGGCAGCTCCCTTCCCAGTGCCTCCCTGCTCAGGGTCCTCAAACCATTGGTCACGTAAGAGAGATGACAAGCTGTCACTCTCAAGCCATCTGGAATGTTTTTACTCAGTACATCAGAGCCTGATTCCTCATCTCCTTCAGGTCTTGACTCAAAGATTATCTACCATGTGATCTCTTCTCTGACGAGTTTAATTAAACAGCATTGTCTATCTCCTTTCTCTGATTTGTTTTTCTCCATAGCCCTTATCACCATTGACATAGTATATATTTCCCTCTGTTGTTTGTTATTTGATTCATTTATTAGTTTATTGTCTGTCTCCCCCACTAGAAGGTAAGCTCGTGTGGGCAAGGATGTTTCTCTATTTTCTTCACTGCTTTAGCTCCAGGGCTTGGAACAGCATCTGGCACGTATTTGGCGCTCAATAAATGTTGTTAAATGAACAATGAATGAGTCATAGAAAGAAAAATCCCTAGCCTTTTCAGAAATAACCAGGTTCACAGACACAAACAGAACGAAAATGTTAGGGAAAGAAAAGAACTCCTGGACATAAACCCCTATGTTTTTAACTCTGAAAGATGTTAAGAAATGTTAAGAAACTTCTTAAGAATGCATAAAACTTCCCTGATTTTGGTATGTTTATCCATTAGTCCTCATCTCTTCTTTTGTGAAGCAGAGCAAGAAAAAAAATCTTGTAAGTGAAAAGCAAACCATTGATCATACAAGACAGAGAACAAGCTGTTAATGAGTTTCAAGTTGTTACAATGTATGTGTTAAGGCACAGCTGAAGGTGCTAATAGATCTTAAGTTGTATATGATTTTGTACTGGCATGGTTATTTCCATGATTCACTTAATCTCCCTAAATGCTTTTCCAAGGACTCAATTCATTTCAACAAGCATTTATTGAAGGCTTGTGTGAGCAAATACCTGGAGTGTACTTTTTGATTAAAAAAAAAAAAATGGGAAATGAGACTGGCCTTCCCTTTGTAATGCAAATACAGAATTTTCTTTCGGTTCCCAATTTTTGTTTAGATCTGGACATACCTTGCATAGATGGTAACCCCTCTGGGAGGGATCAACAGCTCCCTAAGTCAACAAAAGAAAATGATGCCATGTCAAAATAACAGGGAGAGGTAGAGACACTAGCACAGAATTCAAGCTTGAGAAGTAGGGTGATGAAGAGAAAGCGACAGGGCTTTGGTAACAGAAAGAAAAGGATTTGTGCTCCACTACTTCTAAACTATGATCCAAAATATCTATTTTGTGATGCTTAGGAAAACTGTGACCCTTCTGATCTCTCCCTCAGCCACGTCCCCAGCCTCCCAACTTCTGTTCGTCTCCTGTGTGCCCTTTCAGTTGTCTCGGCTATGCACATTCACGTAGAAGCAGAAAGAAAAATGGTGACCTGATCTCTAAGCTCCTGCTCTGGCTCTAAAGAGACTGCAGCAAGGAATAAAAGAGATAACAGCAGATATGGTGGAGTTCCCCTTCTAATATGGTGGTGTATCTCCCTTACAGACCAGTCCTCCCACTTATAACAATTATAGACTCTGGAAAACAACACTTAAAGATTTTGAAGAGTAAACAAAAGCAGGCAGGTTATGGAGGGAACTAGAAATCTGGAGCAGCAACAAGCATGGGGGTGAGTTTTGTGTTTTCCTATGGCTTTGCCTCAAAGTTGGGCTGCAGTAACAGAGTTTATTGCAACTCAGGAAGCTAAAACTGTAAGAGAAGCCCCACCATCTTTCTTGCTGGAAGACCAAGGAAAGAGCCTGGACAACAGCCACCACTGGAGAGTGGGAAGAGAATCCCAGAGGGAGAAAGCCAGAGGAGTAAATCCCCTAATTCTATGCATGAGAACTTTTTAAAAAGGTTAAGGATGACCCTGTTACCATGCATATGTAGGACAGATTTAAAGCACTACAGCAATGGCTTAAAGAATTGAACTAAAATTTAGATGACTGTCCACAGAAAGTAATAAAAGAGTTATAGCTTATGTCTTACCAGGTTAATTGATGGTGAAAAAGGAAACATCAACAAAATTTCTCAGAGGACTATAATAGAACCCAGAGTCTATACAACAAAACTTTCAGAATGCCCATGATAGAATCCAAAATGTCTCAAAATACAAAGAACCAGAAAAATACAACACATTCTCAATGACCTAAAAGTCCACCGCAAGAAGCTAAAATCTGAAAATTACATCAAGCAAAGGACTTGAATCCGGAATATATAAAGAACTCTACCAACTTGCCAGTTTACAAATGGGCAAAAGATTTGACAGACATTTCACAAAAGAAGATACACAGATGCATAATAGCACGTGGAAAAAAATGTTCATCATTTGTCATCAAGAGAAAAAAATTAAACAATGATATACCTAAATTAAGCACTTTTCAAAAGAGCTAGGATTAAAGACACAGGTAATGCCAACTGTCGGGGGTGATACGTCCTCATAAACTGCTGGTAGGAATGTAAAATTGTACAAATGCTTTGGAAAACATTTTAGCAGATTTTTAAAAATTTAAACATACACCATGTATAACCCAGTGATTACACTATTACCCAATTCCATATGAAAACATGTTTACAAATGATCGTAGCAGCTTCATCTGTAATATTCTAAAAGTGGAAATAATGCAAATAGCCATCAGCCGTGAACAGATAACCAAAATATGGTATGACCATACAACGGAATAGTATTCAACAGCCAAAAGGCACCACCTACTAAAATTTGCAGCCACGCGGAATGACTTTCAAAATTATTATATTGAATAAAAGAATCCAGGCAACAAAAAGTGCATGTACTGTATGTTTACATTTTTATAAAAGCCTATAAAATGAAATGTTACCTATAACGATAGAAATAGATCAGTGATTGCATAACATAAGGAATAAAGTGAGACATGAGGTACAAGGGCACATAGAAATTTCGGAGGTGTTAGAAATGTTCAGTACCTTGATTGGGGTAGTTTTGGGGTGTAAACATATGTCAAAAGTCATCAAATTGTACACTTGAAATATGTGCAGTTTATTGTATATAAGTTTTATTTTAATAATAAGTGAAACTAAATAAACACTACTTGCTTGAAAAAAAGAGGATATGGTGCCTGCTCTCGAAGACTTTTGTAAGCTAGATATGGAGATGAGATAAAGACGAAACAGTAAAATTTTTACTAATTAAGGTAGCTGGGTCCAAAAAGTAGAACGAAAAGCAATACTTAATGAGTGTTGAATTCTCATGCTTTAGGTGTACTTCCTTTTTTAGATTTTTTTGGTTCTCTGCTATTTTTACCATACTGTTTCATTTACATTTCCTACATGCTTTGTGCAACTGAAATAAAATTTCATTATACATAAAAAAATAATTTTATGCTAGTAAATGTTAAACTCTAATTTTTAGATGAATCAGCGGGGCTTTCTCACCATTTATGACTTTGTTCATGCAAAGGTAACCAATGAATCTGATTATTAATATTCAAAGCATATGGGCTTCCCTGGTGGCGCAGTGGTTGAGAGTCTGCCTGCCGATGCAGGGGACACGGGTTCGTGCCCCGGTCCGGGAAGATCCCACATGCTGCGGAGCGGCTGGGCCCGTGAGCCATGGCCGCTGAGCCTGCGCGTCTGGAGCCTGTGCTCCACAACAGGAGAGGCCACAACAGTGAGAGGCCCGTGTACCGCAAGCATAAAGCAGGTCTCAGTTGTCTGTTTAAGTTTTAATTAAAAAACATATTAGGACTATGTTTGTAAATGGACTTTAAAACTTCCCCTGTGCTTACTCTAGAGCTCTGCATCTGTGGGCCTTTAATTCTCAGTCATGAGGACAATGACGATGGAAAGTACAGTTCCTCTCCTGAAGAGCTTTTCCTAATGTGTGAGACTTAAAAGTAAGTCTCTGGAACTTCAGAGCACCCCACATCTCCATCTTATGGTGCATTCACTGAAAGGGACTTGCTTTAGGTTGCCAACTATTTATTAAATTTCATAACGTGTCTGGTACTGTGCTAGGCACTTTGTGGAAGGAGGGGATACATGGCACGAGACACTGTCCCTGCTTTCATCAGTGGATAAATTAACCAAGCATGCATAAAACAATTAAGGAATAACAGATGATATAATAATAAATGTCAAATGTGCTTGTAGTGGTTAAACTATAAATGTAATTAAAAGATAGGAGAAAAAAGCAGCACTGAGATAGAGAAAGGAGTGAAGGATCTTATGTCTGGACTTGAGAAAGATAGATGGGAATGAGAAGTAAGGGAACCATTTAATGTAATTCCTTCCTTCCTTACTTCATGCATTGGCTATTAAAAATCTACAATGTCCTAGGCACTGAGCTAAATGCTATGCATATACTCCTTACCCCATATGCTGCTTACAGACTACTGGAAGGAGCAGTCATCAAATAAATAAACGTGCAAATTAAAAAAATAATTGCATAAAGACGTAGACAATGGACTTGAAGACATGGGGAGGGGGAAGGGTAAGCTGGGATGAAGTGCGAGAGTGGCATGGACATATATACACTACTAAATGTAGGAACAGATAGCTAGTGGAAGCAGCCCCATGCACAGGGAGATCAGCTCGGTGCTTTGTGACCACCTAGAGGGATGGGATAGGGAGGGTGGGAGGGAGGGAGACACAAGAGGGAGGGGATATGGGGATATATGTATATGTATAACTGATTCACTCTGTTATACAGCAGAAACTAACACATCATTGTAAAGCAATTATACTCCAATACAGATGTTTATATATATATATAATTGCAAAATATGGTTAGTGCTATGAAAGGATGGAATGGGAAGTACTATGAATAAAAGAGGGATCATATTTCAGTTGGGAGGGTCCAAGAAAGTGACATTTCACCTGGGATTTAAATGAAGGGAAGCCAGCAGGGAAATAAAAGGGTTGGGAGTGAGTGGGATGGGGTAAAGCGATCCACAGAGAGAGAAGAACTTGTATGAAAACTCAGAGGACAGAAAGTACTTGGTACCTTTGAAAAGCTTCAAGGACAATGTGACAATGCACGGTGCATGGGTGCAAGAGAGGCAAGAGCTGAGAAAAGGTAGAACATGGACAGGATATGCAGGACCCCACCAGGCATGTCCAGGAGTCCAGATTTCATGCGCAAATTTGTGAGCAAGTTGTGTAAAACAAGCATGCCCTCTGAGGTCAAATAAATTACAGTAGAAAGATGGTACATGAGGTTATATGGTCCTGAAGCATAAGCTTCCTCCAATCACCCCTCCCAACACCGCCAGCCTCTCTCAGTCTCTACTTATCTTTGGGTTCACTTCTAAAGCTCTCAACCATCCTGTTCCCTTTGATTATTGCCTGATTCACTCTTTCTTTCCCCTTCAAAGTCCTGAGAAACACTTTCTGATCATCCCACTTTATTACCTTCATCCTTGTTTGGGCAGAGCTTTTTGTACCAAGCCAGCGATACACTGTTGGCCAGTTTATAAACTGGTTGCCCTTGGGTCACATCCCTGGTAGCAGGATGGACGAGGAGTCATATGGTACAGAAATGGCCACCTAAGTAGGAAGAGCAGTTTCCTTCAGAAAGGACCCTGAGGATGGCAAGGTCCATGACTGATCTGCTCAAGACAGTGAGAAATAAGGTTGCTCAAGCAGAATAGAAGTGAAAAATGGGAGGCCTTCAGAAGTCAGGGAAACTGAGACTTTTTATGGAGATGACTGGAATCATATGAAGGACATAGACAGAGACTAACACGATGGAAGAGTAGTTTCAGGAAGACAGGGGGTTTATCTTAATTCTCTACTTCTTTTGCAATTAGACCATACGTTGAGATTTAAAGGCCATAATATTGCCTTTCTATTGCCTTTATTTTAACCATAATTTGCCTTTCTTTTAACCATACAGATCAGATGTGATGAGAAATACATACAGAACAATCAAAGGGACGAAGGTAAGATATCAGCCTTATTCTTGGTAAAGCTAGATAATAGAATATGCTTTCGCTTTGCCCTTCTCTTGTAACATCTGCCAGTCCCAGGCAGGGTAGGGGCAGCGCCTGAGGGAGAGGAGGTGAGGACACTGCACTGTGGGAGGGTTAGCCTAAGGGAGAGAAAGAAGATAGGGGGTGGGCGGGGGAGACTGATTGATTGATCCCAGACCCGGTCTCATCACACAATCACCTCTCTGACCTTGTGAAACAGTGAATCAAAGTAGGAGCTGTTTCTAGTAATTGGTCCTTTCCGAAAATTTGGCCAGTGACAAGAAAGTACTTTCTTCCAACATTATTTCTATCCTGAAGATTTGTGATTTCTCACCCCTGATTTGTCTGTTTCATCCTCTGCCAATACACGAGATGCCTCCCTCCTCTGCTGCTGCACCATTACCTGTTACTCCTCTCTCAAAAATCTGCTCAAAATTCAGGCTGTACATGATGTCCCCCTAAGAGAAATGCCCTGACTTACCATACCTTTATTTTTTTGCCCCTCAGAATGTGTGTAAATATTTTTAAATGTAGGTATTTTTCACTTTACATCATCATCCTAACTAAATTGGTTGTAAGATGATTCTCGCTAAAGCAATTGACAAAGGGCTCTCTTTTTTAGATCAGAAGTTCTCAATTGGGTAAGGTGGGAGGTGGGGGAAAGAAATTATATCAAAATACAAATGGAAGTGAGAGGCTAAGGGAAGAAAGAGTAAGAGAGAGAGGGAAAAAAAAGGTGTAATTTTAAATAGTTTTCCAGGCATCCCATTAGATACTGAAGCAGTAGATGTTATGCAGTTTGGGGCAGGGTGAATGTAGTCAACACTGGTATTTTTAAACAAGTATCCAATCTTCTAATATATTAAGAAATCTGAAGACCATGCTTTAGACCATGAACAGCAATGCAGAAGGCTTTCCATCCAGTACTCTATGAAAAAGTTTGAAACAAAAAAACTTCAAGAGAAGTCGTAGTAGACAAGGGTACAAGAAATTCTGGCAGGTGAATTATTCACTTTACTCTGCCTCATTTACTACTCACCATGAAGTATCAATGATCACAAAGCCCTTATAGTTAGTTTTTACTAGTTTGTTTGATGACCATAAAACTTGAAAAGGAGGAGTAGAATATTTGCTTCTAGCCCAAAAAAGGAACAACCATCATCAGGACATGTGGTTGTGAGACAATCAACCACAAACAATAGGCAAATTCATACACAGTTTGAGCCTTTTCATCCCAAAACATGTTTGTCTCTTTCAAGCCTCATGCTCTCATTGACGGTGTTTACAAATATCTCCTGATCCTGGCTAAGTGTGTCTGAATAGCAGACTTTGGTTGGCAATAACTGTGACGCTTAAGGAAAAAAGACATTAGGCACTTAAATTCCCAAAACAGTTGACCAGGGCATGCAAATTCTCTAAACCTGGGGGAGGAACCATTCTTTGGTGTGAAGTAGTGATTTAATTCATGCATTTCTTTATTTTTCCCCCCATACCCCCTCCCTCTTGAGCCTCCCTCCCACCCTCCCTATCCCACCCCTCTAGGTGGTCACAAAGCACTGAGCTGATCTCCCTGTGCTATGCAGCTGCTTCCCACTAGCTATCTATTTTTCATTTGGTAGTGTATATTTGTCAATGCTACTCTCTCACTTTGTCCCAGCTTCCCTCCACACCCGTGTCCTTAAGTCCATTCTCTATGTTTGCATCTTTATTCCTGTCCTGCCACTAGGTTCATCAGTACCATTTTTTATTTTTAGATTCCATATATATGTGTTAGCATACAGTATTTGTTTTTCTCTCTCTGACTTACTCTGTATGACAGACTCTAGGTCCATCCACCTCACTACAAATAACTCAATTCCATTTTTTTTATGGCTAATATTCCATTGTATATATGTACCACATCTTCTTTATCCATTTGTCTATCGATGGGCATTTAGGTTGCTTCCATGACCTGGCTATTGTACATAGTGCTACAATGAACAACTGTAGCATGTGTCTTTTTGAATTATGGTTTTCTCCGGGTACATGCCCAGTAGTGGGATTGCTGGGTCATATGGTAAGTCTATTTTTAGTTTTTTAAGGAACCTCCATACTGTTCTCCATAGTGGCTGTATCAATTTACAGTCCCACCAACACTGCAGGAGGGTTCCCTTTTCTCCACACCCTCTCCAGCATTTGTTGTTTGTAGATTTTCTGATGATGCCCATTCTAACTGGTGTCAGGTGATACCTCATGGTAGTTTTGATTTGCATTTCTCTAATTATTAGTGATGTTGAGCAGTTTTTCACGTGCCTCTTGGCCATCTCTATGTCTTCTTTGGAGAAATGTCTATTTAGGTCTTCTGCCCATTTTTAGATTGGGTTCTTTTTTTAATATTGAGCTGTTAATATATTTTGGACTTAATCCTTTGTCTGCTGATTCATTTGCAAATATTTTCACCCATTCTGAGGGTTGTCTTTTCATCCTGTTTATAGTTTCCTTTGCTGTGCAAAAGCTTTAAATTTCATTAGGTTCCATTTGTTTGTTCTTTTATTTTTTCATTACTCTAGCAGGTGGGTCAAAAAAGATCTTGTTGTGATTTATGTCAAAGAGTGTTCTTGCTATGTTTTCCTCTAAGAATTTTACAGTGTCCAGTCTTAATTTAGGTCTTTCATCCATTTTGAGTTTATTTTTGTGTATGGTGTTAGGGAGTGTTCTAATTTCTTTCTTTTAATGTTGCTGTCCAGTTTTCCCAGCACCACTTATTGAAGAGACTGTCTTTTCTCCATTGTATATCCTTGCCTCCTTTGTCATAGATTAGTTGCTCATAGGTACATGGGTTTGTCTCTGGGCTTTCTATGCTGTGCCATTGATGTATATTTCTGTTTTTGTGCCAGTACCATATTGTCTTGATTACCGTAGCTCTGTAGTACAGTCTGAAGTCTGGGAGCCTGATTCCTCCAGCTCCATTTTATTTCCTTCAAGATTGCTTTGGCTATTCGGAGTTTTTTGTGACTCCATACAAATTTTAAGATTTTTTGTTCTAGTTCTGTAAAAAAATGTCATTGGTAATTTTTTTTTTTTTTTTTTTTTTTGCGGTACGCGGGCCTCTCACGGTTGTGGCCTCTCCCATTGCGGAGCACAGGCTCCGGACGTGCAGGCTCAGCGGCCATGGCTCACGGGCCCAGCGCACGAACCCGTGTGCCCTGCATCGGCAGGCGGACTCTCAACCACTGCGCCACCAGGGAAGCCCGTCATTGGTAATTTGATAGGGATTGCATTGACTCGTGTTGTTTTAAGTCACTATGTTTGTGGTGATTTGTTAGAGCGGCAATAGGAAACTGATACAAGTCATAATTTCACTGAAACATGTTTTCCTTCAGTGTACCGTATCTTGGTAAATGGCATAAACATCAGCTGTTTGTTTAAGGCAGAAACATGTGCCATCTTCTTCTCTCCTCACACTCCCAAACCAGCCAACATCAAGTTCTCCAGATTCTACTTACCAAATACTTATTCAAAGTTACCCACTGTACTACTTCTCTAATACAGACCATCACCATCATTATCACCTTCCTTTGGCAGGGAACAAGGAGACAGTACATACTCACCATTCTCCATTTAGCCACCACAATAAACCTTCTAAGTTGACTATTTCTGGCAATTATTCCTGTCTCCCGAAACTCTTCAATGGCTTGCTCTTTCACTTAGAATAAAGCCCAAACTGCTTGACATGCCTTAGAAGGTCCTCTGAGGTTTGCCTCTCTTCAGCCTTATTTCCTGACCCACCCTGATGCTAAACTTCTGACCCTGGAAGCATCTGGAGGTCCCCTTGCCCCATTATCCTCTCACAGAAGAGGCTCCAGTGTTCTGCACCCTCTGCCATTCACCATCAGGGCCCAACTTATTCCCTTCAGATTGTCCCTGATCCCCTAAATTGTTAGCACCTAGATATTAGGACCTTGAACTTTTGCTTCTAGACACTCATCACAATATTTAGTAGTCTGTCCCAGGAGTGCAGAGTTTTTGTCTGACTTGTCCACTACTCTATCGCCACTTCTAGCACCCATCACATAGTAGGTGCTCAGTAAATATTTGTCAAATGGCAACTGCTCACTAAACAGCTGTAAATCACTATGCTTAAAATCTCCACAATGGCTCCTATGTCATTTTTAATAACATTTTCCTGTGAAGTCCTTACCAATGGAGTGTCCACATACTATTTAAAACACAGTAATTTAGTGCCTATCACCAGTTTTCACATTCTGGACTTTCCTCCTCCTTTGGAAATGGACAGGAAGTGGTAGGAGAGAGAATGGCTTTATTCTAATTTTTCTTACATTTATAATGTCATACCATGTATTTATCGAGCACCTTCTATGTGCCAATCACTAAGCATTGAGAATACAGTAAGCGAATAAAACATAGTCTCTGTTTTTACAAAGTTTGCATTCTAGTGTGTGTGAATAAGGCGAGGAGAAGTCTGAATGTAAACAAACTGAAAATTATATACAACATAGTGCCAAAGTCAGAAAGGGGATGGGGGTGGGGGGATAGTGTATGTGAGAGAGAAGTGTTAATTTTATACTTCCGGTGATCGGGAAAGCTTCCCGAATAAACCGACTTTTCAGCAGGGACCAACAACAAATGGGGAGTTGGTGTCAGGTTACAGTGAAGCATGAAGATCAAAAACTCAAATCGCAGGTTATCAGTTGCAAGCTGTATGCGACTAAACATGTCAAAGTAGTCCCTCTGGGCCTGCCTTCTAGTTGTGAAAGAACAATACCACTACACACTTCGTACGCTTGTTATTAAAAAAAAAAATGATCAGCAAGGAAATTAAGACGAAGTAAGCGTTCTATCAAGAATTCTAACCATTGGCTGAGACTGGGAAACCAAGCAGTGGAAAGCCCACCGGCCTTCCACCACGCGCACCGCCCCCTCTGGCTAGAGTACAGCTGGTGATTGGCTACTCAACCCGCCCGTCCCGCCCCTCCCGGCCGTCCAGCCCAATCCCGGCCGACCTTGCGCTAACACAGGTTCCCAGGGACCCCGCCGAGGGCGCGTCCCCGTGACGTTTGATGACGTGTTACGTCACCGTGGCGGAAGTCACGGCAGCTGTGTTGAAATCAGTTCGCCCGGTCTTAGAAGCTTCTGCTCACGCCAAGGCCAGCGACGGTCGGGCGGACCCCCTGACGCCTACTCTGCAGCACTGCTGACCTGACGCCGCTGCCACGCCATGTCCACCCCTCCGTTGGCTGCGTCAGGGATGGCGCCCGGGCCCTTCGCCGGGCCCCAAGCCCAGCAGGCGGCCCGGGAGGTTAACACCGCATCGCTCTGCCGGATCGGGCAGGAGACGGTTCAGGACATCGTGTACCGCACCATGGAGATCTTCCAGCTCCTGAGGAACATGCAGGTGGGAAGGAAGGAGGGCTCCGGTCACGGCCGTGCGTGGAGAAAGCGGGATGTTTCTGCGAGGGAGGGGGCTGCTGGTTTAATTGTTACGTGGGGTCCCTGGGCGTCGACGCAGCTGCCCTGGCCAAACCTCGAGTATGTGGTCTCCCCCATTTACATTCAGAAGCGTTCCCCAATAATGTGTCTGTCCCCAAGATGTGGAGGTGATGTTTTCCAGGCCGGATTTCTGGAAGATTGAAGCCACATTTTCTAGATTCGACCAGGTTCTCAGGTTTCTAGGCGAACTCTTGTATCTTTCAAGGTAGAGGTGAGTCTCATTCCGCCATGCTCTTGGGATTATTTTAATCTCATCTTTTTCCACAGAATACTTTTTGAGGGTCCAAGGTGTTGAATTCAGATTCTGCTAAGCATTTTGTTAAACAGCTTTATTTTGGTATAACTGACGTACAGTACAATGCATTTAAAGTTTTGACACGTGGACGTGTGAAACCATCCATCACCCCACAAAGTTTCCTCGTGCCCCTTTTAAATCTTTACTTCTGGCCTTCCATCCACAGCCAATCTCTGCTTTGCTTTCTGGCACCGTAAATTAATTTGCATTTTATAGAGTTTCATATAACATACACTATGATTTTTGGTACAGGCGGGCGGTGTGGCTCCTTTCACTCAGCATATATCAGTAGTTCCTTCCTCTTCATTGCTGAACAGTGTTCTACCGTATGAATATAACACAATTAGCGTATCCGTTCATCTGTTGATGGACATTTGGGTTGTATCCACTTTGGAGCTCTTATAAATAATACTGCTATGAGTGTTCAGCTACAAATGTTTGTGTGAACATGTGTTTCATTTCTCTTAAGAAGATAGTTGCCTGGGAGTGAAATTGCTGGGTTATAAGGGAAATGTCTGTTTAACATTTTAAGAAACTTTTCCAAAGTGGCCACACCATTTCACATTTTCATCAGCAGTGCTTGAGCCTTCTAGTTACTCCTCATCCTTGCCAGCACTTGTTATTGTACGTCTTTTCTTTTTTTTTCTGTATTGTATGTCTTTGTTTTGTCTCCCAGTCTGTGGCTTTTCATTCTCTTCATATTGCCTTTTGAAGAACAGATATTTTAAATTTTGATGGAATCCAATTTATTGATTTGTTCTTTTACAGATTTTGCTTTTAGTTCCATATCTAAGAAATCTTTGTCTAACCCAAGGTGGCAAAGATTTCCTATGTTTTCTTCTGGAAGTTTTATAGTTCTAGATTTTACATTGAGGTCTATGATCCGCATGGAGTTAATTTTTTTATATAATGATAGATATGGATTTTTTTTTTTGCATTTGGATATCCAATTATTTCAGCACCATTTTGCTTATCCTTTTTTTTTTTTTTTTTTTTTGCGGTACGTGGGCCTCTCACTGTTGTGGCCTCTCCCGTTGCGGAGCACAGACTCCGGACGCGCAGGCTCAGCAGTCACGGCTCACGGGCCTAGCCACTCCGCGGCATGTGGGATCTTCCCGGACCGGGGCACGAACCCGTGTCCCCTGCATCGGCAGGCGGACTCTCAACCACTGTGCCACCAGGGAAGCCCTTGCTAACCCATTTTTAATGCTTATCTTTACTACTATGGGATGTGGATATCATTCTTGTTTTATGGATGAGGATTCTATGATTCTGAGAGGTGAAGTGACTTGTCCAAATCTAGTCAGTATAGGGTAAATTTGAATCCAGGCCCTCAGACTCTTAGAACTTTAGAACTCTTATTTCAGTTGGTGCACTAAAGAATGTTTTATTGCCTTTCTTTTTTTTTAATGGTTGAGGGGTTTTTTTCCTATTGATTCTAGAAGTAATATAGTTGTATGGAAATATTTTAAGACCATGTCAATAAAGCCAGCGTGAAATAAAATACAAAGGGAATCCAAGAGAAGATATGAAATCTTTGGCAATTGTTTTAAAAATTAATGGATTAATATATAAGATGATTAAAGTATGGGTTAAATGATCTCAGAATTTAGCAAATATTTCTTTATTTTCAACCTGCTGTATTGGACTAGTAGAGCTAATAGCTAATATCTATCAAGTACTTTCCTTGGTCAGGTATACTGTTATAAGAACAGTTCTAAGAAGTATTTTTATCTCTATTTTACAGTTAAGGAAATTGAGGCTTAAAGAGAGAAGACTTTACCCAACATCACACATGACTGGTAGCTCGTCCTACTAACCTCTTTATAATACTAACTTGCTGTCAAACAATTTGTACTATTAACAGAAATATAATACACATCCATAACTGACACTGAAAGAACTGAACTCTTTCAAAAAAGTATTATTAATAACTAGATTACCTGTGGACATATATTCTAAACCAATTTGTAAGGGACTACAATAGTTATTTCTTTGTGCTTCTTATATTGTGAATCCGGTGATTTAACTCCTCTAAGACCCTGTGGGCCATATCATAATTGGCTGGAAATGAAGCAACAGTGTGCTCCTTCATTTATAAAAAGCTGAGAGAAGTGGTACAAAGAAGACGACATATAAGCTATTTATTAATGCATTCTTTTAAGTATTTAAATTTTTAAAATTATCTTCTATATTATTAATCTAGAAGGATGAAGTGCCATAAATATCAACTGCTGAGGTTATTTCTGAGCATTTGTTTTAGAGAAATGGTTCTTTATTAGTTGTCCTTTAGCCTCTTGAAAATCTAATGAAAACCATGGACTCTCTTCTGAGAAAAATGCACATGTAAACATTTTGAATAAAATTTCAGGGGGTTAACAGATGTCTCCCTAAAGATCGCTAGATCCCAGATTAAGATTCTCTGCATAAGAAAGTATTGCTTTGGTTCTATTTGTTATGCTTTAAATCTTAAAAAAAAAAAATTGTTTTGAATATATAATAGAATATATTCGTATATTCTGAACATATTCAGAATTCAGAAATAAAAAAGGACATTACAGTGAACATTCCCCCTCCCATCACTATCTGCTAGCTAACTTCTCTCCACAGGTGATGATTATTATTGATTTTTATTACTATCTTAATATATCCTTCCACATAGTCTGTGCATATTTAAGCAAATGTATATTCTTTCATTTCCTCCCTTTTTGCACAGATAATACTGGTATATTATACACATTTTGCACCTTGCTTTTTTCATTTGGTACATTTTGGAGTTTATTCATATCTATACAGAAAATACTTCCTTTTCCTTTTGAGGTGTATAGTATAGTAATCCACTGCATGGACATACTGTGCTTTATTTAGCCAGTCCTCTAGTGAAGGGCATTTAGATGGCTTTTAATCTCTCACTGTTATACTGTAGTGAATACCTTCCTACATAAATGCTCAAGTATACCTGCAGGATAATTCTTAGAAGTGGCTTTGTGCTTCTGTAATTAGATAAATTATGATGAATTGCGCTCCATGGGAGTTGTACCAGCTTATGCTACCATTTCCTGACCAACAATCAGGCTGAGACTAACAAGCAAATTATATTTCTGGATCTTTGATCATTTGATAGGTGAAAATCTACTTTACATTTCTCTTAGTCTTAATGAGTTCCAGCATCTCTTCATATTTTTATGAATCATTTCTGTTTCCTTTTCCGTTAACTGCTTGTTCATATTATTTGCCCATTTTTCTATCTTTTTTTTTTTTTTGGTCTTTTTTACCCTCTCCCCCAACTTATAAGATTTGGCTATTTACATATTAGAAAAACTTGCTCTGTATGATATAACTTGCAAGAATTTTTTCCCCCAGTCTGTTGTTTACCTTTTGCCATACATATATTTGTTTAAGGTAGCTGAATTTATCAGTCATTTTAGGTTCAATGTCTAAGTCAGGAAGTCCTTCCCCACTCCAAAATCAGGAAATATTCAGTTTTGTTTCAATTTTTATACTTAAAACTTTGATCTGTATGGAATTTATCCTAGTATGAAGTGTAAGGCATGGCCCCAGCTTTACTTTTTCCAAAAAGTTGATTGAATAATTCGTTTTCCTCCTCCATTGATTTCAGATGCTACTTCATATAAATGAATCAATTTATGGATGCTCTGTTCCACTTAGCTGCCTTCTTTTATGTAGTAATGGCAAACTTTCTTACATTTATTGAGGCTCTATAAAGTATTTACACTTATTTTTCAAAATCGCCTTGGCCATTCTTGCTTATCTTTCCACATATACTTTAGAATCACCTTAATAGTTCTGAGAAAATCCTGTTAGTGCTTTTATTCCATTGATTTAACCTAGAGAGACTTTATATTGGTATGATGTTGAGTCTTATTAACCGAGAACACAAAATATCCTTTTTTGTGTCTCTATGAAGTATTTTAAGTTTTCATATTTATCTTGACATTTTTTAAGTCAAATATTTTATCTGGATATTTTATCTTTATTGTTGCTGTTGTAAATGGGGTCTTTTTCCTTTCTCATTTTCTTTTGTTTTTATATATGAAAGCAGAGCTATGGTTTTCTGTGTATTACTTTTGTACCCATCTCTCTCTTGACTTCCTTTATTGATAGAACTTTATATCATTTGTAAATAGTGACGATTATGCCACAGCTTTTTAATATTTCAACTTTTTTTTCCTTCTCTGATTGCATCGGCCGGTACCTACGGAACAGTGTTCACTGGTAGTATTAGTGGTCTTAGTAGACACATCCTGTTCTGTTCCTGACTTTAGTGCAGATGCTTGTAATATTTCCAACATTCATCGTGGTGCTGACTTTTTAACTGAGATAAATGTATTTTATTGTGTTGGGGAATTTTTATTAGGAGTTTTATATTTGTTTTAAGAATGGATGTTGAATTTAGTTGAATGCCTTTTTAGTGTCTAGCGGTATGATCACATATTTATTTACAGATATTCAGTATTCATTAGTGAGATGGTTACTGATGAGCTTGTTAGCTAAGCATCTACATTATATAGTATATCCCAAGAGCTCCTAGGCACTATTATAACTTATACTCTATGGTATAGGAAACTTATCTCTCTCATGTTCACTGCTCTACCTCAGCTTCTAGAACAGTGCCTGACAACATGAAAAGTAAATTTTTTGAATGAATTAATTGCTCCCTTCTTTGAGAAGCTGATGCTCTATGTGAAAACTAATACCCAAACTTGCTAAGAGGGTGAATTTGAGGAGGGTGGTTCTTTGTATTTCAAAGGATTTTGTTTTCCTTTATGAAAGGATTTATCAAGAGTTCTTTTGCATAACACAGAATTCTTAGTGAATTTTAAGTGTCCATTTATGGAAAAAATAATTCATGAAAGTAAAATAATCCAGACTGTACTTCAAGACTTTCTATGTGTGTACACTATACTAAATACAGGGATATAAATGTCAGCTGCTTCTAGTCTTTATTAAGTACAAAATATGGGCAAAGTACTCAACGTAGTCAGTACCATAATAAAGGTAGAGCCTCCTTCTGTATGCAAGATGTAATCATTATACTTATTATCACCCAAACAAGAAAGCAGTGACCCTTTGAAACTTTTCTCTTATTTGATAATGTTTGTGAAAGTTCATAAATTGAAAGGTCATGAGAAATCCTATGTTGTATTGGGGGGTGAACTCATAATGCTTTTCTCCTTTAAACTGTTTTGACTAATTCAGTCCTTGGTACTTTTATCGTATTTCTTTGAGATATAATCCTCAGAATGTTTTAATTCTTGAGAATTTCCAAAAATCCTAATAAAACTCATTTCAAAGAATTTCAGAAGATCTGTCTCCTTAACTTATAAACATAACATTACAGGATATTTGGAAATGAGAGAAAAGAAGAAAATGAATTATTAAGCCTACCTTCCTATTACATCTTTTATCAACTATTACACCTTTTAACAACTACGTATAGGCCTTTACAGTCTTTTTTTTTTTTTTTTTTTTAGTGTTTATGGTTTTATCTACTTATGACAATAGTGTGTCTTGTTTTCTTTCTTCTCTGAACACTCTACCAGGCTCTTCTTTTTTTTTTTTTTTTGCATTCCTACCTCATCTGTTTAGAAAAGAAAAAAAGGATGAACTGAGGTTTAGAAAGACTGGACTGATCTTCTAGCTATTAGACAGTAGTTTGGGTTTTGGTTAAGTCACTTTATTCCCCAAGGTAAGTGTATGTATGAGTGCTTATAATGAAATTACCTCGTATACTAGAAAACATGGTACAAATTTTGTTAATTCTAATTTCAGGATGATTTCACAGATCAAATTGTGGGAATAAAATACTGTAAAGATGTACAGAGAAAGGAAGATTTTGTTTGTGAGTTTCAGCACTGCACAAAAGGTGCATTTAGTTCTAAATAGGTAGTAGTTTTTCCATTTATCTGTGATTTTTGTCATTTCAGTATATATTTTTGGCTTCTTTTGATAAAATTCCTGAATTAAAAATATATAAGCATCCAACACAGAGTTATGATCATAGCAGTTACTTGTAATAATTTATTAATGATATTCAAGTACAGATTGATTTGCACCTATCTCCTGCTATTGATTTCCTTTTAAAGTAAAACTTCTGTACGCGGGCCTCTCACTGTTGTGGCCTCTCCCGTTGCGGAGCACAGGCTCCGGACGCGCAGGCTCAGCGGCCATGGCTCACGGGCCTAGCCGCTCCGCAGGATGTGGGATCTTCCCGGACCGGGGCACGAACCCGTGTCCCCTGCATCGGCAGGCGGACTCTCAACCACTGCGCCACCAGGGAAGCCCTTAAAGTAAAACTTTTGGTGACAGCTTTATGTTTTAATGCATACCTTGAGTATCTTAATTATCTTATCATATTTAAGGTATTTTGAGATTATTTTTGCAACAGTGGCAGCATACTCTTCTTTTTCTTCTGCTGAAAAGTCTTGATCTTAATTTTTTTCTTTTCTTCTTCTTTTTCTTTATTGAGAAGCTGCCAAACGGTGTCACTTACCATACTGGAACATATCAAGACCGGTTAGCAAAGCTACAGGATCATCTTCGCCAACTCTCTATTCTCTTCAGGAAGCTGCGATTGGTCTATGATAAATGCAATGAAAACTGTGGAGGGATGGATCCCATTCCAGTAGAGGCAAGTTTTAGTGGTAGAGGGAGGATGAGTCTAAGATAGTCTCAGGACATTTGTAATTTTTTCCTTTCTCTCTTCTGTTTTCACCATATTTCCAGATTATGAAACATACTGGTTTTGCTTTTGACTAGAGAAGATGAAATTGTGATATATATATATATATATATATATATATATATATATATACATAGAATTATTACTGTCTTTTCTTGTTAATAATTTCTAGTAGACTTTAACATCCAGGCTGATAGTAAATTTTTGTTGTTGGGAGGAGAGGGTTGTCTGTGGCAATTTTTATTATTGCTTCCAGTGTCTCATTTTAATTAAATCAGTGCATGTTTTAGTAGGCATATTAATAGTATTGTAAAATCCTTTTAAAGTGGTTTTCATGTAAGTTCTTTACAGATAAAAGGTTATAACTATTTTTATCATTATTAATTTAAATTATCTTAGTGGAATCACTCTAGTTTTTAAATATTTTTTAAATTTAATCTCGGATCATAGATATATTTTAGTTAATTAGGTATATGATGTTTTTATAGGTGCCCTTTTCCTGTTGACAAGTTATATGTCTGCCACCAAAGGTAGCTGGGAAGGTTTGGATGTTCTCTCATTACATATAAGGAACAGTTTCCTGTGATCAGTGCTTTCTTTTTTGAGTGATCAGCATGTAAAGAGTGCACAGAGAAAGAGTAAACTGCAATACAGCCTGAAAAGAAGGGGTCAGAGATGTGGAAGATGGGAAATGTGGTTGACATTGACAGATGCTGCAGAGAAGTTAAGGAAAATAAAGAATGAAAACTGTCCACCAGATTAATTGTTGGTATATTTGAGCAGAGCTTCTGTGAAAAGGTAGCAACAAGAAGTCAGATCACAGTGAGCTGAAGATTAAACAGGAAATAAGGAACTGAAGCCAGAAAGTGGATATTCATCTTTCAAGAAGATTAGATTAAAAGCAAGAGAAGAAAGCAGTAGATGGAAGGAGGGATAGAGTTGAGGGTTAGGGATTTTTTCCTCCAAATGGGAGAACATGTTTAGATAAAAAGGAAGAAAATGGTAGGGTGAGGTTGGGGAAAATAAATAATGAAGACAGGAGGGCAGAGGAATCAGGGCACAGGAATGGAGACAAAGTGTCTTCAGGAGGAAGGACCACTCTGCTTGCGTTAGGAGAGAGGAAAGGAAGAAAGTGGCTGTGAATGTGGGCAAGTTTATATTTGTCCCAAGAATTCATAGAAGTTTGGGCAGATTGACTCCTGATTGTACCAGTTATTTACCTCTGTCCTGTTCCTGCATTGGTAATATAAGATGGAAGGACTAGATAATTCCTGAAGTCTCTGTCACATCTACAAGAGGCTTCATCAAATAAACTTCATCACAAATCATACGTATTTAATTATAATCCTGCTAGAAGTTTCATTGCTATATAAATTTTCTTCTCTTACAAAAAAACTTTCTCCCAACTAAAAGACATCTAGAAATCTGCACAGATACTAGATAGTAAGTAAATGACATTTATATAATACGCATCCATGAACTTCCTTTCTTTTTAGTATAGATGAAGGAAAGCCTGTTCCATCTCAATGAACTATAAATTTCGTAAGGGTAGGACTTATTTGTCATTTGTCTTATTTGTCATTATTTTTGCAGTGTCTCCCCAGCCACTATCTGCCAATTAAATATTTGCTGATTGACTGAGTAGGATATTACTTAATTACATGTGACAACTAATTTTGCTAAAAGGACTATTTTGCAAAAGAAATCTGAAAAGCTAATGTGTAGAGTGCACTGAAATGATAGACTTCTAAGGCTTCTAAGGCTTTTATTTTAGGCTGTCATTTGAATTAAAATATATTTTTGTACTATTAAGAGAAAAGTATAAAAAGTGATCTTAATCGGATGCATTATCTATACCAGTATAATTGGAAATTGTGTGTCATATGTTTGACTTTTTTAACTTTTGTCTGTCACTGCCAGCAACTTATTCCATACGTGGAAGACGATGGCTCAAAGAATGATGACCGGGCTGGCCCACCTCGTTTTGCTAGTGAAGAGAGGCGAGAAATTGCTGAAGTCAATAAAGTGAGTTGCTAGTCTGTATGTTTTATATTTCCGAATTATTGATACAAATTACAGGGGAGTCTGTGTAACTCAACAACATAATTTGAATTATAGAATTACCTGAAGTTGTTTCTGTGACAAATTTAACCTACTTAGAGTACAACCCAGGACTAAAAGGTAAGCAGAAATGCCATCTGAATAGTCAGAAGAGAGACCACAGAATTCAGGCAGTAAAGCTCTTAGAAAAGCCTCATAGGCACTCAGTCACAACCCATTTACTTTCTTCTTTTCTAGGCAGAATTGTAGCTCTCTAGCTTAGAGTGTATTTGGAGGAGCAAATGATAAAAATTTACAAGTAGGAGAGGTGAATGTCTCAACAGCTGAATAAGAAATTGAGTTATCAAAGCACTACCCCATCCCACCCTCCACCCCACAAAAGTTCCTAACTTGAATTTATTGCTGAGTACTTTTAGAAGTTTAGAAGATAATGTTCAGATAGTTCTCTAGAAACATAGGGAAATAAGGAATGTTGTCAGTTCATTCTGTGGTGGAAACAGTTCATTCTGTGGTGGAAACATGGTTACCAAAACCTAACAAATAGCACAGTAAATAAAACTACCAATCTCGCTCCTTCACTTACAAATACATGCTCCCACCTCCTGCCCCACTCCTGAAATTCTTAATGCTAGTTAATAGAATTCATCAGGGTATTAATTAATCCACCACAGCCACAGAGGGTTTTCTGAGGTAGAGGAGGATGACTCAGTTTACATATAATATCAGTAGATTAAATTGAAAAAAAGAATGCTTAAAACTATTAACAAGATAGTCTTTTTTTAAAAAAAACTTATTTCAGATAAGTAGCCAACATTTTTCATTGAGATGAAATATAGGCATAAAACAGGATGCCTTACACCACTGTGTTTGATACTATTTTAGAAGTTATAGCCAGTGAAACTGAAATAAACTTTAGGAAACGGGTTATAATATTATGTACAAATCTGTTAAGTTCCTTAAGCTTGTACATAACATTTTAACTCAAGCTTAAGCTCAAAGAAGCTCATTGATGAGAGTCAATAAGTGTTTGAAAGAAGAGCTTAATACAAGATTGATACCATTTTTCTATAATGCCATAAAGCAATTAGAATGTGAGATCCTATTCACAATTGCAGCAACAAATATTAAGTAGTTAGGAATTATTTCCATGATATATGTAACTAAACTTATTAAGATACATAAAAGAAGTTTTGAATAGTTGAAAGAACACATTAAGTTCTTATATGGGCAATAACTATTCTAAACAGTAACAGTCCAAATCCAAATATGAATTCTCTTGAAACTGCACAAAACTAGTAAGATTTTAGCGCAATACCAGTCAAAAAACAAATTCAAATAAAATGCAAATTGGATTTTCTTGAGAGCATACTAAAATACATATATAAAACAATTCCTATAAGAGTAATAAAATAAAGAACTCTTTGCTTCAAAAACTAAAACGTGATATCAAGTATATTGTAAAAACAATAATTAAGTGTGAAATACCGGCACAAGAATAGATTAGTAAAATAATAGCCAGAAAAAGTCTTCCTATTGTATATGAGAATTTAATATGACGTAAGAGGGATTGTGTGGAAAATTAGTCTTTCAAGAGAGACACTTTGGGGGAAAATTAAGCTAGCTTTTACATTACACCATGTGTCAAAATGAATTTCAGAGTTGAAAATAAGACTTCCAAAACAAAGTATTGGAAAATTAAAAGAAAAATGTATATCAAAACTCAGGAAAAAAGAAAAAGATGGATAGATTTTTCTAAAATAACATTTAAAACAGTTTTTAAGAGGTGAAATATAAATTAAGAAGAATAGTTCCAGCAAATTTGACAGTAATAAGCATAAACAATTTACAGTAGGAAATTACGAGGGGATTGGGAACTTTTAATTTAGATCTTGAAGAATAAGTGGTGTTTGGTAGTACAGAGATACAAGACATTCATTTATTAAGTGTTACATGTTTCTGTTGATAATCTATGTATTAATTCACAATGGATGTGTTCTATTATTTTTCTCTATAGTAAGGATATTATTTATAAAATACAATGAAATGTATATATAAATAAAACACAATTGTGATGGTAACTTTGATTTCAGAGTACCACATGTGACATACATATAGTTTGTTCTCTACCATAGAAGATATTATGATATTTGCGGGGGGGGGGGCGGTCAGGGGGAGGGCGGGGGTAAGCTTGTGTAACTTCAGAAAGATGTAATTTTTCTAAAGGTAAGTTTCATTTCACTTTCCATTTCTCTAAGTTCCTCTTTTTTTCCTAATATGATGGTTTAGTCATAACCTATTATTGATTTTTTTTAAAGACCTATCATATAATCAGACTATAGTAATACTTTGACAGTGTGTAATCAAAAAACTCTTACTAGCTATTGACGTAGAATTTTGTGAATTTTAAGTAAAGGATGTAATTGATATCAAGACTGTGATGTATAAGAGTATTTCTTTCTCCACATGAGGATGTAGCTCTCTGTACAGTCTCTCTCTGTCCTGGACCCACCTACATACTTTCCTTCCCCCAGTCCTTTCAATGTGGTTGTCGTAATTGGGGTTCAATAAATATTCTGTGTTCATATTATTATGGCACGTAAATATTGCTTATTGCTAAGCCACATAGTAAACTAGAATTACATTTCCTTGAATAATTATTTTGTTTTCCTAAAGTTAATAGTTCTGTAATTTTGAAAAATTTTGGTTAGTTCTTTATGCATCTGTGGCCGCTCCTCAGTACTGTTTTCCAACTTTCCAGAATCAAATTATCAGACGACTTACAGGTTTCCCCCCCACCCCCACCCCAAGTCCTCCCATCTCCTCAGGTCTTGGTTGAATGCTCCCTGGGCCTGCTGTTCATCTATTGCCCTGGGGCTTTCCTTCACCTCTTCTGTTGGTTTCACTATTTCCTCAATCTCCTATCTTTCTCTTTCTTGGTTTATTTCTCCCTCGGTAAGGTCCATGCGTCAGTGGCTTCTTTAGGAGGAATGCAGGGACTTTCGCCTTCACGTATCTGTCCAGTTGATCGTTTGGCTAGATATAAAATTTTATGTTGTAAATCAGGTTCCCTCAGAGATTAGAAGGTATTCTTCCATAATCTTCTCATACAGGGTTTGGCAAACTTTAAAGAACCAGATAGTAAATATTTTAGGCTTTGTGAGACATGTGGTCCTTGTTCATTTTTTTTTAAAATTATTTTATTTATTTATTTTTGGCTGCGTTGGGTCTTCATTGCTGCGCATGGGTTTTCTCTAGTTGCGGCTAGCGGGGGCTACTCTTCCTTGCGGTGCATGGGCTTCTCTTGCGGTGGCTTCTCTTGTTGCGGAGCATGGGCTCTGGGCGCACGGGCTCAGTAGTTGTGGCTCATGGGCTCTAGAGCACAGGCTCAGTAGTTGTGGCACACAGGCTTAGTTGCTCCGCGGCACATGGGATCTTCCCGGACCAGGGCTCGAACCCGTGTCCCCTGCGTTGGCAGGCGGATTCTTAACCACTGGGCCACCAGGGAAGCCCATGGTCCTTGCTCTGATGTAAAAACCATCCTTAGCTCGTGGGCCTTACAAAAACAGGTCACGTGCCATAGTTTGCCAACCTGTTATGTTTTGTTGTCTTTGCAGATGGAGGCTCTAAAAGATCTGGTGAGCATCTGATGCTTAAACGTGAGCCATTTATATTTGGGAGGGAAGCACTGGAAAGCCTATCGCAGGCTTTGTGAGTTGGCTTCATCATAGCGAGATCTGGAAGCAAGTTGGCTCTTCTCTTTGGGGGGAGCCCCAACTATCATTTACTGAGGCTTTTTTTCTTTAGGGCTATTCCATTTCTTCAGAGGAGAATCTTCCAGTGCCCTAAATAGAGTGTAGTCTCATGTCTTCTTGCCGTCTGCTGTGCTGGTGGCACTGAATCCCCAGCTGTTCTGGTTCAATTTCACAGGAAACAAACCTCTCGCTCCCTGAAACGTGGGACAGGACACGCGAGAGGGTACTCAGTCCCCCGTTGGTGAGGAGTGGGAGAGAGCACCTGGGCTCTCGCGCGTCCCTGTAGCTGTTTCCCTCCAGTTTCTGTCCCCGGGGCCTCACGTGCTGACTTTGCGATGGCACCTGTCTCCAGGTCTCCGTGGCGGATCAGCACGTTCTCACTGTCATCCTTCCTGCATCCATCAGGGTTGTACAGTAGTTTCCTCCCATGTCATTTATTGCTCCCCTTCTACTTTCCATTCTTAACATGTGCCACCTGACATCTACTGTTGTCTCCTTTCTGATCATTTTTCTCCACGTGGATTTATATAGCTTTTTCATTCCTCTCCTGCCATTTTATTAGGGTTTGAGAAAAAAGAAAAGATAAACACATGTGTTTAGTCCACAGTGTTTATCTGCAACAGGCTTACTTCAATGAACAAAGTAGTATTTCTGAACGTTCATCTATTTATGGAATAAAAGCCCATATTTTAAATTCTGTGTTCCCATTTATACTTCAGGCATTTGAGAACTCGTTTTGATTTTGAATAAACCATTTGAATCTGTTGAATTTGCTGTTGTACATACTTCTAACTTTGGCATAAAACTTGTTTTAGTTAACATAGTATTGAACTGAAGATTATTACAAAGAGGAAAGAATCCATTACATGTTTTAAATTAAACAGATTTAAAGCTTAGCCCTGTATTTCCATGGGAATTTTTTTTTTTTAAGAGAATTTAGAGAGAAACTATCTTCTCTTGAATGGCAGAGGAAGTATTCATTTGATTGGCCTCATGGCTCTCTCTTACTTCCTGGGAATTGTTACTGTAATTTGAGACAGTACTGGAGAATTAAGCAGTAAACAGAAACCAGAAAAAAAAAAAGAGGGAGAGGACTAAGATTTGGTTAACTCAAATTGAAATTCCCCTAAAAAAGGCAGAAGAGAATAAAGTTAACAGCTGAAAACCAAAGTGGATTTTTTGACCCAAAGAGATTTTTGACTCATTCCTTAAATAAAACATCATAAATGTGAATTGAATATAATACATATTCTGACTGTTAACCAAGTTATCTTATGTATAATTAGTGGTACTAAGGTATTTTATTTTTTCTTTTCCCCCACTTCTTCCAACTTTGTACCTCCCTTCTAGAATATAAGATTAAAATATAATTGAAAAATTATATATTTTTCTGCCTTAATGGCACACATACCTGAGTGTTTCTGTGAAAAATATGTTTATTTTAAATAACCACCTTCAGATGGTAAAATGTTGGCCTAATTACATAGTCACACAGATGCTATTAAAAGTAGTTTAAATTAACTGAGTTAATTTTTCAACTACAGTTGACCCCTGAACAACACAGGTTTGAACTGTGCAGATCCACTCATATGCAGATTTTTTTCAATAAAATACTCCTGTACTACACAATATGCAGTTGACTGAATCTGCAGAAGCAGAACCATGGATACAGAGGGCAGACTGTGGGACTTGAGCATCCTCAGATTTTGGTACCGCGGCAGGTCCTGGAACCAGTCCCCCACAGTGTTTAAGGGTCAGCTGAGTATCACTGTGTACTTGAGATTGTACAGAACATACTGATGATCAGTCCGGTTTCTAACAACATATATATCACTGATGTCTACCATAGTGGCATGAAACTTTGGGGCATGAAATTTGTAATCAGTACTTGATATAAATCATCAGATGAAGAATGGCCTAATTTTAATAGTCAAATTTTTGGCTTTTTAAAATACTTCATTTTCTTTTCATATGTGCTTGAATCCATAAGCCTTAATACCCAAGTAAAGGATGAACACTTGTTTGAGACTGTATTTTAAGGATATCAGAATGAGTTCTATTTTGCTTAAAAGTATTCTGTTAATGGTAAAATGAAACTGAAAGAGATATGTGGGTAGTTTTTACAGAGTTGACATATAATTGAGTTCAAGCTAGAAGTTAAAGCATTTTTGACCAATTGTCACAGCCTCTGTATGAATAGTAAATTGTATGAATAGTAAATTACATGGTATGACTTAGCATAAACATTTTTTTAAGTATCTACTCTACTTACACATTCACCTGTTAATGTAACAAATTAGGCACAGATGATGGATTTTGATAACAGCAGCTGTCAACCTCTGTTAAAATCAATCAGTGGCAAGATTGTATATATCAAATCCTATATCATGTCATGAAAATTTATTTACAGTTTAACCACTAATAAGCATAACTGTCAGCTTTGCTGTTGATATTTTCATGATGTGTTTTGGCTCTAGGTATTTTACTTGTATGCTAATTATTTTAATTTAAAACTTTGTGGCCTCTTTGAGACAAACTGTCCAAATGCCTTATGACATATCATACTTAAAAAAAGTTTTACTATTCCCTAGAGTTGAATATTACCTTGAAAATCTCCCACATTTTTTAGTTCTCTTACTTTAAGAGTTAATGACGCTAAATTTTTTAAATGAGTATATCAGAATTTATATTTCCAAATGAGTATTCTTGAAAGTAGCATTTATTCCAGTGATGTAACCATTGTGGGAGCCATCTGTAACCTCTGTTTGGATATTGATTTGAAAGTCTGTTTCTAACCACTCAAGAATATAATTTTATTACTTCTAGTTACTCCTTAATTTATACTGAAAATGTGATCACTAAGCTTCATTCACCAGACTTGGCCTCTGAATGGTCTTCAACTGTTTCAAAAACTTAAATACCTCCTCTTTCTCCTTTTCCATGGATACAGATTTGTCACTATTGAAGTTATTTAGGAGAACCCATTGCACACATCTGCCCAGTTAACCTTTTTCATTGCAGTTTAAATCATATTTCTTCTTCAAGAATTTTAATAGATCCCCATTATCTACTAACAAGACCAAATTTATCCTTCCTTCCACTCTTTGCTCACCACCAACTTTTCTAGACCCCAAACAAAAATATTTTCCTTGTTTGCTGACCCTACCAGTTGGGGTTCCACAGCATCTGATATTTTTCCCCTGCCATCTGCCTTAACCAGGTTATGGTCTAGTCGTTTGGGCAGTAGCTTCTTCCTACTTCATGTGGAGTTTCTTCAAGGCAACGGACCGTTTCTTAACTCATTTTTCTTCCCTTACAGTGCCTAACCCAGAGCTGGGCACATAATATACCCTCAGTAAATATTTATGGAACAAAATGTGTTACAGGCTAAGAATTCCATTCCAAAGAGAAGTTCTGAATTTTTTTTAAGTGACCATATTCAAGATATGTTAGAAGGTACTAATTCAAATAATTTTTTAAAAATCAACTCATATCCTTTCTCTTCCTTTTATTCAGTTGCTCTTCTCTACTTTCCTCCTGAAAAATGAGAATTGAGCAGGGAATCATGGTAGCTGAAGTCTCTCACAGCTTAGGGGAATGATGGCTTGGTGGAAAAGGGCAGCTGACTGAATCATTTTGAAGCCTTGAATTAGTTCCCTGAACTAAGCTTACTGGTTTTCATTACATGTGTCTGTGTAACTGATTTTCATCTTATGTATGGGTATAAACAAATTAGAACTGGCAAGGGCCTAATAGATTATATAATCCAATTTCTTGCGGAAGAAAACTGAGATAAGGAATTTGTCTAAGATCAAATAGCAAGTTAGAGGCAGAGTCAGAACTGGAACTGAGGTTTTCGACCTCCCAATATACACCTTTATTCGTATATTCCTGTTTTGCTGCCACCCTTGATTGCTGGCAGAAGTTTCTTGGTCTCTAGGATGACAAAGACTTAATAGGCAGCTACCACATACTTATGACAACAGAACTTAGAAGATCGGGCGTGTGAAACTGAACAAGGAGACTGAATACCTAAAGTACTAATAGTATCTCTTTCCCCAAAACTATGTTAAAGTGAGCTTTATGGTACTGAATACTGTATGCTTACCCTGTGTACTCTACGGTCATATGTTTTAATCTGACTGTGTTAATTCTCTTTTCAAATATGAATTAAATTTAATTAATATTGAAGTCTCTTTAAATTGCTTTTCTGTTTTCCAATAAGAATTTCTTCTTCCCTTTTACCTTCTTACCTCCTGTTACCTCTCTAACTCTAGATAGAATATAAGCAGTTTATTTAATCTTAGTTTGCTCTTTAATGAAATCAAGATTAAGATTTTTAGGTCTCTTTATAATGAACATGTACTACTTGATCTGGAGGTATTTTAATATAGTATCTTTAAAATTATCTAACTAAATAATATTACTTCCAAATGTAATGTTTCCAAGAGGTTACTTAATAGTAATGATTATTATAATAACTAGTAAGCACTTTGAAATTCTCTATGTTTGTCTTGTTTTATCTACATAGACATTTACTACATAGGATGTGAAGAAAGGATGCTTAAAAAGAAGTTAACAAACTGTGGTCTAGTAGAAACCCAGATCTAGAGATACAGGGACACCTGCCACGTGCATTCAGGGCATCCAGCAAATCTCAGTTACGAAGACGCTTGTATCAGGGCTGTGCCATCTTGTCTTCAGTTTTCAGCATTAGGTCGCACTTCGTGCTGAGAGCGAACAGTGACTTCTGCCACATGTTTGAAAGACCAATTGCATCAGGCATTGCATTTTTATTATACTTTCTATTCTATATTGACGGTTTCTGTTCTGTGGCTATCAGTAACATTTGCTGAATGCTTACTTGTATGCCAGGCACAGTTCTGACACTTGACATGAATCAAATCTTTTGATCCTCATAAAAACTCTTCTGAGGTAGGTTCAGTTATTATCCCCATTTTTCTGTTGTGGAAACTGAGGGACAGAGAGCTTAAGTAATTTGGCCAACATCATATATTTAGTTAGTGAAGGAGCTGAGTATAAACCCAGAGAGTTTGGCTCTAGAGATTGTGTTCTTAACCATTATGCTACACTGCCTCTTGGAAAATCTATGTACTTAGGTTTTATAACAAGTAAATATTTAGCTTATTTTCTTTGGTGGTAGAAGTGGAGGAGTGAAGGGAGGTGGGGGATGGAGCTGTAGGCCTCTGGGGGCTGAATTAGACTTCCTCATGCCTTGCAGCGAATGTTTGCGGCCAGAAAAGGATTGAGACCTTCTGCCTTAAGGAAATTAGCTTAATTTGGGTCTGGATCACTGGAGTTCTAACTTGTGACATTTTAGTCTTCTACCTTCATGGTATATATTTCATGAAACGTTTCTGATAAATTCTTTTGTTTTCACAGAAACTCAAACAGAAGAATCAACAGCTGAAGCAAATTATGGATCAATTACGAAATCTCATCTGGGATATAAATGCCATGTTAGCAATGAGGAGCTAAACTGATATTGAAATTTCCAGCATTACACGTTATACCATCTTTTCCCCCTCAAGTATTTTTTCCCTTTAAAGAAGATTATTTTATTCTAGTCACTAGAATGAAAGTTTCTTTTTTTTTTTTTGCGGTACGCGGGCCTCTCACTGTTGCGGCCTCTCCCGTTGCGGAGCACAGGCTCCGGACGCGCAGGCTCAGCGGCCATGGCTCACGGGCCCAGCCGCTCCACGGCATGTGGGATCTTCCCGGACCGGGGCACGAACCCGTGTCCCCTGCATTGGCAGGCGGACTCTCAACCACTGCGCCACCAGGGAAGCCCTCTGGCTATGTTTTATTCTAAACTCTAACCTGCCTGAGACAGACCCGGGTGGCTGATGGCTGCCCTTCAGAAGGCTCTGCTCCCAGCCTTTCCGTGTCACACTCTGGCAAATCCAGCACTGGCTTTGCCTCTTCCTCAACCTGTATGCCCTGTCCTCCCTTCCTTCTGTCTGGTTAAATCCTTAACAATCCTTCAAGGCTCCTGTGAACCCACTGCTGGCCCTCACATCTTTCCACACTGATTTCCACCATCTCTGAACTCTGCAGACTCCTGGGTCAATCACACCCTACCTTCTGCTCTTATGGTCCAGCTTCATGTGTGTGCTTTGTCTGCCCAGGTAGACGGAAAGCTCCCTGGGATTCAGATGAATTTTCCCTCTTCCTCCACCCAGCACAATGCTATAACCATCACAGATATTCAGTTAATAGTGTTCAAACTTGTTTGAATCAAAATTCATTTTACTTCGTAAATTTCTACTGATTAGGAAATGATCTTTTTACTTTGTACGTTACCTTAAGCAGTTATTTCTCTTTTCTTTTCACTATTCTTGATGCAAGAAACAATACTTTTGAGGTCAAAATATTTCCATATTAATGATTAAATTTATACATTAATGAATGCATTATTATTAATGATTGGCACCCATAAAATTAAAGATAAACCAAAAATCTCAGAATAAGCTTCTATACTACAATATCAAGAGGAGTTCAAACTCCATCACAGATGGAGTGCCATCTATGAATAGACAGTACAGAGGGTGATACTTTCTATACATTAAGTCACTAAGTCATTAAAACAATCATATGAATAAGATATTATCCTTCCCTTTTTACAGGTGCTAGAAAGGGGGTGAGGACCGAAAGCAAAGAATATATTTTCCTTGGAGAATTAATCATAGAGGATCAACCAAAATGATAGATTTTGTGTGCCAGGCCCTGTTCTACACGTAATAACTCATTTAACCTTCACAACTTCGTGAAATAGTAACTATTAATTCTCCCACTTTACAGATCAGGAAATGGAAGCCCAGGGATAAATCACTTGCCCCAGGCCACGCAGCTAGAAAGTAGCTGAACTGGATTCAAATCTTAGTCTGGCTCCAATGTCCTCATTCTTAACCAGTACACGGACTAGAAGATTCAAAAACATGGGTAAAACATAGACAGATGCGCGTGGTATTCAAATCTGAATGGCCCTGGAAGATCTAGACCTTGAGCTCCTCTTAGCAATCAGGTGACCCCTCACAGACACACACACACACACAATGAGATGATATTAGTACAGCCCTTAGCGTGGGCCTGGTCCATACAAGCGCTTGGTAAATGTCAGGCACTCCTGCCATGGCCACCACTGTTTTCCCTTCAGGGGCAGTGGAAGGACCAGCACGACTTCAAGACTATGACTTCCTAGAACATGAGACTGGAATCTTGCTTGCTTTTACAGGAGGAGATGCAGCACCCTTTATCTTATTTTCTCCTTCTGCAGTGTTATAAAGAACTATTTGAACAGGCAGGTCGTGGAAAGGAAAAAGAAAGTAATATTTGAAAAAACAGAGTTCACATCGTCTTCCTTTTTATTTCCTGCCCCCGATATCCTTTGCACTTTCTTTCATCTATTTTCCTTGTCTCTAGTTACATACTTGTTCCGAAGCCACCAGGCATTTCACCATAAGGAGAATCCAAATGCATCCAGCAAATCGGACCAGTACTTTGGCTGAGCACAGCGCTCCACTCTGAGGCCTGTTAGCTAAAATTCAAGACCACCTGTGCTCCAAGGGCTCTTGGCGGAGTCCGAAATGCTCTTACAAGCCACAGTTGTTACAGAGCACAGAAGCTGGGCAAGAGGGGGGTTTACTTCCTGGCGGGGGGGGGGGGGGGGGTAGATTGCCTTCTTCAGCCAGGGCAGTGCTTTCTGGAGGAATCTCCTGAAGAAACAGCAGCATCTCAGAGGACATGAACAACTGACCCGTGATGGGGCTTGTCGGCCACGTGTCATTCAAGGTGAATGCATCATTCTGAACATCAACAAGAAGGGAATCTTCCTGGCACATAATAGGCACCCAATAAATATTTCTTGAATAAATGACTCATAAGGTTATAAAGAATTTATGAAAATAATACACAACAGGTATTAACTTTTGTGCCCTGTGGTTTATAACCACTGCCTCACCTAATCCTTATAGACACTACTATGAGGTAGGTTTTATTAAAACCCTCATCTTACAAATGAGGAAACTAAGGTGAAATAGCTTGCCCGGGAGACATTCAGATAATCTTAGATTGAAACATATGCTCCTGGGACTTCCCTGGTGGCGCAGTGGTTAAGAATCCACCTGCCAATGCAGGGGACATGGGTTCGAGCCCTGGTCTGGGAAGACTCCCACATGCCGCGGAGCAACTAAGCCCGTGGGCCACAACTACTGAGCCTGCGCTCTAGAGCCCGCGGGCCACAACTGCTGAAGCCCGCGTGCCTAGAGCCCATGATCCGCAAAAAGAGAAGCCACCACAATGAGAAGCCTGTGCACTGCAACGAAGAGTAGCCCCTGCTCGCCGCAACTAGAGAAAGCCTGCATGCAGCAACGAAGACCCAACACAGCCAAAAATAAATTAACTAAATTAGTTTTTTAACTAAGAAGAAGAATTGGGCCAACATACACAGTGTCCGCACACTTACAAAGATTAGAGGTTGATAGAGCTGACTCTCACTTCAAGAAGCATGTACCGTTTATCCCACGGTATGCAGAAGCATAAGGAAGGAAAACCCTTCCTCAGATGGGAACAGCCCACAACTTTTAATACCAGTGCTCTATTCTTAAAGGAACAAATGGAAGGCTACCAAGAAGACTGATGGTGCTGTGGAACTGAGATTCCTTCTCCAGAGCGTGGGTGATCCGACTCCCTTTCCCGAGTGTCCCTTGAGTTTGAGGTCTGTAGGGAGCCAGGCAGACCTCTGCTTGAGAAGGCCTTGCCAGAGTTGAACCCACACTCCTGGGGTCTGAGAATGGGTGGGGATCTGAGAAGGGCATCTCATATCTGGCTTGATGCAGACTTTTCACTAGGTCAAGGCACTTGCCAGGCTTTTATTTTTATTATTATTTTTAAATTTTTATTTACTTATTTGCTATGTTATTGCTACCCCAACTTTCTGATTCCATTTGCACGGACTATCTTTCTCCATTCCTTCACTTTCAGTCTGTGTGCGTCTTTAGATCTGAAGTAACCTGTGGACAGTATATAGATGGGTCTTGCATCCACTCGGTCACCCTGTATCTCTTCATTGAAACATTTAATCCATTTACATTTAAAGTAATTGATAGGTATGTATGTATTGCCATTATGTTAACTGTTTTCTGGTTGTTTTTGTGGTTCTTCTCTGTTCTTTTCTTCTCTTCCCTTGTGATTTGATGACTTTCTTAAGTGTTTTGTTTGTATTCCTTTCTCTCTTATTTTTTGTGCATCTGTTACAGGTATTGGTTTGTGTTACCATGATTCATATATAAGAACCTATATATAGCAGTCTATTTTAAGTTGATGGTCACTTCAACTCAAGCACATTCTAAAAGCATTACATTTTAATCCCTCTCCAATGTGTTATGGTTTTGGTATCATATTTTACGTATTTTTATTTTTTGTATCAATTATTTTAGATATAGATCATTTTATTACTTTTGTCTTTTAAATTTCGTACTAGCTTTATAGCTGGTTGATCCACTACCTTTATTATATGTTTGCCTCTACCAGTGAGATTATTTTCATTCATAATTATCTTGTTTCCAGTAATGGCCTTTTCTGTTTAAAAAAGGTCCTTTTAAGATTTCCTGTGAGGCCAACTTAGTGTTGATGAACTCATTTAGCTTTTGCTTCTCTGGGAAATACTCTATATCTCCTTCAATTCTGAATGATATCCTTGCTGGGTAGAATATTCTTGGCTGTAAGTTTTTTCCATTCATTACCTTCAATATATCATACCATTACCTTCTAGCCTGCAAACTTTGCAGAAAAATCAGCTGATAGTCTTATGGGAGTTTCCTTTTATGTACCTATTTTTGTTTTCCTCTTGGTGCTTTTAAGATTCTCTCTTTAATTTTTTCCATTTTAATTATAATATGCCTTGGTTTGGGTCTCTTTGGGTTCATCTTGTTTGGAAATCTATGCTTCCTGGACTTGGATATGTTTTCTTTGCCAGGTTAGGGAAGTTTTCAGCCATTATTTCTTCAAATAGGCTTTCTGTCCTTTTCTCTCTTTCTCCTCATTCTGGAACCCCTATAATGTGAGTGTTAGTATGCTTGATGTTGTCTCAGAGGTCCCTTAAATTATTCTTTTTAAATTTTTTTTTGCTATCCCAATTGGGTAATTTCTACTACTCTGTCTTCCAGATCACTGATCCATTCTTCTGCATCCCCTAATCTGCTGCTGATTCCCTCTAGTGCATTTTTCATTGTATTCTTCAATTTTTTTTAATATTTTCTATCTCTTTGCTGATGTTTTCACTGAGTTCATTCATTCTTCTCCCGAGTTTGGTGAACATGTTTATGATTATTACTTTGAACTCTTTATCTGGTGTTGCTTATCTCCATTTAGTTTAGTTCTTTTTCTGAGGTTTTGACTTGCTTTTTCTTTAGAGGGTATTCCTGTCTCCTCATTTTGCCTAACTCTCTGTGTTTGTTTCTATGCATTAGTTATTTCAGCTAAGTCACCCAGTCTTGAAGGAATGGCCTCATGTAGAAGGTGTCCTGTGGGGCCCAGTAGTGCAATCTCTCTTGGTCAACAGAGCCAGGGGCTCTAAGGGTATCCCCTGTGTGGGCTGCATGAATGCTTTCATTGTGGTTGGGCCACAACAGCTGCAGACACTCTGCTGGGCGGGGCTGGTCCCTGGCCCAGCTGTCTACGAGGTCTGGCTGTGGCTGCTGTGGGCGGCACTGGTGAGCAGCACTGATCCCCCTAGAGTGGGAGCTGCTTTGGAGGGGTACCAGTGCTGTCTAAGGCTGCCCATCAGGTGTGATGTGGCAGGGGGACACTTTGGAGGAGTGTCAGCTGGGGCAAGTCTCCAGGTGAGCAACAGGACAGGTGCTAGCAAGGTAGATGGCCAAAGTCAGAAATGATATCCACCAGCACTGGGCCAGCTAGGTAGAAGGAGAGCAAAAAGAAATGTGACCTGCCAGTGTCTCCATACCCAGAGGAAGTTCCAATAGACCCTTGTCCCTCTAGCACATGCCCTAAAATTAGTCAGTGACTCTCCTTGTACGAGCCAAGTGCTTTTCAAGCTGCTGCCTCTGCACTGGGACTCAGGGAGAGTAAGTTTGTGTGCAGCCCCCTTAAAAACAGAGTCTCAGTTTCCCACACCCCTCCAGCTCTCCCAGACATAAGCCCCACTGGTTTTCAAAGCCAGATATTATGAGTGTTCATCTTCCCAGTGCAGGTTTCCCAAGCTGGGGAGCCTGACGTGGAGCTCAGACCCCTTGCCCCTCAGTGGGGACCTCTGTGGTTGTGATATCCCTCCTGCTTGTGGGTTGCCAAACCGGGGGTGTGGGTTCTGATTAGACCACATCTCTGCCCCTCCTACCCATCTCAATGGGGCCTTTTCTTTATATCCTTAGGTATAGAAAATCTGCTCTGCTAGTCTTCAGGTTGTTCTCAGAGACAGTTGTTCTATACGTGGTTGTAGTTTTGGTGTGTCTGCAGGAGGAGGTGAGCTCAGGATTCTCCTCCTCCATCATCTTGATTTGACCTTGCCAGGCTTTTCAATGTCTTTCTCTCGTGTGCCCACTGCGACGTACAGAGCTTCTCCAGCTCCATTCTGCTATTGGGTCTGTTAACTTCTCCTTGAGCGGTCTGCATGTGTGCTCATACCATACCACATACACACTTTCTTGTACATTATTAGCCAATTCTATCAGTTGCATATTGAAAACTATATACAATAATTATCGAATAGTTTGGAATTATTTGTAACACATTGACTGTGTGAACATATAAGCATATAAATAATGTGGATTTAACATTTTCATTTGCACAGTTATCAGTCCCCAAGAGCTCCAAGAAACAAAGCATTGTGTATAGACTTTTTGTGTATATAAACAACAGACGCACACAGACACAATCCTACCTGGGTATTCAATGATGAAATAAAGAGAGAAGGCATAATCCTTATTCACAAAAGTTTACAGATAAGACGCAAAAAGGACATACACAGCAAATGCAGAAGCAGATTTGGGTTCAAATTCTGGCTCCACCACTTACTTGCCCTTTGACATCAGGCACATTGAATCATATCACTGTGCCTCAATTTCTCACTTGAGAATTAGGACAGTAATATCTTCCCTGCATAACTGGCGGAGGACTTGGAAAAAAAAAAAAGCAGGCGAAACACTAGCACAATGCTTAACACCCATAAACACTCAAAACACTCTATTCTTGTTCAAACGGAAGAGAGATTTATTGTCTCACTATCAAACTTGGTTTTCTTAGCCCCAAGAGCCAGTCCTAATCCTTAAAAGATTGTTTAGGAACCCTAAAGTGGTACATATAAAAGAGGGACATCAGGCAGAACCCCTCATTACAGTGGATGTCCCTGGTCCTCCCAAGTCCAATGTGGCCTCTATAGGCAATCGATTTATCATGTCTGCAGGCATCTTTAGTAAAGCAGATTTCAGAGTCAGCTTTTGTTTATGATCCCTATTTTCAGTCACACAGACAGGCAGGGAACTGCCCTTTGATTTTGGTCCCTAGGCAAAAGAAATCTTTCTACCCATTCCAATTACTCCCTTCCTGAGGAAGAACATTGTGGAACTGGTTAACCAAACACCAGGACAATTTTTCTCATGTTTGGAGCTCTCCATCTCTGTTTGCGCTGGTGCTAACTAAGGTATGACTTTTCAACCCCTTGGAATATAAGTTTTGAGGCTTTGATTTGCATTCAAGGGAAAGGGGCAAAATGAGTCAACTTGCTTTGACTCTCGGCTGACATTCTCAAAACATTCTCAAATCATCACTGCCTCACCTGGAAGCTTGTTAGAAACACAGACTCTCCGGCCACGACCCACAGCCTATGGAACCAGAATCTGCATTTTAACAAGATCCAAAGGTGATTCAAATGGACATTTTGGGAAGCACAGCCCCAGGTGTGTAAACTGGCTTCAGGTAAAGAAACCTTGCACCTAGCCCAACCTAGCTATCTGGAACACTGCAGTGGGATTTCGTATAAATGTCTATGTGGTTAAACTATATTAATTATATATTTATATATATATATATATATATATACACACATATATATATATATATACTTTTTTACATTTATATATATAATTATATTTAGATACATAGCTACATTTATATCTAATTCCTGTATGTACTGATAGCATTAACTGTTCCATGCACTTACATTTTCCTCTGGGACTGCTTTGTGAGGGGCTGCCTGTGGTCAGCTAGAGCCAGCTGGCACAGGCTCATGAGAGCCAATTCTTCATGTCCCTTCCCAACTTCCCATTCAGTGATGACATGTTGGTAGCAAGAAATTGGCCATGATGGGAGTATTTGCACCACAGAAATAGGGAGACACTACAAGTCATAGTATTTTTCCTCCCAGAGAACTGGCTTACAGGACAACATATGGACCTGGTCTAAGTCAGGGGTGCTCTCTCACTGGCATGATACTGTCATTCAAGGATCTCAATCCTATTGTCCAACACGGTCTCATTCTTTTTGCAGCAGATTAAGTGCATTTCTTTTTACTCTATCTTCAGTAGAAATGGAGAATAATCAGCTACCACCTAGCATTATCTCACTGAAATGCTATTGCCCTACAATTTTATAAATTATATAAATATAAATAATTATATAAATTATATTTATTATTATAAAAATGATCTGGAGTGTCTGTTAAAATTTCTTCATAGCTTCATTCCCTGGATTTTTATTTAACAGATTTGTAATCACATCTGGGATTCTGCATTTCAAAATACACTCCAAGCGATTTTAATGGAGGTGATCTTTAGACAAAGCCTTGAAAATGGTCAATTCTGAGGCACATCCCCAGGGAAGCAGCTCACTGCATTCACCTGGGGGTTCCGAGCCCTCCCACCCTCTACCACTGCTCACTCCCAATGCCTGGTGTCTCCCTAGAGAAATAAAGTTCTATCAATCAAACACCTCAACTCTGAACTCAGTTACATAACACCAAATTGCAAAGCTTATAGTAGCCACCTGTTCACATAGCAATGGATGGTTAAGTAGCGTGTTTTCCAAACCCTTGGATTCACCATCAGAAAATCGAGACCCCGTAAGAAAACGGCAGGTTTCCAGCTTTCCAAGGGATATCATCTCCACCTGAAACCAGCGATGTATGCTCAGAGCCTTTGGCTCAGGTCTCCCAAGCACGTCATTATTATCCTCATGGATTTGGGAAATTACATGTTCTCTAATAATAACCCATGAAAGGAATGCACAAATAGAAATAGAGAGAAGTGACTTGCCACAGCCCTTTTAAGCAGTTAGTGACTGTGTAAGCTCAGCTGTTATTAGCTGATAGAATTAGATTTAGTCTACTGGGCCTCACTGAATAAAAATGAGAGAATTTCCCATTAAAATGTATGTTCCAGGCTCTTGAAAAAGTCAGAAGGTCTGACAATGCTGGGCCCACATTTCTGTGTGGCAACCATCCAGAGCGGAGCAGTGATGGCTGTGTTTGAAAGCGGCACAAATTCTCCAGGTCGCAGTAGTTCCTATCACGCCCACTTTCCTTGTTTCCCATACTGGCCTTGTCCATGGAAGCATGTGAGTTTGCAACCTTCACTTCACTTTACGTCCGTCCCTGCTTCTCCTTCCCTCTTCCTTCCCAGCTCCTCTCAGCATAAAATCCTTGGAAACTCTCCTTTCTGTTGCAAACTGGCCTAAACCAATCTCATGCTTCACAATTATTGGATTCTTTTTGGTATCAACAACTAGAGTCAGAGGTAGGTGAAGTCTGTAACAGAATGTGCATGAGTCGCCTGGGATCCCATTAAAATACTGACTTTGATTCAGTAGGTCTGGCGTGGGCCCGATTCTGTATTTCTAACAAACTCCTAGGTGATAACTACGCTGCTGGTGGCATCCACCACTGTGAGTGGCAAACATGTAAGTTTCTGCCCCCAAAACTTGGCTCCCAGGTTCTATCAGAAACAGGCCTCAAACCAAAGTCTGCAAAGGAACAAAAGAGGCGTACAACCTGCTCTATAAACTGGATGAACTCCCCAAACTTTGCCCTCCTGGTTGTTCTGACTGTGCCCTTGCATACGCCAAAGTGACGGTGTTCTGGAAGCGGAGATTCTGTTCATTTTAGAGGATGAATCAGGCTATCGCAGGACCCACCGCCAGATAAAGGGCAGTTTCAGAATCAAGCTTCAGGCACCACTGTGAAGAGTACAGACTGCTGAGTTCCCTGGACTGCAGTGCTCTATGCAATTACAAGAGGGGTTTTTATAATATGAGATTTCTAGAATCCACATATTTTGAACACCAGTAATCTCAATGGTAACCTATTATAACAATATGCTAATATCTGAAGCTCTGCCGCCCACTGGCGATAAAGAAAGCTGAGCATTTACCGCAACCATCCCTGCAGGGAACCAGCCCTGCAATGTGTATCCCAATTACGGCAATTAGCAGCACCTATTTTTATCATACTGTCTTTGGTAATATATCTTAAATTATAGACTACATAGCACACTCTTAGTAAGAAGTAGGTGCTCCAAACCGGATTCTTCCTGTAATCTAAAGTAGGAGGAATTAATTTTGCATTTGAGAGAGACCACTGTGTGGGGGGGTAGGGGAGAACGACCCCTTCCAGCGAGACGCAGACCCTTCCTCTGCCTCTTCCTAAGCAAGCCCTGGGGGTTCCCTCAGCCAAAGCCCTGGTACCCTCCACACACTCATTTTTCCAATTTACTTCTCTCTGGGCCTTTTTCCCGCCGTGTGTTCAGCACACGGTACTCTCATGTCA
Organism: Delphinus delphis; assembly: GCF_949987515.2. Classification (NCBI taxonomy): domain Eukaryota; kingdom Metazoa; phylum Chordata; class Mammalia; order Artiodactyla; family Delphinidae; genus Delphinus; species Delphinus delphis. The sequence continues at coordinate 59,796,765 of NC_082699.1, forward strand.
CCTCATGAAAAACAGAAACAGAAAATAAGAGGCAGAAGCAATCCTAGAGATGGCCGACGCCGGTGGGTTTTCAATCTTAGCCTTGAAAAGCCTTTCGCAGACCTAACATTGCCCTGCAGTGCAAACAAACAGTTCATGCAAGAAAAAGCTGTTCTCCACGGTGGCGGCGGGGCAGGGGATGAATGTGGATGTAAGGAAAACTGAAACACAACCTTTTCCCACTCTCCCTGTCCCAAAACCTTTGTCCTTGAAGCGCTTCCAAAGGACACCATTTAATAACACTAACCTGAGCTGAAGGCACTCTTCCATCGCCTGTTTTGCAGATTAGGAGGCTGAGCTGTTGAAGGGGTAAGCAATTTGCCCAAGTTCACATGGTGAGATGGGGCAGAACCTTACCTCTCCTTCGGCCGCAGGTCAGGTTCCAGGACCAGGATGTAAGCAAGCGAGAAGACGCACACTCCGGTCAGGAGACGGATGAAGCACCCTGGCGCTCAGTGGGATGGTGTGAGTCTGAGTCCCAGCCTGGTTGTCCATTTCCCTACCCCTCTCCCAGCCAGGGAGTCCATCCCTTTATCTCTAGGTAATGGCTCAGTTTTTTCTGGGTTTCAGGTCCATCTCCCCAGTTCCAGAAGAAAACGTCTCTCTCTGCAGTCCCTGGCGTCACCTAAAAACCAAAATAAGGATTCTTCACTCTCACCGATGCCATCCAGCACTGTAAAATGTACTGCCAGCAAGACATACTGTAGCTCGTCATGGCCAAGATGACACGGCTGCTGCCCAAAGATGGAGCGTTTTCTGACTTTCCTCCTGTGAGTCAGTGCTCTTTTTATCTACCTCAGATGCACCCCATTAGCTGATATTGTATCAACCTGCTCAGCCATTTCCCTAAAGCTTCCAATGTTCTCTTGGTCTCCACCTCCCACTCCATTTTTACATCTTCCCAACCTTTATGGTGGCCCATAAGGGCCTCATTCGTACAAAAGCAGGTTTTCCTGATGCATGTATTTATGTTGAAGTGTTAACTGCAGTAGTGCTTATAATCAAGGATAAATTATCCCCATGATAAGACGGTAAAGCACTTCAGGAAATAATTCATGTTTATGTTCTGTACATTGTGGGTATTGTCCCCCTCGGGATTTTCTGTGGCTCTTCTTCGCCCTATTCTCTTTCCACCTTCCCCCTCTGTCCTCCCCTTTCACGCCTCCCCTCCCTCGCCCCTTCCTCCACCCACCTTCCTTCTGGGCCAGGGATTGTAAGAGGGTGTGTTTATTAGCCTCTGTGTCATCTGTAAAGTACTAGCATTGACTCCACCTACATTCCACTCACCATCATGCTGCCATATTATTTGCCAAAATCAAGTGGGTCTACAGCCTATTCTTGGGATACAATAACAATAATGACAGGATGAAGATTAATGATGGTAATAAGGGAAAAGAAGAAACAAACAACAAGAGAGAAATCTTAGAAGAAGGAAGAAGAAAAGAAAAAGGGGAAGGAAGGAATTAAAGAAAAATAACCAAACTATAAGCTGATATCATTAATTATATGAATAACTAGCATTAAGGAACTCTTTTTATCACACATCACTCTGTGTGTGTGTGTCTGTATTTACACTGAGCTCCTACAAGTACCCTATTATTTTCCCTGATTTTATGCATGAGGAAATCTAGGTACATCCAAGCCCAACCAGTAAATACAGAGCCAGGGTTCAGTGCCAAGGTCTAAATACGGGCAGCTCGATTCCAGAGTCTGGGCTCTGTAGACTCCAGTTCCTGTGTTTCAGGACTGAGAATGACGATAGCAGAAGAGTCGAGGTATCAGGACTGTACACGTTGGTGGCTCGGAGATTCAAAGGTCCAAAGGTGTCGTAATACGAAGGGTTTCTCCACATCAAGGCCACAGTATTGGGAGGATTCTGAACCGTTAAAAGCAAAGCTATTCCTAATCAACACTCCAGAGACCACGGTTTTACAAGGAGAGCAACAAGAAGCAAAAGGCCAGAGCAAGGCTTGTGTTAACCTCCCAAGATCATTATATCAATAGTTTGCTAGATACCTGCCTATTTTAGGAGGAGGCTCAAGCCAATTTGTTTTCTTTTGAAAAATCGCTTAAAAAGCTTTGGAGGTTGTTCATCAAAACTGCTCTCTTAACTGTTGTATTTCAGTCGCTTGTTACTCACCTGTGGATTACCCACTTTGTGGGCCATTTCTAGGAAGTTTTTAATACTGGTGTGGCTTTCCCAGGCCAACCACTGGACTCCTGCCTCCTTTATCTATTGCCCTGCCATCGACACTAGTTAATTTTTATATGACTTTTTCAGACATTAGTCAAACAAACCCCTGCTTATTTTGAACTTTCTATGTACAATTTCTCCTCCTTTTGTATCCCCACAGCAGAGAGGGGTTGATGGACAGCTATCCTATCGTGCTTGAAAGCAGACCTCTATTGTGTAGGAATTATGTTCACTTAAAATCTGAAGGAATGTAAACACACCTCTCCTACAAGGTACCCTCCTCTTTACTGGCTCCTTTTCTGCACTAATGAACTGTTCCTTTTGGAATGTTTAGGAATCAAACATTCTGGCCTTCATCTTGGATGAAATGATACTATTAAAACATAAATGAGAAGTGAGACTTTTTCTCGCAGAAGACAAGTCAAGCTTCCCTGCCATCAAGTCCCGCCTGCTCTGCTTCCTGCCTCTGTCTGATCTTATCTCCTGCATTTCCTTCTTGCCGTCTCTGCTCTGACTACCCCAGCCCCAGCCCACATCCCTCATGTGTCTGCCTCAGGGCTTTTGCACTTGCCTTCCCATCTCCTGGAATTCTCTTTCCCCAGATACCTGCTTGCTCATTCCCATCATTCTCTGATCAAAGATCATCCATCAGAAAGCCCTTCCCTGACAGCCCAGTTTATAACAGCTATCTCCAAACATTTCCTATGTCTTACCCTGCTTACCTTTTCTCCACACCATAGCCTGGTATTTTATTATGTATTTCTTTCCTTGTTTGTTGTCTGTCTTCTCTAGAATATAAGACCCATGAGCTTTGTCCACATTAAAACAAAAGAAAACAACAACGAAACACTATCATTTCCTTAGCACCTAGAACTCCACTTGGCATGTAGTAGTATTTGTTGCATGAATGAATGCTGAGCTATGGTAGGGGAGGGGCACATGCATTTGTGGGAAAGACACCAGATCTCCAGAAACGTATATTAGAAGTTCCTGGATCCAGCCCTGTTCCAAGGATGCAAATTGTTTAATGGCACATAAGAGGTTTTTTTTCCACCTCTTCAGTGTACCAGTTCTGCAGCTCCTTATATTAAGAGCCCTGATTCCCCCTTCTATTCTTCAGCTGCCATCTTTTTCCAGAGGGATTCTTCCCATTCATCCTTGACAAAAGAAGACTTTTGCTGAATGCACTGTGGTTCTCACAAGCTAAGTGACTGCCTGGGGAATCGCAGCTGAAGGTCAGGAGCCAGTTCCCGCTTTCTACCTCCCAACACGCCTGGGCCAATCTCCCTCACTCGGGGCTTCTCCCTTGGGCTCCCTGTGCACTGAACACGATACTGGCAATTCAGACCAGTCCAGAATGGATACAAAAGCAATATATATTAGCGTCTCATTGCAACCACAGTGCCAACTTAAGAATTTAATTTACTCTCTTAAGTTTGGAATCTCACGTGAGCATTTGAGCAGTACTTGGGACACAGAGCTACAACTTTTTCGCATCTCTCTCTCTGCTTCGATTCTGCTTTGCACCACAGTTGCCTACGTTATAGTTGAGTTTGGGAGCAGGCGTTGGAGTCTGAGAGTACTGTGTGCAAATTTCAATTCTGACAATACTAGTGCATTCCACAGAAACTACTATGAATCCCTCTCAGGAAGGGGATAAATCAACATTTATTGACCAGTTACCTGGTTCTGGGTCAAGCACCTTTGAATCCTCACAATTCTAAGAGGTAGGTAGCATACCTGACCAAGTTTTACATGTGTAACGAAATCACCTGCTCTACCTTTGTTTAAAGGAGCCAGACTGTGTCCCACCTGTATCACTGTCAAGGCTCAAAACTGGCTACAAACTGAGGAAGAGTGGGCTTTCCATCCTGCAACCTTTTTTTCATAGGAGGACACTGTGGAATGAAAGACGAAGGCTTTCTGAGGGTCTCCTACTTTCTTGGGGGGCATGTCCTTAGGAAAAGTTGATCTAACCTGACCCCTCAATGTTCTCAACTATTCAAGAAGGCTTTGGACCAAAGTCTCCAAAATATTCATAAATGAATAAATCAGTAACACTTATTCTCCTACATTCAATGCTTCTGTAATCAACAGCCAACTTCCGATGGTTTCAGTTTCTGTAACCTCTCTAGGCTTCATTTGCAGGGCTCTGTTGACCCATTTCCTCCAGCACAGAAGTCCTCATTCAAAGCTGTGACACTTCACTTCAATCAGATAATATCGAGTCATCTGGTCACCCAACTGCCTCCTTAGATAAAGTGTAATTTCATCTCTCACGTTCTTGCTGATCTTTTGAATACTGCCACAGCTACTATGACTAAAGACGGCTAACACTCTTTGGGTCACACATCCTTCTCATCACCTTCCACTTAATTAATAACTCCTTTAATCCTCACAACAACCCCATGAAGCAGTGACTATTATTAATACCCAGCAGACGAAGGAGAAGGAATCGTCATCCCGAATCATTCGAGCTCTTCTCTTGCTGAACTTTCTCAGCCAGCTTTGGCTGCTGGCCTTGGCATCTGTGAGGGCCTTTGAAATTAGCAAGGGAAGGGGTGGGGGAAGGAGGGGCTGCCCAGGTTCACAGGGAAACTAGGCGGGAAGGCCTCTTCCTAGGTTCCCTGCAAAAAGAGGCTGCCCAGCTGCCGCTCAGGGCTCATACGTCCTTTCGGCACTGACAGAGCCAGCGGCTGTTTCTCACCGGCCCTGTGTCATCTAAATCTGCCGCAGAACACTGCCGGCCTCCTTCCTGCTACACTGGAATCTTCTCTCCCTGGTGAGATGCCTTAAAGACTCTGAAATGTCCTTCTGTTCTGCAATGGCAACAAAAAAGGCTGCTGCTTCGATTTTCTTGTTCTCCTTTTCCCCAAACACTCTGGGGGAACTGGATGCATCGGCCCACCTGGGGGTGGGGACGGGGATGCCTCGAGTAGACATTAGGATGTGCTGGAGGTACTGATGGCAGAGGCGGTAGCTTTCTAGAAGTCAACAAAGGTGAGAAAATGCACCGAGAGGGAGCTGTTCTCAGCCTCGCTCTTTAACCAGCTCCGTCATCTTATCACTTGTGGATGAATTTTCAGGCTCAGGTGACAGAAAAGGGGCTGGCTATCGCCAGCCACTCACAGAGCCCTGGGGACCTAGTCTTAAGCGAGCTTTGCCTAATGAGGCTTCAAGACGACCTACCCTTTGTGTTTACTTCCTCAAGACAGTACAGGTTGCTACTTTCCTGCCAGTGAAGGCAACTCTCACAGTTACATTATTTTTGCAACGAAGGGCCAGAAATTTTTCCAAAGTGATGTAAATTTCACCTTTAGCTCTGTTCAAGGGGACTGATTTTTCTTTCTTTAAAAAAATGTTTTCAGTGGTTTGGAAGTTTCTTAATCTCAGCAGTTTCCAAGTCAAGCTGGGAAGAGTTCACATGTTTGGTCATTGCACTCAACGACTGTAAATATGCCCCCTGCTTAATAAAGCCGTGGGTCTGCTCCTCACAAGCGGCACAGATGTCAAACTTTGGCGAAGAAAGTCTTCTCCTGTTAACTCACACTGCATGCCAGAGCTGCTTTATCTTATCTCCTGAGAAATCAAGGAACAGCAGCAACTCCTAGCTTTTTAGATTTAAGTATCTCTTCTTTTGATCTTCCCTAGATTCTTGCTAGAGGTTGATATCTACTAAAACTTCAGTGTACCAGAGGAGGCTGCTATTTAAAGGAATTCTCACAAACACTTCAAAAAAACAAAGGAATTCTCCTTAATGCCAAAAAATCTCTTCATAATTTATTTGCTTTGTTAGTTTGGATTTAGTTCAGTAAATCTTTGACATTCATAGGGATATAATCAGAGATCTTCAAGAATTTCCAAATGCAAAAAGGTCATTATAACATATTCTCTGCTTCCTGCCCCAATAAAATTCAGCAAAGTATGACTGAATAGTCTGACATCTTCAGATGCTTGTTTGTTTAAAAATGCAGCATATTCCACTTTTTAATTGATCCTGGACTTCTATGCCGCGGATAAGAACCAGTCATCAGTGGCATAGATCTATTCAATACCTTTTAAAAAAATTTTATCCATGCTCTTTATTTTTAATGAACTTTGATTTTTATCAAAGCAATACATAAACATCGTTAAAAGCCAAATAGTGGAAAAGGGCTTAAAGAGAAAGTATCTATTCTCTTTCCCAACAGCAGCTACTTTTGACTGGCTTAGCTGTTTTTTCTAGAATATACCTGCTTAATTTCATAATGCACTGATTTTATTTTTTCATGTTATCAATTTGAGGCACTGACTACTTATATTCCAGCAGTAAAGGCTAGCATCCCTCCTCACAGACACTACACACAAAGTCTCACTCATAAGCCTGTCCTTTAAAATTATTTCTATCCACATTTTTGGTTAAGTCAGACTGTGTGTTTATATTTTATGACTATGTGAATATTGTTCTCTGCTCAGCAAATTTTCCATTCTTTTTATTTTTCCTGGAGTGTATATTGTCTTTTTTTTTTTACTTGATTAATTTTCTTATGTGCTGATCAGTACCTCTTCCCTATGGCTCTGAAAGATCTACTCTACCACCCCTTCCCCAACACACACACACACACACACACACACACACACACACACACACACACACACACACACACACACACACACACACACACACACACACAATTCTCCACGTTGTCAAATGCATCTGATAATCATTCAGCTGCAACTCTTTCCTGGAGCCCTCATCTTCCTGCCCAAATCTGAGCTTTTGCCTTCTAGGCCAGGTCTCTCACTGTTCTGGGACTTCTCTTCATCTCATTTTATTCTCAGTGGCCTATTTCTTGGTTTCGTGTCTTGAGCTTTCTTGTTTACTACCTTGTTTAGCAAGAGCACATCTTCCAGTACTTTTCTGAGTAATAGGGCCTAGGAGGTAAGCTTTTTGAGTCCTTGCATATCTGAAAATTTTTTTTTTTTTTTTTTTTTTTGCGGTACGCGGGCCTCTCACCGCTGTGGCCGCTCTCGTCGCGGAGCACAGGCTCCAGACGCGCAGGCTTAGCGGCCACGGCCCACGGGCCCAGTCGCTCCGCGGCATGCGGGATCCTCCCGGACCGGGGCACGAACCCGTGTCTGCTGCATCGGCAGGCGGACTCCCAACCACTGCGCCACCAGGGAAGCCCTGAAAATATTTTTAATGCTACTCTCTCACTTGATCAAGACCTGGGAGGATGGGACTTCCCTGGCGGTCCAGGGGTTAAGACTTTACCTTCCAATGCAGGGGGTGCGAGTTCAATCCCTGGTTGGGGAGCTAAGATCCCACATGCCTCGCGGCCAAAAAACCAAAACAGAAAACAGAAGCAATACTGTAACAAATTCAATAAAGACTTTAAAAATGGTCCACATAAAAAAAAAAAAAAGACATCTTTAAAAAAAAAGACCTGGGAGGATTTGGAATTTGAAGGTGAAGACATGCTTCCTCGGAATGTTTGTAATGTCCTTTTGTTGTCTTCTGAGCCAACTTCATTCTGATTTTAGGATCTTCTCTGTATATCCGGTATCTGAAATTTTATCATACTGTATTTGGTGTGGGTTTTCTTTTATTCACTGTGTTGGGCATTGTCCATGAGCCATTTCAATCTGGAAACTGATGTTACTCAGTTCTGGGCAATTTTTTTGTATTACTTCTTCATTTACTCACTTTTCTTCTGGAATTTCTATGTGTTGAATTTTTTAAATGTAATATTGGATTTCTAATTTTCTTATATCTTTTTCTTGAATTTTCTTCTCATTGTCCTTTGATTCTGTCTTCTAGACTATTTTCTCAACTTTATTTTCAAAACTTTGAATTGAATTTTTAATTTTAGCAATCATTTTTTTTTTAATTGATTGTTCCTGTTCCCAGGGCAGGGAGGCAATATATCCTTATATCTCCCTGAGGTAAATGTGTGTGTGTATATGTATTTTCTTCAGCATTTCTTTTTCCACTCACATCACTCTCATCCCAGTTCCTTTCTTCTGTTTGTTATACTGGCCTCAGTCTTTCATGTTGAAGATTTTCCTCAAATGTTAGGCAATATTTGGAGGAGGCACTAAAACTTCAATTTTGTGTAAGTAGGTGGGGCTTGTAGACTGGCAGTCTTTACCATAGGGTGATTGAGCAGTGAATTGAGTGAAAACATTTCAGGGTCTTTGTGTACCAATATCTGTAAGACTTTTCTCTGTAGCTGTTCAGTTTCTTTACTGGCAAATCCTTGCATCTCTTACTTGGCTGTATGCTTGTCTGTGGAGATCTAGGACTGGGTCTCTCAGTTCTGCAGGCTTTCACTTAGCTCCCCTGCCCCAAAGTCAGCCTCACCTACGTCTACTTTTTCTGCTATGCTTGGTTCCACTTTGTAGTTCAGTTCTGTTTTGCTTGGTTCTGTTCCTATGGTTAAGTTTTTCCAAGGAATAAATTTCTGTCTATGGGGTGTGTGTGTGTGTGTGTGTGTGTGTGTGTGTGTGTGTGCGTGCACGCGCACGCGTACGCTGGGGCAGGTGGAGGAGAAAACACCTGGTTGTAAGGACCCGGAAAAAAACCTGGGAATCCAGATGCCTAGTACAACATTTTCTATCAATCCACCTGCTTTCAGTCCTATGCCTCTCTCCTGCTTCCCAAGATACGGGGTGTCTAACTCATGCAGTGAGACATCTGCGGGCGCACACCACATACAGTCCTCTGCTTTGCTCAGTCAGTCACTACTCCTTAATCCACTCCCATTTCTCAAAAATCTGTTATCCTTTGCCTCCTATTGTCTCTTCTTTTGTTCTCTTGGTTCTTATTAGTTTCCACTTGATAAATTCCCTTCCTCGGCTTCCTCGGTTTCAGTGACATTTACAACAGGAAAGAAGGTACACACTTTGTATGTAATCTTCCACATTTAACTGGAAGTCCTCTTGACTTTCTCTCCATTGCCATTTTCAATCCAGCAAATGGATACATTTCAGGACTTCCTGTTTCCAACAAAGAAATCAAGTCATGATTCTACCTTAAGCGCTGCTGTTCTTCTACAACAAAACTTCCCCGTGATGTGCCTGCTGCTCCGGCAGTTAAGTCCACTCAGCAGGTAGTTCAAACTTTGCAGGAAAAAATGTAAATGTGTGCTTTAGCCGAAGGGCAGATCATCACCTCAGGAATCTTCAGGGGTTTGTGAGTGGTGAACACCTCCATGGCGAAGCCCCGAATGCGATCCTATAGGCCCAGTTCAGATGTGGAGAAGCACAAACACTAGAATACTTGTTTTCTCTAACAAGCGAGATAGCATTTGATGACATGTGTGAAATACACTGAGCCTCTGAAACACCAGTGTGTGTGGAGTCGAGGCAAGCTTGTTAAGGGCTTATAATACACACACACACACACACACACACACACACACACACACGCACACATTTGTCCTAGGACCTAATAAGTAAAAGGTACACAGAAATCTGGTTTTGGTTCCCCAAACTTCTGAGAGGGAGGTTCCCTTTAAAAGACAAGGCACTTATTATCTACCCTGGGCCTGTCAGTTCTGTCTCTGTGGCTCGTAACCTTGCCTCTAGACATCTTTCCTGATTGTTGTTCACCTGGAAGGTGTCCTTGCCAAATGGGACCACATTTGCTTTCTACACCCTTCTTCCTCCGCCAAATAAGGATGCAGCTGCAATCAATAACAGGCTGCTTTCCAACTTCTGATGCGGTGCAGGCTTCCAGACGATGAGGCGCTTCAAAATCCAAGTGCCATGAAGCATATTTAGAGCCCTGAGGGGAGGATATAGCCCTCACATTGCTCAACCATCAGAGCACTCCCACCTCTTCCAGCTCTTTCTCTGGCTGCATTCCAGGGTCATGGATACACCTGGAGCCAAGGGCAGCTGGGGAGCAGTGGCAGAGAACTGCAAACAGGAGCCTACGGCTGTCAGTGGGGTGCTTAGAAAAATCACCTTGACCGCTGCTTCAGAGGATCATATTCCTCTTGCAATGAATCTTGTCTATTGATTCTAATGCATATTCTTTCGTCTTTCAGAAAGGAATTGGAATCATTCTTTTTATTTGCAGTTATCAAAGTGGGAGACAAAGAATGGACATGGTCCAGTGTTGAAATTGAGAAGAACTTTCAACTGGACACCAAGAGTTGAGACAGAATCTCCTGGAAGCCAGGAGCTGGGGAAGAAAGATGGGGAGGGACCTTGTCATCTGCTCAAATGGCCAAAATCAGGTGTGTTTTATAGAAAACCATCATAAAATGCTTTACCGATGAGGTTTTTTCCTCTGTCTCCAGTCTTGGTGACAGAGGTCTTTTTTTTTTTTTACAATAGTTTCAGTTGCCAGCCATTTAAATGGGATGATACATTATTTCACCATTGCGTTACCAATTCAGACTGAGTCAACAACAGCTTGATGAGGTACCTGATTTTACATACAGAACACAGCACCCTGAACTCTCTGTACTTTGAACATGCGGAGGAATCTCTTCCTTTGTTCATCAATATTAGGTGAAGTACCAAGGGCTCCATTTTAAACCATGTTTAGTAGCTCCTGAGACACACTGGAAATTAACCGGTCAATTAGACATGCAGCCTGGATGTATGTCCAATTGACAATGAATACATTTTGATCCTATATCTGCTTAGCAGATTACCTACAAATTGCTTTATGCATTGGATGGCTCCAAACTGTTATACATGCCATTTACAATGAAAATTTTATCATTAACTGAAATCATGGCTTCACCCACCTTATTATTCTGTAAATTTCTAACTTTCTCATAAATACCTGGCACACGGTGTGTGTATGTGTGTGAGAGAGAGACAGAGAGAGAGAGAGAGAGTTTTCTGGGGTGAAGGATTTCTGATGAAATGTGTCCCATTCATTCACCCAATAGAATGTAGTTGTCCTTGCTGTACATATGTATACTTTGCCTAAATTCCTGTCCTCATCTGCGTACCTAGGCTCTGACAATTTAAAGCTAGTTCAAGAAGTTCTCCTGGTGAAGCTCTCATGTGTTTGTGTAACAGTCTTGAGATACCAGAGAAGATCATCAGATAAACCCATATTAATAGATATTCTGCAAAATATCTGCTCACTACTCCTCAAAACTGTCAAGGTCATCAAAAACAAAGTCTGAGGAGCTGTCAAAGTCTAGAAGAGCCTAAGGAGACATGATAACTAAGTGAAATGTGGTATTCTGGATGGGATGCTGAGAAAGAAAAAGGGTATCAGGCAAAAACTCAAGAAATACAAATTAATTATGGAGATTTAGTGAATAATAATGCGGCCATATTGGTTCATTAGCTGTGAAAAGTGTATCATACTATGTAAATGTATCAAACCAATGTAAGACGTAAACAGCAGGGGAAACTGGGGTCAGGGTATAAAGGAACTCTCTGTCTTATCCTTGCAACTTTTCTTTAAAAGTATTCTAAAATAAACACTTATTTAAAAGCAAATTTTTAAAGAGATCTCATAAAGAGGGATTTCCCAATTCCTTCTGAGAGAGACACTCATCTCTAGGTGAAAACTGTAACTCTCTAATTTAATTTTTGTGCTGTTGTTGAGAGTGCACACCTGGTCTTAAATCACTCTGAAGAAATTAATTGCTCTGAAGCTCTTCCTCCTTATCTGTAGAATGGGAGGAACGATGTCTACCTCACAGACACCTCCAGAGAATCTATGAGACAAGGTTTAAAAATGCTACCACAGTGCCTGCAAATAGAAAGTGTTCACAGAAATGTCACAGGACCCTACAGGGCCTTCCCAGAACAGACCCCTCCCCTATATCCTCTGCTGTAGCTCCTGTCTGAAGTACCCAGGTAACAGTATCTGATGCACTTATCCTGGGTTGGTTTACTGATGCTAAAACCGCCACCATCGGAAGAAATTAACTACTTGATGATCATGAGCAATAGCCCCCAGACCTACTGGCGCCTAAGGATAGATAATGTTAACCCCACGACATGGCCCTGTTACCTCACCATCAACCAACCGCAGAACTGCGCACGAGCTGAACACGTACCCTGTGACCCCGCTCCCTCACCTGGCCTTTATAAGTGCTTTGCTGAAACCCATCAGAGATTTGGGGCTTTTTGAGCACTAGCCATCCCGGACTCCTTGCTTGCAGCCCTGCAATAAATGCTGCACTTTCCTTCACCACGTCCCCGTGTCAGTAGGTTGGCTATACTGCATGGGCAAGCGGACCCAAGTGTGGTTCCATAACAGAAACAGTAGCCGTTGTTACAAATAATAATAAAAGAAGGCTGGATTTTCCTATTGTGCAGCCACAAGCTTCCAGTTGAAGATCTTAAAAAATAGCACTCAGTTTTCTTGCCAACAGAGCTTCAGGGTTACAAGAAGCTGTTGGAAGGATGAGCCCGTATGTAAATGAGGATGACAGGAGGGATTCTGTGAAGGGAGGGCAGTTGTTGAAGGCAGATGCCTCTGCTAACCGAAATAGAGGAAACGGCTTAGGAGCTGCGTACAGATTAGTCACAGGTTATCACTTGACTTAAATTCACGGACACATTTCAATGACAGGTCAGGGTGGTAGGAGCAGGAGGCAGAGATAAGAAGTGGGTCAATAAAGCCGCCCTTGTCTGTTCTTCCTCAAGCATTTCCTTCTCTGCAACGGTCTACTCACCATGCCACGGCCATCTACATGCTTGTAACTGTGATGGGTCATTGATTTTCACATTCAGTTTGATGCTTGCCTGGTGGTTTGTAATTTCGAAATGTATTCTACTCAGAAGGAAGCTACCAATGACTGTCAAACATAACAAATCTTGAACTCTACCCAGAAAACAACAGCCTCTAAAATTGATGACCTGATGGTCAAAGGCATTTTGTCTTCTGTTTCCAAAGCTCCAAGAAACATCAACTCTTTTAAAGGAAGAGTGGATATATCTTTCATTTTCCTAATCCACTGACAAACGTCAGTTCTTCTTGAAAACCTCTGTCTGCCTTTTCTAAAAGTCTTAGGAAGTACAAAATTTTTTTAATGTATCTATTACAAAATGATTACTCATCTGGGTTAGTACCTCACATTTGGTGGCTGGCTTACTGCACATCCAAATGGTCTGCTGTATCAATAACATAAAAAAATCAGTTGTTAGAATCAATATTTCAAAGAGTAAGTCAAAGCCAGTGGGCATCTAACAATCTACTTCCCCCCATTTTTCTATCGTTAACTAGTTGAGAGGCTCAGTAATTGGCCATTTCAAGATGATGCTGTCACCTGGGTTCACCAAACCTAGTCAGGAATAGCATTACATTGATTGATCTTTAGTTCAAGTTCATTCTAGTAAAAGCATCCCAAGAATACAAGTGACCTTTACAGATAGGCTAGGAAGAAACTGGTATGTTTCCTAGCTGAGGAAAAAGATACTAAAAATCCACAAAACTGGTACAAATCAATACTATTACTTTTGAGTAAATTAGAGGGTGGCCAATTCTATAAGAACACAAGCACAGTAGTCATAAAAGACGGAGTCAACTTATCAGTTAGGGTGAGCTAGATGGCTTATAGGTGAGAACCCATTTTTAACCAGCACCCATTGTAACAGAAACCACCATCTCATAAAAAGACTCCCAAGCTCCAAACAGTGTCCAATTATTTCAAGTCATCATCCATTCAAGAAAATTCCATTAAAGGGAAGAGTCTATGATACTCATCGGGTGTTTTATCAAAAACTATCAAGGGAAAAGAGGAATTGATTTGCAGAAGGGAGATTTTCAAAGACATTTTAGAAACATACCTATTACATGAGGTGAAATACACTTCATGCAGTTGCTGCTTAGGAAAGGATGACCCTCTTTTTCCCTTGAACTCTCTCTAGGTCACCTTCTCCTTTTGCTATGGGAGAGGAATCAGATGGGAGGAAAGGAGTAGTAACTGCCATGTTATCCTCAGTAAGTACCAGCTCACAGTTCCCTATAGCCTGGGCACCACAGTTACATTCTCTACCTCTCTGTACCTCCACTTATTCCACCTTAAGTGGACATCATAAAGAGTATGTAACTTCTGGTTTGTGGCAAGGATTACCCGTGTTAATGTATGCAAAGCCATTCAATAAACATTTACTATCATTATCATTACTTCCTAAACTGGAGTAGATAATGAGGTTGCCCCATGCAGTTCTAGCCTTATGATGAAGACAGAAAGTGTCATTTAGATAGTGAGACACTGGGGACAAGGGAGAGCTCGCCTCCAAAATATCAGCTTTGCTGGATGGCAGCAGGAGTCATTCAAGATTAACCTGGCTAGAGAGCATATCCCAATCCTCTGAACAAAGCAACGGACTCAGGGATACACACTCCATCTAAGTTCCTCCAGTGAGGTGCCAACCAGCAAGGTCAGAGGCTCCACCTGTCCTGCCCACTGCTGCATCTCCTACCACTTATTTGAGGAATGTTAAATGAATCTTGGGACTGAGGAAGAAAGAAGCACTCCCTTTCCATTGGGGTTGCTAAACTGGAATGTAAGTATTGAGCTACTGGTGGCCATCTTCTTCCCATGAAGGGAGAACCTGCTTGAAAATAAATCCAAACCAGAGGACAAAAGAGCCATATGAAAACGCTGTTGCAGCCATATTAGCACCTGGATACAGCTGTGCCTGAAGGAAAATTACTCTTGTACTTTTTAGTTACAAGTGACAATAAAATCAACCTCTTTCTCTCTCTGTTGCTCTTGTTATGACTGTTCTTTTAAAATCAGTTTGAGTAGGGTTTCTGAACTTGAAACTCAGAGTCCTAACTTTTACTGTCTCTGTGCTTGGGTCCACTCAAACACTGTGGATTAGATTGAACTGAGAAGCTAAGCAGAGTTCATAATCACAGTGGAGATGGGATAGGTGGTAGAAGAGGCAGGTGAGGTCTTTAGAGACCTGCTTCAGCTGGAGTCGCGAATGTCTACTTCCTCTGGTCTCAACGGGAGCCACAAAGAGAGGGAAGCTCACTCCCTACAGCTTCCGTCACAGAGTCCTAGTGGCCGGGATGCCTTCTAGATGGTCAAATCCTACTCCCAATTTTTACAGAGAAAGAAGGACCCCAAGTAACCTTGCCCAACTTTACCTGGCCAGACAGTCTTTGCACCACACAATTTTTATTCTAATCCCTGCAAGGTGGCCATATTTGGAAACACATAGGTCTGTTTCTAAATAACACCTTTTTGAAAACCTTTATTACTTTCTGTTTGTTTCTTAAGCCGAGGTGCTGCTTTTGAACTGGCCTCAGTCCCTTCCACTTTAGTGGGAGGAAAACCCCTCAGTGGAATTGCTAAAGCTGAGGACATCTTGCTTGCATTTTAATTCCTGTTTGGCAGAGTACCAGGAAGCAAGAGCCTCCTTTAATCAATTCCTGCAGTGGCCAAGCCAGACATATTTCATCTTCTGATTGGGCCCTTAGGGCTGAATTTACAAAGAATGCACCCTAAGCCATTAAGCCAATAAATGAACCTATTTTCAAAAGGACCATTTAAGTAGTTAGTTCAGTTTTACTCACAGGGAATTGGAAGGTGTGAAATCACTAGTTTAGGAATGGAGGAGAGGAGCCGCAGATCAGAGCTCCTCTGCCATCCGTACTGAGCTGTCGCAGCTCCAGCAGCCCCGAGAACAGTCACCCTGACCAGTCGCTCTGACCAGTAGCAACTGGAGACACAAAAAGACGCCCATGAGGCATCTGTCTCAATAGCAATGTATCTAAGTAGACGCTGAAGCTGAGGATCCTAGAGCTGCCATCACATGGAATTTCAATGGAAAGTGAGCGGTAGTTAATTTCTGCAAGAAAGATGAGAATTAAAAGGTCTGGTTCCACCCTGTTAATGTAAAAACAGATTACAGTCTTCTATTCTTCATGAGAAAATCCTTCTGACCTTACGCTTATTATAATTAAATCCATATTAATTATGATTCAATTAATAAACAGAACCCGATGTCCTGTCTTCTCTCTTGCACTGTTGGGAAAGTCAGGATCTCTTCACTGGGCTGTGTCTCGGCTCTCATTTCAAATCTGCCTCCTAAGGCTCTTGGGTGCCTGGAGTTTTCTTTCATGGATGCCCCCTTCCCCTACACAAGAGTCGTGTTTAATGTTCATATTTCTCACGCAGAAATCGTTCGCATTAATTTATACTTCTCACCAGTATTCTCCAAAATGTATTCCATAGAAACTAGTCTTACAGATGCCCTGAAAAAAAAGAGTGGGGATTCCATGGTCAAGTAACTTTGGGAAACGTTACATGCTACTCTCTCCCCTCCACGCCTGGCATAGCATGCCAATGACTCAGAGAAGTTTAGCAGAAAACAACAACAACAACAAAAAAGCCCCTGTTTAACTGAGTCTCACCCCGTGTTTCAAAAATCAACTTTGTCAATAGATATTTTCCTTCATGGACCTTTATTAAGAGTCCACAAAGATCACGGTCTGGAGACCCAGGTTTGGTTGGATCTAGATTCAGAGACAGATGCTAAAGCTTCCTTTATGCCCAGAGCTGAGGAAAAACAATTTAAAAGTGTATTAATGGTATGTCAGCATTTGTGCTTCAGGCCAGACTACTTTGGTTTAATTAAGACCGACTTGATTCAGAGGTGTGTCAGGATTGAAAATGACTGGCCTTCGTCGTTTCCTGGCCTAAAGTATAAGACCTTGGCCAAGACATTTGTAAGTGCGTATTTTGATTTACTAGAAAATACAGTTTTAGAAAATAGTGCTGGCAATACAAATAAGAATGCAGTTCATAAAAGTTCTTATCATTGATTTCATAGTTCCTCTCGGCAGGATCTGTGGTGGACTTCTTGGGAAGACGGAGTCTAACTGTGCCCCCCACCTTCCAGTTCAACCTGTATCCCCATCCTTATCCTCCACAGTCACCAGTCTGTGGTTTGGGTTTTGAGGGAGAAGCAAGGAGGCAACAGGCAAAAGATGGGAGGGCAAGAAAAGGAAGGCACTGAAGGAGAAGTGAGAACAATGCAGGAGTAGGTAGATGGGATTAAAGTGGCAGGTAATTAAATTAAACAATCAGTTAATTAATTAATTAATGATGCCAAGTAATACCTCACAGGGGGAAGGACTATATTTGGCTCCTTACGGTATTTTTGATGCTAAAAACTCAAGGTCTTTTCATAAATGTTATATATATATATATATATATATATATATATATATATACACACACACACACACATATACAATTTATTTTATTTTAAAATATCTTTTATGTCTAAAAGACGCCTGTCCCATTTGGGTGTGAATGTTAGTGTCCTCATTCGGTCCCTGAGATCACAAAGCTTACTCACTGAGTCAACAGTCCAAGGTTACAAAGGGAGCCGCCAGAAAGGGTGAGTCTCCCAAGTCCTCCTTCTGACCCGATATGCTAAATTCTATTGTTACATGCAAAATAAAGTTACACATGTGGCTTTAAAGTGCATTCTTACTTATGAGTGTGTGAAGTACTTGATGTGTATCTGTTTCCAATATGCCTTCCCTTTCTCCTGCTTCTCATTCTCCACCCCACACTCTTAAGCGATCATGTGTTTCTGAAAGAAGTAACAGGTTCGTATCTGTACGATACCTTCAATGTCTGTGGGCATTTTATGTAACAGCAAAAACCCTCATACAGAGCAGAGGAAATTCAATCTACGACTTGTTGTTCTGTCTACAAATGTCAAACAACCGAACACCTGGCTTGACTGATTTTCTAGACTGTGCTGATTGAGAGGACTGGCGGTTTCTATGTAATCAACGAGCCACCTAGTCCTTCTCTTTCCTAAATGTAGCTTTGTGTTCAGCACCAAACTCTATTTTCATGGACTAGGACGTCCATGTTTGAAAATATTCCCCACTCAGAATATGTTACTCCATTGTGGCAAGAGGCGTCTGTGTGTTTGGTAAACAGATCTGGGGGCTTGAGAGTCTCCGCACGACATCGTGGAAAAGACAAAGGTCAAACAGATGTGGCCTCTGCCTTAAGAACTGCAGAAAGAAGAAGATCCTGACGCGCAACTATCTTGAACAAGAGAACGATCATCAGAGGGCTTCGTGGAGACGTGGCATTTGACTTGAGCCTAGATGTATGCAAAGGATTTGAACCGGGTGAGAGGAAGGGAACAGTGTAAGCAAAATCAGAGAAGAGGCAACACCGTGGTCTGTTTGGCTGAAACGTGCGGCACATAAGACACCGTGTTTAGAAAGTTAGGTTGGGGCCCCGGCTCGAGGAGTCTTGCATGTTTGCCTTTGGAGGCTGAACCTCATGAGGTGCCCATGGAGGATTCCAAGTTCTCACACCTCTCTGAGGGGCATGGAGGAGAGTGGCTAAGCTGGGGTTGGGGGGGGGCGGCTCAAACCCCAGTGCCACTGCTTGCGGGGATGATTGCTTAACCTCTCAAAGTCTAAGTTGTTTCATCCGAAAAACTAAGGAAAACAATAGTCCCTTGCCCCTAGGGCTGAAGTGAGAATTAGGTGAGTTTACTCATTATGCACAAATACTTACTGAGCACCTATATACCATGTGCCAGACACTCTTCTAAGTGCTGGTGATACCACTGTGACAAAGAGAGACAAAGCCCCTCAGGGACTTACATTCTAAGGGGGGAAAACAGACAGTACACCAGATAAATTAAGCATGTAAATCATGTTAAGTGCTATGAAAAAAATCAATCAATCAAGAAAGGAAGATTTGAGTAACAGATTGGTAAGATGTCCAGAGAAGACTTCATTGAGAAGGTCACTTTTGAGTACAGACCAGAAGGAAGTAGGTCTGTAGCCAGAGATATCTGTTGTCAAAACATTCTAGGTGTGGGGGGTAGGGAGCATATGCAAAGGTCCTGAGGCAAAAGTGTGCCTGAGATGTCTGAGGAAAAATGAGGTGGTCCAGTATGTCCAGAGCAGAGTGAGGGATGAGTTCATGTAGGTTACAGTAGGGTAGGTAGGAGCCTGGGTGGGAGAACCATGCAGGGCCTTTGAAGTTCATAAGAAGGACTCTGGCTTTTATTCTTTTGTTCTAATGGAAAGCTTTTGAAAAGTTTCATAAGCAGGTGACACAATCTTATGATTTAAATGATCCTTTGGCTACTGGATAATGCATATAAAGTGGTTAGACAGGTCTTGGATAGGGGATGGCCTCAATAAATGTTAGCTTTATTCTTATTATTTTTCTTAGTTCTGGTGTTATAGGGTCTAGGGAATACCAGGATCCACGGGACAAATCCTTTTCTCGGCCCTATTTTATGAGAAGGGCTGGCATGACTGGCAAATGGGTTGCCCACATCAGTAACAGAATCCGACACACCTGGTTGCTGGGCACGCCTTCCTTGGTGATGGTAGTCCCTGGATTTGCAGGGCGAGGTGATCATACGTGTAAATATCAGGCTATTGTCAAGCTGCCATGTGCAGACCCAGTTAAAGTGTGTAGGTGGGAATTGGCCAGGAGAACACTTCTAGAAGTGCCAGAAGCTCTAGGATGCTGCACTGGGTTATTCCTAAGCCAGCTGATGGCAGCCTGCCATCACCAAGTAACCATCACCAAGCAGCCACCAACAGCTGAAAGCCCAAGAGTTACCTAGGGGTTGGGAGGGGGCAGCCTCTAGGATATGCTGGGAGCCTATTTTTCCTCCCTGTTCCCAGAAACTAATGATCGTATAATGAGTTAATAATAATAGCAACTTTAAGGTACGTCCTGTCCACCAAGACAGTCACTTCCATACACAGCCAAGTGTGTAAACTGGAAGTGTAAATTGGTAAAACTTTTCTGAAAGGTAATTTGGGTAATAGGTATCAAAAGTCTTCACAAAATTCATACCCCTTTCCCCAGCAATTGCAAGTACAGACAGAAATGTAGTGAAGTGATCTACGCATGTAAAAAGTAACCTAAAATATCTACCCTGGTTCTCCGTCACTTAAAAGAAAAGGGCTGGATTTTGTGTTTTTCAAGACGGTTTCAAATGCTTATTCATCATGAATATAACATTCAGTGTAGTCAAGTAGCCAATGAGTGGTATGAGCAGGAAAGAGATGTGGCTCTGGGATGGGGTCACCAGAGAAGCCATCATGGGCAGGGAGGATCTGAGCTGGGGCTTGCAGATAAGTGCCCAGCCGCTAAATCAACAGCTGTCCTCTCACTTGCTTGCAAGGCTCCTGGCCTGCCTTTTCCAGGCGAGTCCCACGTCTTTCTTTTCCTCTCGTTCCATAATTAGAGTTGCTGGGTCACATTTGGGAAACCAGGTTTAGGGAATGAAAGCCTTTTTCCTATATGAGCATCCTACACAATGTTAACAGATGTTAAAGGACACAATAGATGCTACTGGAAAGAATTCCACAGGCAATTACTTGGGGTCATGGGGTTGAAGTTATGCAAGCATCACGGCTGCAGAGCATCTCAGAACTTTTATTATGCACCAAGAAACTCCTAGAATGAGGCATCGTGGGCCTCCTGTGTTCCAGACGTATTTGACTACAGAGTTCTTTCCTGGCACCCATTAACATTCTGCAAACCACGTGTCCTGAGGAATGCAATGTTAGAAACTTCTAGATGAGCCAGAATATTGGACCTTGCCAAAGTAGAGAAAAACCTCTCCAGACCATCCTTTGTTACTACGATTTCAGGAATTAGTGCCCTTTCATCAGCTCTGGTCAGAGAGGATTCATTGGTCAGTGAAGAACCCAAACTTACAAAGAACTCTGATGGTACAGGGAACCAACAGCTACGAAGAGCCCTCCCACTCGAGATCTTAAACCCTGTCTATAAACAATACATGTGCCAGTTGCCAGAAGACTTACATATTTAGATGACAAGCCTTCTGTGCTGTCAGTCAAGAGAAGCCTGGAGAATTCTCAAGAGAGTTTTAAAAAAAAATGCCCAGGCAGAGGCACACCTGGAACAAAATCCCACATTCTATTCTCACCCTGAACGTTGTCTTGAGGCAAAGGGCCACATAGCTAAGAGGACTGCAGGGTTCACCTTGTATTGTCAACAGTAAATATGTCAATCACAACGAGAGAGTGCCTGACAGACTGTGATGCACATTTGCATCAAGTCCAAAATACCTGCCTACAGCTCGCCTTTGGATTAGTGTCAGTCTCAGGGACCACAAAGAGAAGCCTCTCCCAATTACGTAGTCCCTCTCCCTTGATTTCACATCTTGGGGATAGTGCATGTGGCAGTCATGACATTGGAAACTTGAGCCTCGGGTTCGGCTTCCCATATCAGAGCATCGCATGGCAGGACACTCCACCCAAGAAGAATGACAAGACACAATGAGAAAAGCGTTAAGTCAGCCCAGCCAGCCCCTTCCCCAACTGTGAACAAGCAAGGCTGCACGGACAGGCCCTGCCTGCTGACACACCATCAGATTTCCGCAGAGTTAGTACCCATGAGCCTTGCTGACTACCCAAGGCCAACTGAGAGGATCTGAATTTGCAGCTAGGGTGACAGCAGTCTTTCAAGTAAAACTTAAACTTCCATAAGAAGGTAAGCCCAGTCGACACTGTCAGGTACACAGTAAGTTCTCAACACATTGTTAGTCATTATCACAACTCAGTGGAGAATGTATATTTTTTTCCCATTCGAAAGACTGTAAAGTCAGGACCCCTGATACTTTCTCCAAAACAGAAATTCTATTTCTGAGCCAAGAGTCAAATGGAGGATTTTTCTTTACAAATATTTTCTCTGCTTCTCTGCTTCTCCCTCTTCCCCCAAGTACAATCTTCACAAACAGATATGATTCTCATGGATTTATGAATATGGCCAAACTCATCAAAATATATACATTAAAAATGTGAAGTTTTTTGCATATCAATAAAAAATAAAATAAAATAAAATCTGACTCATCTCTCATACAAAAATGATTCTCTGTGGACAAAACAACTATGCTGGCTTATTCCCTTTTCTGTCCAAAATGCATTTATAAACCATATGAAGTAGATAAGAAAGGGTTATACATATGGAAAGTTTCATGCTATTGCTGCATTTGGCCTTCCTGGTCCTTTGATTCCTGTCAACCTTTTACAAAGAGTCATTTCAAGGACTTTCATACGCATCTCCCATGAAGTATTTGCTTCAGTTCAGTAGGGTTTTCTTGGGGGTTCGTTTCCAGAAAGCTAGTTCATTCCATCCCAAAGAAAAAGTCCATCCCATTAAGATAAAGGGATACAGTAAACAGAAGTCAGCCATGGCCAGAGGGGCTTGGTCATTCAGGGTGGGATCTGACAGCGAAGCCTTGTCCCTGGGGCAAGTGGAGACTGAAGAGACAGCCTCTGTGCCAAGGAGGACCCCAGAGAAGGCTGGAAAATAAATGCTGTGTCATGGGGATCGAGCCCAGCATCACAAAGAGAACCAGAAGAAAATGAGGAGGCACATGGAATCCAAAACAGGGAGACAAGGCTAAGTCATATAAGGTAACGCACGGCCAGTGCAGTGGCTGGAGAGTTGGAAGGCTCGGCGAGGTCAATGCTGAAGGAGCAAGAAACAGCACAGGCAAAAGGAGAGTGCAAATCTGTCTCAGGACAGATTATGAGAGCAAAACCTGTGGAAGTGGGAAGTATTCTGTAACACTTCTCCACAATGTGGAGAAAAGAGAAAAGCCACTCAAGATCAAGACGTCACAGAAACTGGGCTGAAACCCTGACCTCGAAAGGAGAGACTGGCCGCCCAAATCAGGATTACACTCAGGTCCTGAGTTTGCAACCAGTCATAATGCTTGACTTAACTATTTAGTAAGATGGGTAACGTTTAATTTATAGCATACAATCCGTTATTCACAAAGAGAGAACTCTTATTTGAGAGTAGGTTTTCAGTCCCTTTTGGAAATTTCCAGCTCAAGAGACTGAAACAGGGCAAATGAGCGTGAGCTCTGCCCACTTGTGGAGGCTGGAACATGGTCCACAAATGAGGCCACCTGGGGCCTCTCTGCACTTCTTAGCCAGATGGCTTCGAAAAGTCACTTTTATCTCTTAGTTCTCTGTGTTTTGAAATCTGAAATGCATAAACAATCATTAATCAAATGAGATAATGTATGTGAGTGCTTTGGAAATAGCTAATGAAGCAGAACCACATAAAGAATGGAGTGAGACTTTGCTGGGGAACTTTAAATTCTTATCCATTGTATGGATTAAACTGTGTCCCCTGCTCAAATTCATATGTTGAAGGCCCAACCCCGAAGGTGACTGTGTTTGGAGATGGGGCTGTTAGGAGGTAAATAAAGTTAAATGCTGCCGTAAGAGCAGGGTCCTAATCCAAAGGGATTGGTGGCCTTATAAAAACAGAAAGAGAATAATCTTTTTCTCTCCCTCTTCTTACAAGAAGGAGAATATATACATGCATTGAGGAAAAGCCATGGGAGGGCAGAGCAAGAAGTAACCTAGGGAGAGAGTCCTTATCAGAACCCAGACATGCTGGTACCCTGATCTTGGGCTTTCAGCCTCAGGCACTGTGAGAAAATAAACGTCCGTTGTTTAAGCCCCCCAGTCTATGGTATTTTATGTCAGCCTGAGCTAAGACATCCATGTATGGTAATACCATTATCCATGCTTCCATTTCTATTTTTCCAGTTGAGGTAGGGCATTCAGAAATGAAAGCTGGCAAAAACACGAGAAGAAAACTACTCTTGTCATAAAAATCCTCGGTGGGAACAAAACTGGATTTTTGAGAAGTGAGAGAGAAGATGAAATGCATAGAAAAAAAATTTTTTTAAAGAAAAGGTCTCCAGTGACACAGTGACCCCTGGATAGAACTCAGTGTAAGACTTCTAAGATGCAAAGTGAGGCTGGAAAGAAGGCAGGTGCCAGCGGGAAGAAACTGTGTGTAAAGCTACAGAGAACAACCTCTCTTGTACCAGTGCCAATTCAAGAAAAGTTAAGATTGATATGCTTTATATTTTCTCATTCAAAATAAAAATAACTGTTTTGAGACTCATGTTAAAAAAAACTATATTCCTAAATCTAAGACTATTTTACTGAGTATAAAATTATAAGTGAGAATATTGGTCAGCGTGTTTAACTCATTCTTTGAGAAATAGGCCAAGAGCTCTGAAACTACAGAAAATTTCTTATGATGGTAGTCTGCATTTTTCTTTTCTTAATTCTCCCCTCAAATTATAGGTTAACTTCATCTCCACATATACAATAGCATGAGACAACTATTGTTTTCATGCACCACTTTTGCTAGGAAAGATTCTGGTGGGCACATTATTATTATTTACTGAGGTAAAACATATGTAACATATAATTAAGCATTTTAAAGTGTATGATTTGACAATAAATGCTGGAGAGGGTGTGGAGAAAAAGGAACTCTCCTTCACTGTCGGTGGGAATGTAAATTGATACAGCCACTATGGAGAACACTATGGAGGTTCCTTAAAAACTAAAAATAGAACTACCATATGACCCAGCAATCCCTGGGCAATATACTGGGCATATATCCTGAGAAAACCATAATTCAAAAAGAGTCATGTACCCCAATGTTCACTGCAGCTCTATTTACAATAGCCAGGACATGGAAGCAACCTAAGTGTCCATCGACAGATGAATGGATAAAGAAGGTGTGGCACATATATACAATGGAATATTACTCAGCCATAAAAAGAAACGAAATTGAGTTATTTGTAGTGAGGTGGATGGACCTAGAGTCTGTCATACAGAGTGAAGTAAGTCAGAAAAACAAATACCATACGCTAACACATATATATGGAATCTAAAAAAAAAAAAAGGTTCTGATGAACCCAGGGGAAGGACAGGAATAAAGACGCAGATGTAGAGAATGGACTTGAGGACACGGGGAGGGGGAAGGGTAAGCTGGGACAAAGTGAGGAAGTGGCATGGACATATATACACTACCAAATGTAAAATAGATAGCTAGTGGGAAGCAGCCGCATAGCACAGGGAGATCAGCTCGGTGCTTTGTGACCACCTAGAGCGGTGGGATAGGGAGGGTGGGAAGGAGGGAGATGCAAGAGGGAGGGGATATGGGGATATACATATACGTATAGCTGATTCACTTTGTTATACAGGAGCAACTAACACAAAAATGTAATGCAATTATACTCCAATAAAGATGTTTAAAAAAATAAAATGTATGATTTGATAAATAAATAAATTTTTAAAAAATTATAAGGGCTTCCCTGATGGCACAGTGGTTAAGAGTCCGCCTGCCAATGCAGGGGACACAGGTTTGAACCCTGGTCCGGGAAGATCCCACATGCCTGTGCACCACAACTACTGAGCCTGCGCTCCAGAGCCCGTGAGCCACAACTACTGAGTCCACGCGCCACAACTACTGAAGCCCACATACCTAGAGCCAGTGCTCCGCAACAAAGAGCAGCCCCCGCTTGCCACAACTAGAGAAAGCCCACGCGCAGCAATGAAGATCCAACGCAGCCAAAAATAAATAAAAAAATAAAAAAATAAAGTGTATGATCTAATGGCATTTAGTATATTCACAATGTTGTGCAACCATCACCTCTGTTTCCAGAACCTTTTCAACACCCTCAAAGGAGACCCTATACCCATCAACAGATAGTCAGGTAGTCCCCAATCCTCCTTCCTCCGAGCCTCTGGGGCAAACACCAATCAGCTTTCTTTAATTAAGACAATTTTTTGGAGCAGTTTTAGGTTCACAGCAAAACTGCAGGAAAGGTATAGCAATTTCCCATCTATCCCCTGCTCCCACAGGTGCTTAGCTTCCTCCACTATCAACATCCCCCACCAGAGGGGTACCTTTGTTACAACTGGTGAACCTACATGGACACATCATCATCACCCAGAGTCCATAGTTTACAGGTCACTCTTGGTGTCACACATTCTATGGATTTGGACAAACATAATGACATGGATCCACCACTGTGGCATCATACAGAGTACCTGCACTGCCCTAAAAATCCCCTGTGCTCTACCTGTTCATCCCTCCCCCTGCTCCACCCCCTGGCCACCAATGATCTTTTTACTGTCTCCATAGTTTCGCCTTTTCCAGAATGTCACATAATTGGAATCATGGAGTAAACAGCCTTTTCAGATTGGCTTCTTTCATTGGTAATACCCATTTCAGTTTCTTCCATCTTTTCAGGGCTTGATAACTCATTTCTTTTTAGTGCTGAGTCATACGTCACTGTCTGGATGTACCATGTTTATTTATGCATTCACTGGGGAAGTATTTTAACTTCTCTATGGGTAGCTGACTCAGTGGCTTAAGAGGATAAGTGAAACATCACTTTGGAGGTCATTACCCACTTCCTCTCACCCTCTTTCTTATTAATCCATGATACTAATTCATTGGTTCATTCACTGATCCATTTTTTCAGTAAATACTTATTGTTCACATTAGTTCCACAGAACTACATGGAACTCGTAGTATAAAGGAGAAGGGAGATGACCAACAGCTAAATTATATAATTAATTTTGTTTAAATACTATTATGATAATGGCTACAAAAGAAATATCAATTATTCTGAGAGTGTAAAATGGGATAAGCTCATCTAGCCTAAGATGGCTCAGAAAAGTCTTTCCTGAAAACATACTGTTGTAGCCGGGAATGTGAGGTCTTAGAATGTGGTAGGAAGAAAGGAAAAGACAGAAGGGCATCCCAGGGAAAGGGCTCAGATGTGGGAAGGGACAGGGGAATGTGGGAAGCCAGGAAAAAAACACGAAAAAAACAATGTCTCCAGCGTATGGAAAACAACTGGGAGTTTGACACAGGAAAAACCTGGTGCTGGAGGCAAAGACCAGATAATTTACGACCTTGTGAGCTTTGGCAAGAAATTTACACCTTAAGAACAAAGGGACGCCACTAAGAGTTTTAAGCTGGGAGTAGGATAATCATGGGGTAATCTTCCCCGGCTTCCTATAGCATCTCCTATGCTATCAAAGCTTTTGCTCTTCAAAGCATCATAATCTTGGTTAGAGAAAAATGGAAAGTGTTGTCTGGCATTTGATGATGTCACGTGATTGCCAATTTGGGGATTTTGTTGTTCTTTTCTGAACACAGTTAAATATTTAAAGGCAACGCGCTGAACAGCTATCAACTCTGATCAGAGAAGAGTAATTAGTTAATGGCTGCAAAGTGCTTTGCGGATGGAAAGCAAAACGGAAAATATTATTTAAATGACCCTGCATGAGTAGTGGCAGGTGATGGAGCTTCAAGGCAAGCATTTCTTCTGTGGTGTTTTCCCCAGGCCAGGTCATTTAGTCCTGCCTGTTGCTATAGATAAACACAGACCATTCTTGGGGAAGAGAACAACAGCATGAGTAAGGGTTTATTTGCTTCACTTTAATTTCAGATAAATGTTGTCCCATGGAGGACAGTCAGGATGCATACTCATACATAGTCATTAGATACCATGTAACTGACCTGCCTTCCTAATGCAGTCATTTCCTGGACAGTATAGAGCAGTAGGGCCAGGAAACCCTCAAACCACCACTAACTATGTGAACTTAGGCAAGTGGCCTTAACGTATTTTAGTTAACTGGACTTAATTAATTAAGCCAAGCCCTAGATTCCCCGAAAAGGGAGATTCACTCGCTCATTCATTCATTCATTCATTCAAGTACACATTCAATAATTTGACAGCTCTTTGCTGAATGCCAGGTTCTACCTGGAGATACAGCAGTAAGCAAGACAGGGTTCTGGTCCTCAAGAGGGAAAGATACACAAACAGTAGGTTAAGTCATACTGAAGAAGTAATGTAGTTCCTGTAAGAGCACATAGATAATACGAATACATTTAAAAAAATATTTTTCATTTTGAGTTAATTATAGTCTCACGGTAAGTTTCAAAAATAGTACAAGAGAAGTCTGGTGCACCCTTCATCCAGCTCCCACCGATGGTAGCATCCTATATGAATATGGTACAATATCAAAGTGATGACATTGACACTAGTACCATCCATGGAATTTATTCAGATCGCACCAATCTTTGCATGCTTTCATTTGTATATGTGTGTGTATGTATAGTTTTATGCAATTTTATCACATGTACACATTGTGTAACAACCACCACAATCAAGACACAGAATTGTTCTATCACTGCAAAAGAACGTTCTCATGCTATCCTTTAGAATAATACAACTTCAAAAAAAAATTATATGTGAAGCCAACTCCAAAGACACATAGAAGAAAAATAAAAGTCTTTGCCTTCAAAGAACCCACAGTTGAGTTGTCTGAATGACTGGGCATTTTAAAACTTTTAATTAGTTATATTGGGACTAAAGTTGATGTTCCTGAGTCTCAGATGAGGCCACTGCAGGAAACATTTGCTCATGTTTATCCAGCAAATCTCTTCCATCTCTATGGCCCTGCCCATTGCTGAACTCAGGAATGGACTCAGCCAGTTCTCAGCGTGAGGCCTTTTGTTCTCTAGACAATCAGACTCTTAGTGAAGGTCATGGAAAAGTCACTGAGGAGAGATGGGACATTGAACTCTTTAGCCAGAGGCTCAGGTTCTCAGACTCACTCCTAAACACCACCAAATTATAAATTCTTCTCTGGCAGGGACTGCACCATAGACATATTCATACCCTCAATGACCAATAACCACGGTGTACGCCAACAGGGAGACGGCCAATGTAGATTTGCTGCTCTCTCTTACCCTGGCAGTGATTCTCAACCAGAACTGTAGAGTCAACCTTTTACATGCAGCCAAAGGGGTCATACGGGATGGGGTGATGCAGGAAGGAACTTTGCTATAAATCTACTTTTTGCCAGGAGCAGCAAAGAATCCATCACATTACCTTCTTGGATTCTACGTTGTCTTAAAGTATATATTATTACTCCTATTTTATTGATGAAGGTATAGGTGGCTCAGAGAGGTCAAGTAAATTCCCAAAGCCTACGCATCTCCTGAGCAGTTTAGTTCCATCAGAACCCATATCTCAGACAGCAGAGCCCCTGCTCCTCCACAGGGAGGCAATTCCAGAAGGACACTTCCTGCCCAGCAGCAATTCATTGTCCAATGCCTAAAACTCTACACCTGGCACTCCATTCCTTTTGGTTCACGCCATGAAAACGCATAGTGAGATTCCATGCATTCTGTCTTTAGCAGTCATTTTTACCCCCATTTTTACAAGCTTCTTTGCTAAACACTGCTGAAGGGCAGATCTGGAAAGTGAAAAATAGCTAACAGATAGATCAAAGACAGATGAGCAGAGTACAGAAACTCTGCCTATGTCCGAGAGTGACCACTCTACAAATTCAGTTCAGGAAGAACTGACACAGAAGTATTGATCCCTCCTACAAAGGTCTACTCTGATTTTGACTGGCTTATCATGGACCACTTGGTAAACAATTATCCTTTCACCTGGAACTTTTATGCACAATTGAGTATGGTACATTGACTGCAAAAATGGCTCCAATTCTCCATCCCTTTGTGATTCCGTGCCCTTTACAGGTGGTCTTGAAGCTCTTCCCACCCCCTTGAATCTGCGCTGCCCTTGTGATATGCTTCAGCCAAGAGCACACACCAAAGATAAGCACCTGCCAGTTCCAAGCCTACGCCTCTGCTGTGAGCTGTGAGCGCCTCCCTTTGCTCTCTCAGACCTTGCCTCCCCTGGCAAACAATCGTGGATTAGTCTGGGGGAGGATGAGAGGCCACATGGAGCAAAGCCAAGGCCACCTCAGACATCTAGCCCCAGACACCTTGCCAGCTGACCACAAGCACTGAGTGCGCCCAGCTGAGCTCAGCCAAGCTCGACCCGGATTCTTACTGCCACCTCACGACCCGCAGATGCGTGAGCAGAACGAAATGTCTATTAATACATGCCACTGAGGTTTGTAGTTGCCTTCAATGCAGCATTACTACGGCAATAGATGACTGATAGAGCAAGAGCAGTAATCCCTTTCCTATGTTGGGGCTCTAATTTTCTCTGCCTAGATACAGAGTCTAGAGCTTTATCTGAGTAATACTAGATTTTTGCCTTGTGAGAGCGAGCAACACCCCTCTGGTAGAAAGACAGTGATGTGTTTTGCTCCTGTGTACGATACAGCCCACAAATCTCTTGCAGGCTGCTCTTTGGCAGGGCTAGAAGCAGGTTGTTGCCATCATCCATCAACCTGAAAGAAGTTAAATCGAAAACTAGCTCCTGGGCCCGACAACTTCCCAGCCAATTCCCGGCAAGAGTAAGAGCTGACTAGGGAACTTCGGCTCTAGGTTTCTAGTTTCATAGGCCAAAGCCACAATATTTCCACGTGCAGAGATCTGTTACAGATATTTATGGGTGGGGGAGATAACCTCTCAGCACAGGCTGAATTGTGATACTCCCCACCGTCAGTAGATGTCATGTAACTCCATAGTTTCTCTGACCCTGATAGATTTTTTTTTTTTTTTTTTTTTTGTAAAAACATGCTTCATACAGAATATTGATCTTTCTAAATTCCTTTTCCAGGGCTGAAGTTTTCTCCAATAGACCAGGAAAGAATGCATGATGATGATCTATTAAGAAGCATTTCACCAACTAATTCTCATTCACACTTTATGGCTAAGTGTAGCAAATCAACCAACCCTGTGTGCTCTAGTTACCGATTCCAAACACAAAGCCATCAGTAACTTTGATGACTACTTGCTTTCATTACCCATCCTCACAATAATCCAATAAAAAGCTTTCATTGCAAGGCAAGCCACAAATACAACTCAACAACTCAATACTGCCGCTGCCACACATCAGCTGACTCCAACTCGCCTTTAACAATCAATATAAAGACGGAGCTCTCTCCCTCCAGTGAAAACAGAGGCCAAGGACTCAGAATCAGCAGATCAGTCTGGGCTTGAACAAAGCTAAGAGGGCTTATTTGTACGTGGGCTCTTAAAGAAGCTAGCATTCCCCCCACCCAAAGTCTGCCCACTCCAGGGCTCAAATTGCTCCACATAGGCTGCACTTAAAGAAAAATGCAGATCAGTGGGCCTGGCTGGCACCTATGAAAATTTGGTACACTAGATTATAGACACCTAGATCCAGCTTAAATTTTACATCCAGCTACATGCATTAGACCTATTCAGAAGAGTCCAGAAACGGGCACCCCTGCACTCATAATCTGTGTTCTCATTTTTTAGAAACAGTAGTTGTAATGTGCTAATCTTAAAAATTAAACTGAAAAAATTTTTAAATTAATTTCAATAGAATAATATTCAACGCAGCAGTTAGGTTCTGTTTAGGCTAAGTTGTGACTGAGAAAACAGCTATGTCACACCTCCCACCTCCTACTAAGCTCAGGGAATGCATTCGCTGAGTTGCTGTTGGGCAAAACAGCCCATCCTATCTAAATTGTGAAATCTTTTTTGTTCCGAGTGCATATAGTTTGACCGGTGTTGCTTAATGCACACACAGTGCAACTCCATTGAGATGGTGGGGCAGTGATTTCCCCTACTAGGTTGTGAGCCCCTTAAGGTCAGGGACCACTGACCTTATTTCACTGCTATTTCACTGCTGTATATTCAGTGCAGAGAGGGGCAGTGTCTGCCATATAACAGGCATGCAATGTGGACTTGCTGAATAAACGCATACGTGAATGAATTAATGCAACACCAGACTAACTAGCACATCAAGGATCATGGTCATAATACTCACTCTTCTCAGGCACAGAGTCTGAGGCTCTCCATATTTATGGCAGCTCCTTTGACCATTCAGCCTGCAGAGACCTCTCTCACTACAACAGATTCATTGGCACCTTGCCCAGATCTCTTTACAAGGCTGGTGCACCCGTCCTCCAGCTTCTGCAAGTGTCAGCCTCTAAGGGCACATAGCTGTACCGTCCTCTAGAAAATTGTCCTTGGCTGACAAGAGCTGCCTCACCTGTAGACGTCTGGGAGGTTACATAACTCCTCCCTGGGAGTGGCAGACAGCCAATGACACAATGATTCAACGATACAAAAGTCTGGTCCCCTTGCCTCAAGGTGGAGCAATTCTGTGTTGTCAGTCACCACAGCTCCCTGTGGACACAGGATTAGACTCAATCCTAGCGGAACCCTCATCTTTGCTTGGCTTCGTCCCTTGTCCTATCCTGCATCCTCACGTCTCTATAGGTTTCTCCTGGGAGCACTTCTTTAATAAATTAATTACACAAGAATCCCATTTTCAGCTCTGGATGGTAATAAAAGCCCCATCCTCAGAGGTAGATAGATTACTGAGAGTCTTGGCATCTACAGCTGTGTACTATCATTTTTCACCTAGAATGAACTGGGCTGTGATATGGGCAGAAGGGCATGCACAGGTTTCTGGGTAATATCCTTGGCATCTTAGAGGTATTGAGGAAGTAGTAATCATAAGGACTATAGAATTGGGTAGCTGCGTTGTAAAGAGAGAAAATGCAGATTTAGGTGGATTAATCATCTGTTGAAAGCAAGGTGTGAATGTCAGAAAGCTTCTTGGGTGGTGTTTAAAAAGACCCCCATCTCCTGTCTCTGGAGGGCCAATTATGCTGGAAATTGAGCCCAGAACCTAATTGTACGAGTTGGAAAACTTCAGAGGAGATTGAGTATCAGCCTTGACAAGGTGTCCTAAACCAAAGTCAGGATACTGACAGGGGAAATGTTAGACCCTGATACAGAGAGTAAGCCTGGGAGGTGAAATACACAGCTGGATAGGGATAACTTATCGATAGAGGGACACCTCTCATGACACACGACTTAACATCTTGGTAACAGCCTGAGCACTGTTTCTGATATAGGGCAGGGATGGCCCTCAGAACCTTGGGAAACGTAATGTATATATTAAGTGCAGAAGAGACGCCAGAATTTCAGTGGCAAAGTATAAAGGAAAGGATCAAACAGCTCAGAGAAGTGCGCATGCAAGAAAGTATCTACTCTGTACGACCAGGAATCCATCAGCTGACTACTGGGAGGGCTCAGAGAAGAATTCGTTTTTTTCCAAGGCTCTGATGATGGGGAGAGCAGCATTGTTGAGAAGCTCATTAGTATCTGTCTTCTGTAGATCAGGACTGACAGTAGGACATGCTGTTAGAGAACTGGGCTTCCTCGAAGCAATGGGGATGATAACCGTACAGAATGACAGAGGCCAGGTGGCAGCACTTAACCAACAGAAGGAAGATGGGCATAACTGCCTTAATTGGCACTCAGGTTGATTCCTGCCAGGAGGTTCACAGGACTGCAGGGATCTAGAGATATGGCTAAAAGAACATGTGTTATTAATGGCAAAATAGATGGACAACCAGCAAGGATGTTGCTTTATATAGATAATCAAACTAAATCAAGGATGGATAAGCAGAAGGCTGAGGTCAGCTGTCTCAAAGAAAAATCAAAATCCTTTGCCCAGTTTCCAGAGCACAGCCAGTTCTCAAACCTAGACTGCAGCAACTGAAGGAGAAGGACCCTATGACACCACACCAAGAGTACACAGTCCTTCCCCAATGTGATCTAGAGTTATTTCCTTGAGTAATAATATACTGTGGAAAGGAAAATATCCATATCTTTTGAGGGTTGTTGGTCTGAGTTCAAGCTGATATACCTGGAGATCCAGAGCACTATCATGGTCCACATAACAGTGTAGGGTTTCCCAGGGAACCAAGAATAAGTGAACTCTTGGTACAGGGCAATTTCACAATGTGTCCACTGGAAACATGGAACCACACAGTGCTATTTACCTGGTTCTCAAATGTATAATCAGAATAGACGCATTGAGCAGTTGGCAGAAACCTCTCAGCCAAGAGAGCAACTGAAAAACAACATCAAATCCCAGGGCAAGGGCAGAAAGAGCTACAATGCTTTGTGTCCAACCAGTAGAATATACGTGGGTACAGGAACCAAGGAATGCAGCATGAATGGTCTTGTTCTCCATCACTCCCAATGAGCTAGTTAGGAATTTGTGCTTCTCATCCCTGTAACTTTAGTTTGTGTGGTTATAGAGGTCCCACTTCCCAGAGAGGGGATGTTTTCCATCAGGGAAACATCAAGAATCTCACTAAACTTAAAACTATCGCTCCCGCCCACTTTGGGCTCCTTGTTCCAACAGACCAACAGAAACAGAAAGGATTTGCTATGTGACAGAGAGAGCTGACCCTGATTATCATGAAGAGACAGAGCTGCAGCTACATAATAAGAGCAGGTAAGAATATGTTTATAACTCAGAGGACAAACTGGGCACCTCTTGGTACTACCATGCTCAATTTTAGTTGTAAATAGGCAAGGACTGCAACCATAGCTAGATAAGGGCCTGGGAACCCAAGGCTTAGAACCCCCAAGCATGTAGATCTAGGTCACCCTACCAGGTGCCATCTTGACCAGCAGAGATGCTAGGTGAGAGGGAGGGGAATCTAGAAAGGGCAGTGGAGGAGAGATGACGTGTGCCAGTTATGAGCTTGGGATATTACCTTCACTAACTCTCAGTCTATTAGTTTCCCTAGAAACTATGATCAGTCAGAAACCTAGAGCAGCTTTGCATGAGTGGCATAAACATAACGTGAGAATCAAGTGGATCTGAACAATGCAAGCAGGGGACTGGTGAAGACGATGGGGGTCCCACTTACATCCCCTTCATAGGAGCAGTGTACTCATCTCCCAGAAACTGTGAATGATGGCTGTTGATAATTCCTAGCTATATCCTTCTCTGGAGGACTGCCATTGGTCAATGGGAGCCATCTTGCACAGGAATGTCTGGAAAGTTATATACCTCACCTTGGGCGATGGTCCACAGTAATGACTGACTGATGCCTCAAGGTGGAATAATTCTGTGGTACCATTCATGCTTCAGAGCTCTCCATGAGATCAGATGGGGCTAGACTTCCCCTGAAACCATATCTTTCCTTAGCTTCTTCCTCTGCTTTATCTCGCTTCTCCCACTTCCTTACAGGTTTCTTTAAGAGAATAGCCTCAATAACGCACTTACACAAGAATCCCCAGTTCAGACTTGGCCTCCAGGGAATTGGACCTAGGCTACTCACCTCTCAATTCCTGTAGTTCTTATTACCACTCATCATGAACATCCATTGCTAAGACTTTTTGTACAGTTGCCCTGCCCTCCTGTACAAAATGAGCTAAGTCTTTGCTCCAGTGCCCTTAGTGTCTGCATCTCCCTCTACCTTAACGCTGGTCCTTTTACACTGAAATGAGAGGCTTGTTTATTACCAGTATTCCTACTACACCTGAATCTTAGATTCAAGACAACTTTGTATTTTTCATATAAGCAAGGGTATGAAATGATGAAAGGACATTTTGAGGAGAACAACATCTCTCACACTAAATATTATGACTGACCAGCCTGTAAACAAATACTGTGAAATGCCTACATTTTAATCAAACCAATATTTTGGCATCACAAGAGTACAGACACACACACACACACACACACACACACAATTGAAACCATGGGTTACTTGATAGTGTTCAAGTGCAAACAGACTCATTTTACTCTCTTATGTTAAACTGTCTTCTGTTTGCAAACAGAAGCTGGAGGACACCCTGCAGTGTGTTCTTGTATTCAAGGCAATAAAGCACGACCTTGGAACCATCAGATATGTTAGAAAAATATTTGATTTTAGATCCTGTCTTGTGGAACAATGGCCGTATTAGTCAGGGAAGGCTAACTGCTGTCACAAATATCCCCAAATCACCATAACAGTCTGTTTCCCATTCACATCACAGGCGGAGGATCGTGTGTGGAAGATTTTTATGGGCCAGTGCAGGAAACGGCATCCCTCCCTTCCGCCCACACTACGGCACGTGGCTCCACCTAAATGAGAAGGGTCGGGAAATGTCATTTAATACTGGGGTCAGAAGGAAAGGGAGAAACAGGATGCTGGTGAGTGCCGCTGCCTCTGCCAGTGTGAGATTTCCACTCAGGCATCATGGCTCCTTGGTGCCTCCAGCACATTCACATGGACAGTTGTAGCAAGGAAGCTGACTCTCCTTTCTTCTCCAAAATACACACTGTCTTTACCAGTGGCAGTGCTAAGCAGCGGAGACAAACAGGTCTCAGCAATAGGTGTTTCTAACACTCACCATTCTGGAAACAAAATAGTACCGGTTAACTATTTAGACTCTCAAACTTTGGCAGTACGTTACTTTTTATGGTGCTTTGATCGTAATACAGGCATACCTCGCTTTACTGCCCTTCACTTTTTTGCACTTCACAAATAGAGTTTTTTACAAATTGAAGATGTGAGGCAACCCTGCGCTATCAGATGATGGTTAGCATATTTTAGTAATAAAGCACTTTTTTTTTTTTTTTTTTGCGGTACGTGGGTCTCTCACTGTTGTGGCCTCTCCCGTTGCGGAGCACAGGCTCCAGACGCGCAGGCTCAGCGGCCATGGCTCACGGGCCCAGCCGCTCCGCGGCATGTGGGATCTTCCCGGATCAGGGCATGAACCCGTGTCCCCTGCATCGGCAGGCAGACTCCCAACCACTGCGCCACCAGGGAAGCCCAATAAAGCACTTTTTAATTAAGGTATTTATATTGTTTTTAGACATACTGCTATTGCACACTTCATCATAGAGTACAGCAGAGTATAAACATAACGCTTATATGTACTGGGAAACCAAAAAATTTCATGTAACTCGCTTTATCGTGATGTTCGCTTCATTGCAGGGGTCTGGAACCAGACCCACAATATCTCCAAGGTGCGCCTGTCGTTGTTAATAGTGATAAACACGATTCACAACTGTCACACTGAAAATACCTCTGCTATTCTCAACACCTCTGGCTCAACACAGCTGGATATGAAATAAGTTTCTTTTGCTTGAGAACAGTCTGATTTAACTAAACTGTCATTTCTTTTTCTCTGGCCGGGCCTTTACATACACCCATCATAACCATGTCTGCCATCACCAGAAGGTAAGGCTGACACCCTGCATCTAGCTCAGGAAATACCCTGACAATGTATGCCCAGCCTCCTCCTTCACTGGATCCCCTCTGTCTGTCTCTAATTTGGTTTTATACCTTCTACCCATCTCATTGCCTACCCACACTAGGATGGACAGCTCAGTCACCAATTAACTACCTGGCCCGGACTCTTCAGCCTTTGTGTGTTAAAAGAATGGAAACTGTGTGTGAAACTCTCAAGAATATATTCAGCTTATTTACTGAATGTCTAACATATGCCAAAATATAATGATAAACAAAACGGTCATAGTCCTACCATCACAGAATTCACAGCCTATGAGGGAAGAAACACCCCTCCCTCAGAAACGTTAAGCGCACAAGTGAAAGCACTGTAAGTTATGATAAAGACTATAAGAGAAACGCACAATGGAACATCATTTGGAAATGCCCAGAGGCTAGGAAAAGCTTGGTATATGTCTGAGGAACTAAACCCAGAGGAGTATGGTTGGAGCATAATGTGCAAGGGTGAGGGGAAAGGGGTATTTCATGTGGGTGGAGGGATAAGCAGGGGCCAGTTCTCACATGGCATTTCCAGACATAGTTGGGAGCCTATAACCACTAAGTGTCTAGTTACATCCCAACTATTACCACCTGGGAGGGTGGACAATGGCTGACACGGGGCATGCATGTCACTCTCACACACACACACACACACACACACACACACACACACACACACACACACACACACACTCTCTCTCTCTCTCTCTCTCAAACTTCCATTTGTCATCATGACCACCATGACTCTGGCTCCCCTGGCCAGCAAGTCCCTTCCACCAGTGCATTCAGCACCTACTGACTGAAGACAAGACTCACTCAAGAGCCCCACTGAGATCACTGTAGCATATCCAATACTTCTGGCAATGCTAGGGAAAATTCTGGAGAAAATTCACGAGCTGCTCCTCAATGCTCAATACTCCAGAGCAGGCTGTTCAGAATTCATTTAGCTAACAGTTAGGTGAGGCTGCCATGTTGTTGATCGAGCATCTTGGGGATAAAGAGTTGGACAAAGCCTTTCCCATGGAGTTGATACAGTGAAAGTCTGGGGGCAAGTTTTGGGGACAAGCCCAAATACTCTATCAGCAGCCCATGAGTATAGCACCTAAGTACCAGGGACCCACCTAGCCTACCAGTGGCTGGACAGCCCTATTCCAATTCTCAGCCCAAGTTCAATTCTGATCACAGCAAACGGTGGTTTACGTCTTGGTGGGACCTAGAGGGGACAATCTTGCCTGTAAGACTGTCAGGCTTTAGAAGTTTCTCATCTGATTGAAGCAGACAACTGGCCTGCCCTCTGGGGCAGAGACCAGTCCCCATGAGAATGACTGCAGCAAATTAAGCATGGGGATACACTCCTTGTTGGTTATCCTCACCCTTGTACTGGCCTCCCCAACCTGCAAAGCATATCTTGAAATAAATATCCATAATATTTACCCTTCACATCAGGGCCTTCACTACTATTTGCAAGAAATTTTTGACATTTGCTTATGAATTTGCGTATGTGTTTACTGATGTCCCTCCCAGTACAGCCTTTGACATTGTTATTGCTGTGGAGGCTTCCTTCTTCAAATAGACTGGAAAATCCCAGTTGACTGCCTCAGTTATTAACCTCAGGATGGCTACTCGGGGCTAGAGCCGTATCACTCTTCCTCTAACACGATCACTGTGTGTATTCTCTCTATCATTTCTCCATACTGTGTCAAAAAGAAAGATACTTTAAGATGCCTTTGTGATAGACACCTCTAGAGCGGGTCCCAATGAGCCCCACCCCCTGAAGTTCGAGCCCTTGTGTAATGCCCTCCCTTTAAGTGTTGGCTGGGCTTTTGGACTCACTTCTAATGAAGAGAATATGAGTTTAGATTCTAAAAAGTTTAGTTTCTTAAAAGACTGTGGCTACCATCTGGGTGTTCATCTACTCTCTCTCACTTGCTTTAAGAAAAGCCGGCTGCCATGTAGTGAGCTGATTTATGGAGAGGCCCAAGTGGTAAGGAACAGACAGGGAATTCCAGCCAACAACCAGTGAGAAGCCGAGGTCTTCAGTCCAACAACCAATGAGGCACTGAATCTGCCAAGAGCCACACGAATGAGCTTAGAAGCAGATTATCCTCCAACCCAGGCTTCCGGTGATTCTTCAGCTCCTGCCCACAGTTGCCCTGAACACTCACGAGAGACCCCGAGCTAGACATACCCACCATTCTATTTCTGACCAATGGGGACTATGAGATAACAACTGTTTATGGTTTTTTTTTAACTTTTTATTTTGAAATAATTATATATTCATAGGAAATTGCAGGAATAGTACAGCGAGGTCTCCTGTACACTTCACCCAGTTTCCCCCAATGGTTATATCTTACATAACTATAGCACAACATCAAAACCGAAAACAAAACCAGGTTCCATGCTATGTAGAGTTCTATGCCATCTTACCCACTGTGTATGTGGTGTCACCACCACAGCAGTCAAGATGCAGAACTGCTCTATCACCACAAAGATATACCTCATGCCATCACTTTACAGTCACATCCATCTTGCACACCATGCCTAACGCCTGGCAACCACTAATCTGTTCTCCATCTCTATAATTTTGTTATTTCAAGAATGTTGTATGATTCAAATCATATACTATATGATCTTTTCAAGTTGGATTTTTCATTCCTCACAGTGTCCTTCATATCCATACATTTTCTGTTTTAAGCCATTAAAGTTTGTAATTTGTTACACAGCAATAGGTAACTAATACAATCACTCCTGTGAGAAAAATTAAATCCTGATTAGAGTACGAGCTGAAAACAGATTTCCCATTTGGGTATAGGAACATGAACACTTACTGAATGGCTCTTACAAATGTCCATGATACCTCAGAAAAGAAATTTACAGTAACCTCAAACTCCTATTTCTGTTCACACAGTGGATGAGCCAGAGGAGTTTGAAACTGCATAAATGTAAACCAGCAATTCTCAAAATGTGTTTCACTAAACAACAGTGCCATGAGAGATATCTCCTTGGAGAACACCCCCATTACGTTAAGCACAGAGAACAAATTAAGACACATTGGTGGTTATGGTTGGTTCCTAAAAGTGCATAAGAATATCTTTAGGTTCTTGGGGGGAAGTGAATACCCTAATATCCTGGAGCCCCACATCTAGAACTTCTATTTCTGTAGTTGAAAGTAGTAAGACCTGGGATTTTTCATTTTTAACAAACTTTTGAGGTGATTCTGAGGCAGGTGACCCAGGACCATACTTGGAGAAATACCGCGGTATAGGATTTTTCCCTCCCCTTGTTTTTTCCAGTCTCAGAACACTTCCCTGTTTCATTTCAGCCTTGATAGCTTAACTTGCTCTCTCAATAGTGTTCACTGAATAATAGAGAACAAATGGGATTACGAGTCACACAGATGTAAGACATGATCCCAGCTCTGCCACTCCTGCCTGTGCAACCTTGAGATGGTTACTTAAGCTTTCGCGGCCTCAGCTGCACATTCATCTCATGCAGTTGGTGTGAGGCTTTCAAAATACTGTATGAATTACACTGGTACGTGGTAGGAGCACTATAAATCCTAGTTGTTTTTGGTCCCATTCCCTTCCTTCCTTCTGTTTAATTACAGATCTTCCTCAATTTACAATGGGGTCTCATCCAGATAAACCCATCGCTAGTTGAAAGTACCATAAGTCAAAAGCGCAACCAAACATCATAGCTTAGCCTCACCTACCTCAGACCTGCTCAGAACACTTACGTTACCTAACACCTACGTTTCCCAGTTGGGCAAAATCATCTAACACAAAGCCCATTTTATGATAACGTGTTGACTATCTCATGTAATTTACTGACTACTGTACTGAAGGTGAAAAAACAGAATGGTTGTGTGGGTACAGAACGGTTGCCAGTGTACTGGTTGTGATCGTGATGCTGCCCAGCATCGTGAGAGGGTATCGTGCTGCATATTGCTAGCCCGGGAAAAGATCAACATTCGAAACTGGAAGTATGGTTTCTACTGAACGCATATCACTTTCACACCATCATAACATTGAGAAACCGTAAGTCAAAACATCATAAGTTTCGTAAGGGACCATCCATATTTGGAAGCCTAGCTGCTCCATCTTATGGTTCCCCAGCAAACCTGTCTCTTTTCTCAGCTGCTGGCAGCCTCTTGCTCTGCCATTGTGTCTGGGACACTGATACGCAGAATGCATTTTGTTACTGCTTTTACCAGTGTTCATGCAGTAGCTGCATGGCGAGACATTCCTCCATATAAATCATTATGTGTGGGCCAACTGCCAATAAAAATAACCACAAAGT
Organism: Delphinus delphis; assembly: GCF_949987515.2. Lineage (NCBI taxonomy): Eukaryota > Metazoa > Chordata > Mammalia > Artiodactyla > Delphinidae > Delphinus > Delphinus delphis. Next base: position 59,838,098 of record NC_082699.1, read on the forward strand.
ACCTACAGCCTGATTTTGTTTTCTAATGTATTCTTCCCCTTTGTAAAACATTATTAAAACATTTTAACAATTTCTGGGACCAGTTACCTCTTTACAAGAGTCTCTGTTTGGCAATGAAAGAATGAACATTCAATGCTTTTACATAAGTGGCTGGGGGAAAAATAGCAATAGCTATGTTAAGAAAAACAGTTATTTAATTACGAGCATTTTATGGTGCCGTTAAGGTATCAGAACCCCGCAGGTTGCTTCACCAAACACTGCTTTTCTAAATGTAGCTTGTGCTGTTTTCCTTCCATTTTCGACATTTCGTTTCCTGGGCAATTTAAACACAGCAGGCCAGTTTAGGGATAAACATTAAAATACAAATACTTAAGCTCTAGTGATTTTGCAAAGTGGCCACACAAAGCACCTGCAGTTTTAAGCATATTTTTAAAAACACATATTGTTTGGGGACCTGCTGTGCCATAATATCTTACCCTGAATAGGCTGTTGATTCCCGGCAACACATTCAACGTCAATGCCTTTATTACTGTACATGAAATTCGGGCAACGGACCTGGCCCAGATTCAGCGGAAGGGAAAGCTGACAAGCTCCTGTCTTGCTGATAAGCTGCTTCCCTTTCATGCAGAACCTGGGTTTGTAAAACACAGAGACTTGCCACTTGCTGGGGCTTCCATGAGACCTCCTCCTTTGATGCAAGGCAGTTGTTAAGAGCTGTTTGTTAAAGCAATTATACTCCAATGAAGATGTTTAAAAAAAAAAAAAAAAGAGCTGCTTGTGTCACTGTGGCTATTACTTTTGCCAGTACAGTTACGGCCAAGTGTACTAATAAGCAGGTCTCATGTCCGCTTGCGGTTTACAAAAGGTTTCCCCTTCATGTACCAGCTCAGTCCCCACAACAGCACAGTGGGGATGAATGCTGCTAACTTTATGCAGATGTGGAAGCGGAGGCTCAGACGAGTGCAGTTACATGTGCAGAGCTCCTGACTGGCGGAAACAGAACTTGAACTCAGATGCCTGACCCCGTTGTAGCAGTCCACTTATTTTGCCTAGTAAATATTTCTCCAAAATGTCAAAATGATTACACAATTCAGGTAAACAAGGGCTCATGTGGTAGCAACAAGTCAGACAGTTTAGTTTTTTGGGGACCATGCAGTTGGTTTTAAAGGTTCATATATGTGTTTCCTCCATTGAATCTCCCTGTACCTTCAAACCCAGTTCCTCCCCTGTGGACCTTTCCCCAGTACTACTAGGTAGGACCCTCCTCTTTTATGCTATAAACAAACAGTTACAAAGTACTTTGGTGCTTGGCATTGTGCTAAGCATTGAAGACTTAGCAGTAAGAAGGGAAGACATGGTCTTGAGTTGTAGGAGGTTACTGTCAAGTGGGATGGGACAGGTATTAAATTGTAAATTGCAAAAATATATTTTTGAATTACAACGATGGGGCTTCCCTGGTGGCGCAGTGGTTGAGAATCTGCCTGCTAATGCAGGAGACACGGGTTCGGGCTCTGGTCTGGGAGGATCCCACATGCTGTGGAGCAACTGGGCCCGTGAGCCACAGCTGCTGAGCCTGCGCGTCTGGAGCCTGTGCCCCGCAACAAGAGAAGCCGCGATAGTGAGAGGCCCGCGCATCGCGATAAAGAGTGGCCCCCGCTCACCGCAACTAGAGAAAGCCCACGCACAGAAACGAAGACCCAACACAGCAAAAATAAATTAATTAATTAATAAACTCTTACCCCCAACATCTTAAAAAAAAAAATTACAATGATGATAAAGGCTACAAAAGATAAAAACGTGGGGTTAGGGGATGTACAATAAAGATTCCTAAACTAGGTGGAGAAAGAGAAGGGAGGATAAACACGGGAGTTAAAAAGCCAAAGACGGGTTTCTCTGAGAAAATAATATTGTTCTTATTCTTTGGATTATAGGCAGTGGTTTATGTGTTCTTTCCTTCATTATTTTATATGGGACCTTGATGACAGGAACTATATTTGATCTATATTTCTTCCATCTCTGAGCTTATAGCAGAGGTTCAATGATATCTGTAGCTATACTGTTGTGCCCACTGAACCAGTGAGTCAACTACCTTCTGCCCAACCTCAAGGTAAAAGCTAGATAATGCCAAGTTTCCAGCTAATTGTTACCTGGTGTTCTAAGGAGATTAAATAACCCAAAAGATTTCTTGCAAGTATTTCTTCAATCGCTGCCTCTAGTAATATTACTATTACCGTTAACAATCTTATGTCATATTTATGTATCGTGGAATATGTGTTGAAGCATAATAGCGTGTCCATCCATCATTTCCTTATGTCAACAGGGTTTTCTACATTTACACAATATTAATTAGTCTTAGTCATTAGCATTGGTTAATAATGTTAATATTTATAGGGCACTTATTTTGTGCTACACCCTCTTTTGAGCCCTTCATAAATATTTCCTAATTTTATCCTTACAGTGTTCTGATGAGAGGGGAATTATTATTCCTATATTTTACAGAGAAGGAAAGTGGCACAACAAAAGGTTAAATAACTAGTTCAAAGACCCAGTAAAGGATGATGCCGCAATTTAAACTAGTCCGTCTACGTGTGAAGCCTGCAACCTTAGGCACTGCTCTAAAGCACCTTTTCTCATGATTCGTCTAGCCTGGAGCCTGCCTAGTTCCGTGCTCTTCCTTATTCAATACAGATTACTGCCAAATTATACCACTTCATCTAAAAAAGTCACTCTGCAGATGTACCACACGAGTCAGTACATCTCAGCATCATAACCTAAGAGGACTAGCAGGGGAAGCTGGCATTGCCCAGAACCTACAACTGAGGAAACACAATGGCTATATTCATCATATCCCACCAGTTAACCATCTGGACTGAACTGACCATTAACAGAATGGTTGCCTAGTTGGCTGGCTGACTGAATAGGCTTCATGGACAACCAGAGGGCTTGAGATGTTTCCACTGGTCAGCCTATCCCAGGGAAATCAAAGCTATTCTCATATGACTCAAACCTTCAGCAATTATTGATAAGCACAAAGAGAAATTTCCATTATGTTTTCAGTTCCATTGATTTTTTTTTTTTTCTTCACATTAGAGAAACCCTATGCAGACTCAAATCTCTGGACCCAGCTCAGATGCTCCTCATAACGGTACATGTGTCTGATCTCTAATGGATTTAAGCCCATGAGGATCACACAGACGCTCCCTCTCCTTTACATACCTCACCTAGCTCAGTACCAGATTTTCCAAGACAAGAAATATCAAAACAAAGAAATCTTTGGTCCATTCATTCATCTCCTTTGAAGGCCATCAGTGTTCACTCCTTTTAATATCATTAAAACATTAACAGACTCCTTTAATTTTTACTTTATGCACATGCATATCAAATTTTTTTTTTTTTTTTTTTTTTGCAGTACGCGGGCCTCTCACTGTTTTGGCCTCTCCCGTTGCGGAGCACAGGCTCCGGACGCGCAGGCTCAGCGGCCATGGCTCATGGGCCCAGCTGCTCCACGGCATGTGGGATCTTCCCGGACCGGGGCACGAACCCGTGTCCCCTGCATCGGCAGGCGGACTCTCAACCACTGTGCCACCAGGGAAGCCCTCAAATTCTTTTTACTTCTTAAAATTGTACTCAGTCTACAAAAATATATCTTGCTCAGACTTTAACTTTGCAGGCTTCTCCCAGTTTCCTTCACTCCTGCTGCTTGACTCTACAACTTCGGAGCATCCTGCTTCTCAAGCTAGGAATGCTAGAAAATACTTTGGCCAGGATGTCAAGAGTTTGGGGCTCTAGTTTGGTTCTGATCATAAGCCAGCTACGTGATTACATCCCTCCCAAGTCCTTATCTTTTTCATCTGTAAAATGAGGTGTGAATAGGTAACTGGATCATCATAATGGACCTTGCTAGCTGTAATATTTTTTTTTCTGAGTTTAGTTAAGTGCTGGGGTTACATAAGGTCAGAGAAGGTGGAGGAAGACCTGGGACAAGGTAGATGGATATTTCCTTGTGTGACCTGACCAAATTGCATTAAAGGGTCAAGAGAGAGAAACTGTCATCCTAGCTCACAAAGACAGAGTCTGAGAAAACAAGTCTTCCATCCCTCTGGGATCCTTTAAATGACAGAAAACTGGTAGCAAGGATAAACTGGAACTCAACGTTCGCCATGGCCACACTTGACCTGGTTGGCGTATTCTATTCAAGCGGCTGTGTCTTTTTTTTTTTAACATCTTTTTGGAGAATAATTGCTTTACAATGTTGTGTTAGTTTCTGCTGTATAACAAAGTGAATCAGCTATATGTATACCTATATACCCATATCCCCTCCCTCTTGAGTCTCCCCCCCACCCTCCCTATCCCACCCCTCTAGGTGGTCACACAGCAGCGAGCTGATCTCCCTGTGCTATGCGGCTGCTTCCCACTAGCTATCTATTTTACATTTGGTAGTGTATATATGTCCATGCCACTTCCTCACTTTGTCCCAGCTTACCCTTCCCCCTCCCCATGTCCTCAAGTCCATTCTCTACATCTGCATCTTTATTCCTGTCCTGCCCCTAGGTTCATCAGAAGCATTTTTTTTTTTTAGATTCCATATATATGTGTTAGCATACAGTATTTGTTTTTCTGACTTACTTCACTCTGTATGACAGACTCTAGGTCCATCCACCTCACTACAAATAACTCAATTTTGTTTCTTTTTATGGCTGAGTAATATTCCATTGTATACATGTGCCACACCTTCTTTATCCATTCATCTGTCGATGGACACTTAGGTTGCTTCCATGTCCTGGCTACTGTAAATAGCACTTCAGTGAACATTGTGGTACATGACTCTTTTTGAATTATGGTTTTCTCAGGGTATATGCCCAGTAGTGGGATTGCTGGGTCATACAACAGTTCTATCTTTAGTTTTTTAAAGAACCTCCATAGTGTTCTCCATAGTGCCTGTATCAATTTGCATTCCCATCAACAGTGCAAGAGGGTTCCCTTTTCTCCACACCCTCTCCAGCAATTATTGCTTGTAGATATTTTGATGATGGCCATTCTAACTGATGTGATGTGATACCTCATTGTAGTTTTGATTTGCATTTCTCTAATGATTAGTGATGTTGAGCATCCTTTCATGTGTTTGTTGGCAATATGTATATCTTCTTTGGAGAAACGTCTATTTAGGTCTTCTGCCCATTTTTGGATTGGGTTGTTTGTTTTTTTGATATTGAGCTGCTTCTATATTTTGGAGATTAACCCTTTGTCAGTTGCTTCGTTTGCAAATATTTTCTCCCATACTGAGGGTTGTCTTTTCATCTTGTTTATGGTTTCCTTTGCTGTGCAAAAGCTTTGAAGTTTCATTACGTCCCATTTGTTTATTTTTGTTTTTATTTCCATTTCTCTAGGAGGTGGGTCAAAAAGGATCTTGCTGTGATTTATGTTATAGAGTGTTCTGCCTATGTTTTTCTCTAAGAGTTTTATAGTGTCTGGCCTTACATTAAGGTCTTTAACCCATTTTGAGTTTATTTTTGTGTATGGTGTTAGGGACTGTTCTAATTTCATTCTTTTACATGTAGCTATCCAGTTTTCCCAGCGCCACTTATTGAAGAGACTGTCTTTTCTCGACTGTATATTCTTGCCTCCTTTATCAAAGATAAGGTGACCATATGTACGTGGGTTTATCTCTGGGCTTTCTATCCTGTTCCATTGATCTATATTTCTGTTTTTGTGCTAGTACCACACCGTCTCAATTACTGTAGCTTTGTAGTATAGTATAGTGAAGTCAGGAAGCCTGATTCCTCCAGCTCCATTTTTCTTTCTCAAGATTGCTTTGGCTATTCAGGGTCTTTTGTGTTTCCATAAAAATTGTAAATTTTTTTGTTCTAGTTCTGTGAAAAATGCCATTGGCAGCTTGATAGGGATTGCACTGAATCTGTAGATTGCTTTGGGTAGTATAGTCATTTTCACAATATTTATTCTTCCAATCCAAAAACATGGTATATCTCTCCACCTGTTTGTACTGTCTTTAATTTCTTTCATCAGTGTCTTATAGTTTTCTGCATACAGGTCTTTTGTCTCCTTAGGAAGGTTTATTCCTAGGTATTTTAATCTTTTTGTTGCAATGGTAAATGGGAGTGTTTCCTTAATTTCTCTTTTAGATTTTTCATCATTAGTGTATAGGGATGCAAGAGATTTCTGTGCATTAATTTTGTATCCTGCTACTTTACCAGATTCATTGATTAGCTCTAGTAGTTTTCTGGTAGCATCTTTAGGATTCTCTATGTATAGTATCATGTCATCTGTAAACAGTGACAGCTTTACTTCTTCTTTTTGATTTGGATTCCTTTTATTTCTTTTACTTCTCTGATTGCAGTGGCTAAAACTTCCAAAACTATGTTGAATAATAGTGGTGAGAGTGGGCAAGCTTGTCTTGTTCCTGATCTTAGAGGAAATTGTTTCAGTTTTTCACCATTGAGAATGATGTTGGCTGTGGGTTTGTCATACACAGGCTTTATTATGTTGAGGTAGGTTCCCTCTCTGCCCACTTTCTGGAGAGTTTTTATCATAAATGGGTATTGAATTTTGTTGCAAGCTTTTTCTACATCTAGTGATATGATCATATGGTTTTTATCCATCAGTTTGTTAATACGGTGTATCACATTGATTGATCTGCATGTATTGAAGAATCCTTGCATTCCTGGGCTTAATCCCACTTGATTGTGTGCTGTATGATCCTTTCAATGTGCTGTTGGATTCTGTTTGCTAGTATTTTGTTGAGGATTTTTGCATTTATGTTTATCAGTGATATTGGCCTGTAGTTTCTTTCTTTGTGACATCATTGGTTTTGGTATCAGGGTGATGGTGGCCTTATAGAATGAGTTTGGGAGTGTTCCTCCCTCTGCTATATTTTGGAACAGTTTGAGAAGGATAGGTGTTAGCTCTTCTCTAAATGTCTGATAGAATTTACCTGTGAGGCCATCTGGTCCTGGGGTTTTGTTTGTTGGAAGATTTTAATCACAGTTTCAATTTCAGTGCTTGTGTTTGGTCTATTTGTATTTTCTATTTCTTTCTGGTTCAGTCTTGGAAGGCTGTACTTTTCTAAGAATGTGTCCATTTCTTACAGATTGTCCATTTTATTGGCATATAGTTGCTTAGCAGTCTCTCACGATCCTTTATATTTCTTCAGTTTCAGTTGTTACTTCTTTTTCATTTCTAATTCTGTTGATTTGAGTCTTCTACCTTTTTTTTCTTGATGACTCTAATGGTTTATCAATTTTATCTTCTCAAAGAACCAGCCTGTAGTTTTACTGATCTTTGCTACTGTTTCCTTCATTTCTTTTTCATTTATTTCTGATCTGATCTTTATGATTTCTTTCCTTCTGCTAACTTTGTGGGGGGTTTTTGTTCTTCTTTCTCTAACTGCTTCAGGTGTAAGGTTTTTTCTTGTTTGTTGAGGTAGGACTGTATTGCTATAAATTTCCCTCTTCGAACTGCTTTTGCTGCATTCCAAAGGTTTGGGTCGTTGTGTTTTCATTGTCATTTGTTTCTAGGTATTTTTTTATTTCTCTTTGATTTCTTCAGTGATCTCTTGATTATTTAGTAGTGTATTGCTTAGCCTCCATGTGTTTGTATTTTTTACAGTTTCTTTCCTGTAATTGATATCTAGTCTCACAGCATTGTGGTTGGAAAAGACACTTGATATGATTTCAATTTTCTTAAATTTACCAACGCTTGACTTGTGACCCAAGATATAATCTATCCTGGAGAATGTTCCATGAATACTAGAGAAGAAAGTGTATTCTGCTGTTTTTGGATGGAATGTCCTATAAATATCAATTACGTCTACCTGGTCAAATGTATCTTTTAAAGCTTGTGTTTCCTTACTTATTTTCATTTTGGATGATCTTTCCATTGGTGAAAGTGGGGTGTTAAAGTCCCCTACTATGATTGTGTTACTGTCGATTTCCCCTTTTATGGCTCTTAGCATTTGCCTTATGTATTGAGGTGCTCCTATGTTGGGTGCGTAAATATTTGCAACTGTTACATCTTCATCTTGGATTGATCCCTTGATCATTATGTAGTGTCCTTCTTTGTCTCTTGTAACATTCTTTATTTTAGAGTCTATTTTGTCTGATATGAGTATTGCTACATCAGCTTTCTTTTGATTTCCATTTGCATCGAATATCTTTTTCAATCCCCTCACTTTCAGTCTGTATGTGTCCCTAGGTCTGAAGTGGGTCTCTTGTAGGCAGCATATATATGGGTCTTGTTTTTGTATCCATTCAGCCAGTCTATGTCTTTTGGGTGGAGCATTTAATCCACTTACATTTAAGGTAATTATTGATATGTATGTTCCTATTACCATTTTCTTAATTGTTTTGGGTTTGTTATTGTAGGTCTTTTCCTTCTCTTGTGTCTCCTGCCTAGAGAAGTTCCTTCAGCATTTGTTGTAAAGCTGGTTTGGTGGTGCTGAATTCTCTTAACTTTTGCTTGTCTGTAAAGGTTTTAATTTCTCTGTTGAATCTGAATGAGATCCTTGGTGTGTAGAGTAATCTTGGTTGTAGGTTTTTCCCTTTCATCACTTTAAATATGTCCTTCCACTCCCTTCTGGCTTGCAGAGTTTCCGCTGAAAGATCAGCTGTTAACCTTATGGGGTTTCCCTTGTATGTTATTTATTGCTTTTCCCTTGCTGCTTATAATATTTTTTCTTTGTATTTGATAGTTTGATTAATATGTGTCTTGGGGTGTTTCTCCTTGGATTTATCCTGTATGGGACTCTCTGCACTTCCCGGACTTGACTGATTATTTCTTTTCCCATGTCAGGGAAGTTTTCAACTATAATCTCTTCCAATATTTTCTCAGTCCCATTCTCTTTCTCTTCTTCTTCTGGAACCCCTATAATTCGAATGTTGGTGCATTTAACGTTGTCCCAGAGGTCTCTGAGACTGTCCTCAATTCTTTTTGTTCTTTTTTCTTTATTCTGCTCTGCGGCAGTTATTTCCACTATTTTATCTTCCTGAACTTATGTTCTTCTGCCTCAGTTATTCTGCTATTGACTCCTTCTACAGTATTTTTAATTCCATATATTGTGTTGATCATCACTGTTTGCTCTTTAGTTCTTCTAAGTCCTTGTTAAACGTTTCTTGTATTTTCTCCATTCTGTTTCCAAAATTTTGGATCATCTTTACTATCATTACTCTGAATTATTTTTCAGGTACACTACTTATTTCCTCTTCATTTGTTTAGTCTGGTAGGTTTTTACCTTGCTCCTTCATCTGCTGCATATTTGTCTGTCTTCTCACTTTGTTTAACTTACTGTGTTTGGGGTCTCCTTTTCACAGGCTTCAGGTTCGTAGTTCCCGTTATTTTTGGTGTCTGTCCCCAGTGGGTGAGGTTGGTTCAGTGGCTTGGGTAGGCTCTCTGGTGGAGGGAACTGGTGCCTCTGCTCTGGTGGGTAGGGCTGGATCTTGTCCTTTTGGTGGGCAGGGCTACGTCCAGTGGTGTGTTTTGGACTGTCTGTGAACTTAGTATGACTCTAGGCAGCCTCTCCGCTAATGCGTGGGGTTGTGTTCCTGTCTTGCTAGTTGTTTGGCATGGGGTGTCCAGCACTGGAGCTTGCTGGCTGTTGGGTGGGGCTGGGTCTTAGTGCTAAGATGAAGATCTCGGGGAGAGCTCTCTTCGATTGATATTACGTGGGGCTGGGAGGTTTCTGGTGGTCCAATGTCCTGGACTGGGCCCTCCCACCTTGGAGGCTCAGGCTCGACACCCAGCCGGAGCACCAAGACCCTGCCAGCCACACAGCTCAGAAGAAAAGGAAGGAAAAAAGAAAAAAACAGACAGAGCCCTAGTACAAATGGTAAAAGCAAACCTAAACAGACCAAATCACACAAAGAAGCATACACATACACACTCAAGAAACGAGAAAAAGGAAAAAAAAAAAAATCAAGTGACTGTGTCTTATCCAATTGACTGTCGACTAAGAACAGACAGAGGCAGAATTATGCATGTCTCTGGATTTGGGTGGTTCCCCCTGATATTAATCACTTGTCAGTGGATTTGTCCCTGAGCCCAGAGCTGGCACTGTGTATAGTATAAGAAACTAAAAGGACTGGTTTCATTTATTTAATATTTTTAAAACTTTACATATCTCCTGGCACAGCTGTAACCCTTGCAGGATTGAAGGCAACCCTTGATACAACCCCTAGAGACTCCTTGGCTGTTAGCTGTGACAGGCTTCTCATTTCCTTCCATTACTGACTCTCCAAAAATACCTATCCTGGAACTCAGGGACAGCACATCAAAACAGGCACTAATATCTACACTTCCTGCTGTAACCATAAGCATGTATTATAGCAGCTGGATCCATTCTTTCCAAGTCTTCCCAGTAATCTGAACCACGGGAGAAAGGTTGGCTTTGGAGCTGACAGCGAAAGTCCTGTGACCACTAGTCTATACCCTCAATTAATTTCTTGACACTTCTTGAATTTTAAGTTGTTAGAGTTTTTAATTAAATATTGAAGAATTTTTGTGGCATAACATGACATAATTTACATTATCACATTACATTATTTTTAAGCACTTTCCCTAGTATACAAAATCCTCTGAGACATGCCACCAACCAAAAGAACTAGGATTTTCCATAAATCAAATTTTAAGAAAAGATACTTGTAATTTTAGGTAGCATTTCTCCTTCTAAAAGATTCCAGAGAAAAATCTTTCCTTAGCATTTATTAACATTTAACAGTTCAACATATTTGAGGAATTTCTTTCTTTATATAAACATGTACTAAGCTACTGAACACATTTTAATATACTATCTTATTTAATCTTTATAATAATTCTGTAGCACAGTAGTTCCCCTTGAAGAGCTGAGAAAACTGAGACTCAGTTAGTATAACAATTTGTGTAAGGTCACAGACAGAGAAACTGGCAAAGTTAGGAATCAAACTGACTTCAATTCAGAACTCTTTCTCAAACTCTAGCCCTTTGCTTCTTTCTGTTAGACTGATTAACACCTTTAAATGTCACTTCTGCGAGGCTTTTTGTTTGATTGGTTGGTTAGATTTGCTCTATACTCAGACTTTTTCTTGAGTTTAAGAGAAGGACCAATGATTTCACAAATTTCCTTCCAGTCTTATGATCCTATGCCATTAACTCCCATCCTCCCTCCTTTTCTTCCTTCCTTCCACTACATTTATTGAACACCTATTATGTGCTACATGCCAAGTATAAAAATATGAAAATACACTGCACCCACCTTGGAGTACCTTAAATATATTCTTTCAGTTCTATGGTTTTCTCTGGCATTTATCCATGTATCCACTCATTCATTAAATGAGCAAATATTTTTGAACATCTATTCATGTATTATTCTAAGCCCTAGAGATTCAGCAAATAATTCAAACTTTGTCCCTGAACTTATGGAGCTTATGCTCCAGAGCATAAGAGAAAATCTCTATTTTCTCTTTCCTCTCTACATGCTTATTCTATAAGCGTTTTGTTCAGTCATAAGAGATCTGTAGGCTCATGAGTTTAAGGTGTACGTGTATATATATATATAAAATATATATATATATATGTATGTTTTTTTATTTTTTGCAGTACGTGGGTCTCTCACTATTGTGGCCTCTCCCGTTTCAGAGCACAGGCTCCAGATGCGCAGGCTCAGCGGCCATGGCTCACAGGCCCAGCTGCTCCGCCACATGTGGGATCTTCCCGGACCAGGGCACAAACCCGTGTCCCCTGCATCGGCAGGCGGACTCTCAACCACTGCGCCACCAGGGAAGCCCTAAGGTGCATATTTTTAGGTGGGAATTGAGTTTATGAGATGTTCTGTCAGCCACTCATTACCACTTATTTGATAGTAGCTATAGAAAACATGTTACCTAAAGATATTTTCACTTGTTTTCTTTCTTTTCATCTTCGTTTATTTTTATTTAACCTTTTATATGTGCAGTTCACACCTCCTCAACCTGTCTGTAAGGTCCTTGAGTCACTCCATGGTGACTCTACATACAGGCTATAAAAATATTCATGGAATAAATTCCCAGTCCATTTCTTTGTTCGTTGTTGTTGCTATGTGTCTATAAACATGAAATCGCAACCCTAAAGCCTTGTTATAACAGCTTAGCCATGTTAGTCTAGTAACCATGAATAATACAGACATCCCAAGCAAGTTCTCCACCCTAGGCAGCAGATACTACCAGTGACTACAACTTCTTGATTAATACATCAAGTGCGCCACCAGAAATCATACAACTCTCCAAAGTGGATTTTAGACTTTTCTTCCTTCTCAATAAAAGCATTGTAGAGCTACATATAGAGAAGGGGCAGTAGAACAAAAGTTGCCACACTTGTATTCACCTGTGCCTTGGTTTCCTTATTTTGGATACATTCTTAATAGTAAAAGATGCTCTACCTGCATGTCTTGGGATCATTTTAACTATCCAATGAGATAACATGTTAAAGTGCTTCATAAACAAGAAACACTATTTATATTGAGAACAAAGTTTAAATCATATATTATGCTACAGACAAAAATTAATTTTTATTCCTTTATTTTTCATTTTGGGCCTTCAACTAACCAGGTTTGTGATCCATCCTCTCATCTCTGATAACTGTATTACGTCCAGATATTCGTGCTTCATAACAGTTTAATTATCAACTATCTTCAGATACTAGGAATGTTTAATCACTGGGTATCAAGACTTTCCCAAGTAGGGGAAATATGGTAGAACAGAGAATAGGTGACACTATCCTTCTTGCAACATATAGAGAGGTGTCTGATTCACCTAATTATTCCTAAGGCCAACCTTGTTAGGAGATCAAACTTTGGAATGCTGCAGGACATTCATTCAATTTATTGATGCTTGAAAGAGAATGCACAAAACAGCTCATGGGTTTTGTTTTGTCTTTTTTTTTTTTTTTTTGCACTGTGACACCTATGCTAGATATTGATACACTCTAAACATCTTACGTGGATGAATTAAATTTTCACTACAATCCTGGGAAAGAGACATCCTCAGTTTATAGATGAGAAAACTGATGCCCAGGGAAGCCAGGTGCACTGTCCAGTGGCACTCTACCAGCAAGAATAAGGAACCTAGGCAGTCTGACCTCTAAGCCTACCCAGTTAGCTACCATGCCATACTGAGAACCACTGCCATGGTGGCTACAGAGGTGATTCAAAAGCTCTGAACTCCCCATGAGGAAAACCAAGATCCCTTACTGTGTAGACTAAAGGGAACCTGACCAGTCACATTTGGTTTCAATTTTTTTCTTCCAGCTCCACCACTTCAAGCCTCTTATGTCCTCTCGTGCCTTCCTTTTGTGTGCACTGTGTACCCTCTGCAATTATACTCTCACCTTCACCTAAAGCTTATTCATTTTTCAGGAGTTAGTTTAAGGCTCACTTCCTATAGACAAATGTAGATGCTTCCCATCACAACCCTACAGGTACATTTCTCTTCACATACTGTAATCACTCCTCTGTCTGTCTGTCCATCAGTCCTTAAAGCTGGGATGAGCCTTTTCATCTCCATTTCACCAGTGTCTAGCATGCTGTCTGGCACATGTGGAAAGACTCATATGAGCCCATCAACTCTGAGTGGAGATAGAAGAAACAGATTTTCTATTAATGAAAACTACATCCAGAATCAGATTCACTGACAAATTTATTTCCAAAATTGAAGCAGAATTCTGAAAAAAAAGAATTCTGGAAAGCATTAAACTTTTTTTTTTTCTTTTGTGGTTTTCCAAATCAGAAAACTATCTGGGAGGCATATTAAATGATTTTAAAGTTAAGAAATGAGAAACATTACTCGTTTCTTGTAATCAACACTCTGCCATGTGCAACCACGAGAAGCTTTAGGGGTGTGTGTTTCCTGCTTTCCCCCCTGTTCCACCTCTCCCACTCACAAAGGGTGTCTTTTCCAGCCCAGGTACTAGAACATTTGTGATGCCGAATCTGGGGTTTGGCTGAAGAGGGGCGGGCCCAGAAAGAGAAGGCAGGAGGAAGGATTAAGCCAAAGCAACTACACTGATCTGCACAATAAAGAGCAAGGCTAAAGGGAGGAGGCCACAAAGAGGAAAACAAGTAGCCTGGACTGGGACAGAGAATATGGAGAGCTGCCCTGTGAAGGAACAGCTGTGGGATGAAGGAACTGGAAGCTACGAGAAATAAGATATGACATGGATATTCTCTCATTTTTATGAGACGTATGAGTAAAAACATTTTTTTTTTCTTATTTGTGATTACTCAGCTGGAGTTCTCAACTCTGACTCCTGGAAGAAACAGCCGCTTAGGTCTCCAGGATGTTTAGCATTCTGAACATCATTTAATTCCAGAATTTGGGCTATGACTGCATGGGTGCTTTGCAAAAATGCTCAAAAGACAAATTAAAAAGTTTCCGCTTTTAATTTCACTTAAGGTCAATGTCTAGGAGTGAGATAAATTCACATTTTTTCAACTTAATTCAGTAATGTCTTAGTATTCCTTGTAGAGGGCACTCCAGGAAGTTGACTCTGTTCTACCCTTTAACCTTGCTTTGCCTAGGGCTAGAGATCTGGACATTTGCTTAACCCTAGTGTGATTCTGCTATCTAGAAATCCTAAACTTGTGACTAGAGACCACCAAATCACTCGGTGATTTAACAAAGACTAATGTTGGTCTCGATCATTTCCAAAACTAGTGAAAATCACTGTCCTGCACTGGACATTGTTTAATAATTGATATACAGTTTTGAGTTGTAGGTCTGTGAGAAACAGGTGAGGTCTATAGGTAAGAAGCGTCACCCGTGAAGGAAGAGGTGATTTGAGGAGGTCAGAGATAACAGGCTTCTTCAAATTTCCTGGACAAAAGCCCTCAAGGGTACTCATGCTACTATGCCAGGTACCATCTGTAATTGATGAGTGGTTTTCAAAACCATCCTCAGCTGAAGCGTTTTGCAGTAATCCACTCTGGCAATACTTGCTTGCTGTCAATAAGTCCCATAATTCAGACTGTCCACCCGAGTCATCCCTCAAGGAGTGTAAGTAAAGGCTTCTTCTCCCTCTCCACCCCTCCCTCTCAATCATCCCTCTCTCTCAGGAACAGGCCAGCACTACTGAAGGCCAGTTAAATTCATCTCCAGATCTGACTGCCAAATGAAACGTTAAAATTCCCTCAACTCCTCCGAAGAAACTTTGGACAATCAACTAACATAAAAATTCCAACCAGATGTCAAATACTTTTAGAGTACAATTTCTCATATCTTTTTACTTTCCTCTAATCATTTTTTTATGGGGAACATTTATAAAAATAAAATATTATGCTCTTAAGAATGATATGATACTGCTGTTTTTTTCCTTAAGCGAAGCATATCTTTCTTTTCCAATGAGATACTAGGAGCAAAAAAATTATTCAAGGCACGAACAGCACTTAACACAATACTAGGCAGAAGTAACACCTCAATATTCTATTATGTTATATAATTACATTTATATCACATACTAAAAGAAGGTTTGAGTGAGAAACAAAAGTATGTTGAGTCTCCGCTTTGCACTAGATGCGGGACCAGGGCTGAGGACTGGGTTTTCCTCTTGAGAGACAGGAACTGAATATCTTCTGAAGCAAAAATGGCAACCTTATATAAAATAACCCAATCACTTTTACAAAAAGAAACAGAAGAGGGGAAAATTTTAAAAGCCTGTGAGAGAGAACGAAAAAAAAATCAATGTTCAGAATAAAGACTACTGAGAATAAAAGCAATCCAACTGAAAACAAAGGGTCCAACTTTTCCATGTAATGTCAGAAGGTTAAATCTCATTGAGGATAATTTTCCATATTGACCCACACTATGAGTGTATGTGTGAGTTAGGACCCAACATCTGTGAGTATTTTACTCCTTCCATGTTGAAAGAAATACATTTTCTTTTGCTCCTACCCTTCAACAGAACAACACCCAGAATGTATTTTGACATCCTAAGAGACAGAATTGCAAACACCACCTTGCAATGGACATCTGTCATTTTTGTGGGTTGTGTGGTGTCTGAAACCCACTCCTTCTTGAAGAATCCCTCCCTCTGTGGCAAAGCAGGACTTGTGTGTCACTCTAGAGACTGAAAATTCCTGATACTCATTTTTACAAGCCTAACTGGTGCCTACGTAAAAGCCCGTGACTTGGGCTCTCTCAGTCTGATTCCTGCTGCCCGGACTTTGAAATTGAAAGTGAAGCTAAAACGCAAAGGCCCTGGAGACAAGTCCCTGGCAGTGGTCACCGTAGTAAAAAGACTATCTGCCTATGAATGGATAAAGAAGATGTGGCACATATATACAATCGAATATTACTCAGCCATAAAAAGAAACGAAATTGAGCTACTTGTAAGGAGGTGGATGGACCTGGAGTCTGTCATACAGAGTGAAGTAAGTCAGAAAGAGAAAGACAAATACCGTAAGCTAACACATATATATGGAATTTAAGGGAAAAAAAGGTCATGAAGAACCTAGGGGTAAGACGGGAATAAAGACATAGACCTACTAGAGAATGGACTTGAGGACACCGGGAGAGGGAAGGGTAAGCTGTGACAAAGCGAGAGAGAGGCATGGACATATACACACTACCAAACGTAAGGTAGACAGCTAGTGGGAAGCAGCCGCATAGCACAGGGAGATCAGTTCAGTGCTTTGTGACCGCCTGGAGGGGTGGGATAGGGAGGGTGGGAGGGAGACGCAAGAGGGAAGAGATACGGGAACATATGTATATGTATAACTGATTCACTTGTTATAAAGCAGCAACTAACACACCATTGTAAAGCAATTAAACTCCAATAAAGATGTAAAAAAAAAAAAAGCCTATCTGGGGGCAGGAGCAACTGTGCTGATGGTGGGGAGAGCGTCAAGCACCAGCCCCAGAAGCAGCGCGAACTACGATGTCCAGCAGCACATCACGGAGGTGGCGGTTCTGTCCACAAGGGCTGAGCTCCATGGAGGGATCTGGAGCACCGTTACTGGCTCTGAAGCCTTCTGGCCCGAACCTCTTGCAATCTAGGCCACTCTCGAGCTATTCACTAAATATCTTCCCCATTGTCTTGAGCGATTTATTAAAACAAGTTGCCGGACTTGATACAGCACTGCAACCTTACCTTGTATCTTTTTGCCTCATTAAAAGACAATTTTTTAATTGGATATGAAAACCTACACAAAAGTCACAAGAGTAGTTCAAAACATTCCTGAATACCCTTCAGCCAGTTTCCCTATGTTAATATTATTAGACACGGCTTTATCCTTCTGTGTGTGTGTATTTTTCCTAAACTGTTTAATAGTAAATTGTAGACATGATATCTTTTCCCTAAAATGTCATTGTGTATTTAATAAAAAGAAATTCTCTTACATAATCACAGCACAATTTTCAAAATCATCAAATGAATACAAATACGATACTATTATCTAATTTGCAGACTTTATTCAGAATTTGCCAAGTGTCTCCATGATGTCCTTTATAGCAGAAGAAAATTCAGGATCATTCTGGAACTATTTAGTACATTTTAAATAAATTTACCTCCTGCCTAAATCAGCCAGAGTTGTTTTCTGCTGCTTGCAACAGATAACCCAAATTGATAAAAACACTTGGAACCAGGAATGAGGTTCTACAAGTAATGGACTTTAAAATGTGCAATTGCCCATGTGGGAAAGGGTAGAGGCAGAGGGAAGAGAGGACCTGGGATGCTGGGCTGGTAAGCTGTTGAGCTATTTACGCTGAACTCTTGAGACCATCTACATGCCTAAGGAGGCTATTGTATGAATGGAAGGCATAGGAATCGTTCCAAAGGTTGCAAGCTAGTGATTTCTTACAGTTATCAATAGGATCCTATGAGAAAAAGACACGAGGAAAAATGGCCCTTCTTTCTCTAGACATGTAATGCCTGGGACTCTACCAGCCCTTTTGTGACCAGAGAGGGACAAGTCTGAAAGGAAGGACTAGCCTCTGAGGATGCCATGGCATAGATGCAGAAACACTGGATCCTTCAGAACATGGCTGAGTTTATCCTACCTCTGGAATTTGAGCTTTGTGAGATACATTTTCTTATTACTTAAACAAGTTTCTGTCAGTTTTCTATTACATGCAGCTGAAAACACCCTAAAGATAAACATACTCAGTTAAATGACTCCAGCTCCACGTTGACATTTTGTTGGATGGGTTAGCTGTTCTCATAAATATAAAACTAGAGGAGGTGTCATTATCCTCTACTATATCATAAAGCTAGTTTCCTAGACGCTTCCACCATGGTATCTCTTTCTTCAGAGCACCAGAGAGGGTGGAATAAAATGTTGAAACCACCAACGATGTGCAAAATACCACTGGTGAAAATAACAACATGAAGAAGCCTCTTAAAACGAGCTTCTCGGTGTTCTTGCATAACAGAGACAAAATATCCCATCAACGTTTATTAAAGACTTAATAGTACTAAGTTAGTAAATAATGCTAAGTAAGTCCTTTGTGTGAATTAGTTCATTAATCTACACAACAGGCTACACAACAGTAATCAGTCTCATTTTGTAGATGAGGATCCAGGATTAGAGAGATTAATCAGTTTCATCAAGATCACAGAGATCTTAAGCAACGGAATCAAGATTCAAACGGAGGTAGTCCAGCTCCACAGCTGGCTTACTATCTTTTTGACAATTAAGCCAAAGTGATGACTCCCCCTGAGGGAAAATTAGTTTAACAGGTCAATTTGAACTGAAAAATAGGTGTTTGTGTTGAAGGAGGGGTACGGTGAAGGTGTTATTTCAAAACTCGAGATGAGATGCCCTCAGAGGGGCGAGGGGGTGTCAGTTTGGAGGAAGGGCGCTGCCCCATCTCCACCGGCGCTGACTGCCTACCCGACTCCAGGGTGGCCACTGCCACCCCACCGCCTCCACAGATGAAAGTGGCTGGCACAGAGGGACCATGAGGGGAACTGTAACTGTTTCAGAGGAATTGTTACGTTTGACAAAAACCTCTCACAGAGCAGCCAGGGCTAACGGCCTCATTTTCTGGAAAATGAATCCGAGACCCTTGCTCAATTATATCCCTGACCCATTCTCTTGGGCTTCAGAGGATAAGATAGGCTTGGGAGCTGCCCGAAGGTGGGGAAATGTCTGCTTATTTTAACAAAGTTCATGACCCCCTCTCGGCTCTGCACAGGCCCCTATCCCTACTTTATCTGCTCACTGGCAGCTTGACACGCCGCCAGGCCTGGATAATTCTTCGCAGAGAAGCACAGAGGTACGTTTCTATCATTCCATCTCTTAAGACATCACTTATCTGAGTTTTACACGTCCTGACTCAAAAGGACGAGCACGTGGGAGTGCGGGCTGGAGCAGCAGGAGGCATTAAATACATAGTTGGAGTGACTGGCTCCTATCCTATTGCAACAGTGCGCAGACACTACCTCTCCAGCATCATCCTAAAAACAACCAGCAGCTCGTGTTCGCAGGATTACTCAATAGTGACCCATTTCTGTAATTAGCCGATCAGTATCTGGGGAAAAAAATAATAAAAGCTACCATTTGTGATCTAATTACATTTTTGCCAGGCACTGAGCTTAGTGCCTTGTATACATTATATTAATCAATTCCCACAGCAAGCCTCTGATATGAGTACTGTCATCCCCAGAAAACAAGTGGAAACCAAGGCTCTGGGAAGTTAAGTAACCCTTCCACAGCGAGTAAGCAGTTATCACCAGTGATGTCAATGTTGGAGCAGAGACCCAAGCGCCTCGTTAACCAAGATACCACTTCACCCACTTCTTAATATAATTGACCAAAAGGGAATAATATTACAAACAATTACTATTCCATAATTAGCCTCCTTTCTAGTAGGATCAAATGCTAGAAAGAGGGGCATGGTATTGTGGGTGCTTGGGAGAAATATTAACCAGGAAGCTGGATTAGGGCATTTCATCAACTTGCAGCACTTGACTTGCTTCTCGCAGAAATACCTCTGCTTGGTTTTCACACCACCACTCACTCCTGATTTTCCTCCAACCTCAACTTTGCTCCTTCTTAATTTCCATTTCTGGTCCCTCCTCCTCTGCTAACCCTTAACTCTGTCGTCCACCCTCTTTTCTCTTCGAATTCCTTTTCTAGGTGAACTCATCCTCTTCTATGGCTTAAAATAACACTTTTGTACTGATGACTCATAAATCTCTATCCCTAGCTCTTAACACCCCCTGGGCTCTAGTTTTATATATCCCACTGCCTACTTGACATCGCCTCCTAGCTGTCTAATAGACATCTCAAATTTAGTGTGTCCAAAATAAAATTCTTGATTTACCCCTAGCTGTCTTCCTTATCACAGTTAATGATATCACTACCATCAAGTTTCTTAGGCCAAAAAACTTGAAACAACATTCATTTTCCTACTTTTCCTCATGTTTCTCAAACAATCTATCTGCAAATCTCACCAACTCTCGTCTCCAAAATATGTTCAAGATCCCACCACTTAACACCATCTCCATTGCTACAGCTCCAATCCAAGTGACCAGTGTCTCACACCTTGGCTGCAGTGGGCTGTTTCCACTCGTTTCTCGCCAGAGTTCATTCTCCAAACAGCCAGCCCGGGTGATCTTAAAGCATAAAACAGATCAAATTGATCTACTGCTTAAAAGTCTCCAGTGGTTCCACTGGGCTTAGAGGAAAACACCAACTCCTCAACATGACTAACAAAGCTGTACATGATACATCCTTGGCCAACCTTTCAGACATGACCACATACCTCCCTCCTCACCATTCTCCTCATTCCCAGGCCTTCTTTCTATCCTCCCAACACGCTGAGCCCATTCACACCACTGGCCTTTTGAACATGCTGTTCCTTCTACATAGAATGTTCTTTCATCAGATCTCCTATGATGACCCCTTTCCCCTCATTTGAGTCTTGGCTCTAATGTCACCGCCTTAGAATGATTTTCACTGGCCATTTTAGCTAAAATATTGCAATATCTTCCTCCATTCAGTCCTCCAAGTTACACTACATCCCATCACCCAGGTTTATTATTTAAAATGCACTTGCGTTATGTCCTAAGTATTATTTCGTGTTCACCATTTGTTGTTTGTCTCCACCTCCTAGAATATAAGCTACAAGATGAGATCCCTGTCTGAATGTGTCCCTCTCTATGTAAGTGCTGAGCTCTCTTGTGATACAAAGGAGGTCAAGCTTCTATAGAGACTGGATGAATTATTCCACAATGATATCCACTCATGATCAAGCAAGCAATCCATTAACACTTAGTAACCAAAAAACATTCAAATTAAAGTAATGGTTTCTAGAATTTCTTGACTCAGAATAATATGTTGTGGTTAGAGAACACAGATATTTTAGCTACTTAAATAGACTTTCAAATTTAAATTAACAAATCAACAACTTTACCCATCATCTTTTATCAATTTGAATGTGTTTTCCATTCAAAATGGGACAAAATCATTTGATGACAATAAAATTTCAGGGACCTACAAACTCTCTCTTATTCTGGTCAATACAAAATAAGTGCCTAGAACAGGAGTAACAGCATAGCAGTAAGCTAAGGTACGTGGCATAGGATGAGTGGTCAGGTGACAGGCAGCAGAGCCTTTAGTTTGCAGCTAGAAAGATAACAATTTATGCACAGATAATCTATTTTGTGAAAATGTCACCTGTGGTAATTTGAAAGGAAGGTGATAAACTTTGTGAACTTGTAGCTTTACAGGAAGTGATTGGGAAACAGAACTTTTCTAGCAGATGTCGACTGTTGTTGGCCACCTCTGAAAAGGTACTACAATAAAAAGAATGAGCTAAGGACACAATTAACTGATTTGCAAGCAAGTATGGAAGGTAACAGAGATGGTCCAGAGAATTTGGAAAGCAGACATAGAAGAGGCAACTGTTTCTTATCAGCAGTTGGTGAAAGGCTGGAAGATTAAAACACAGCCTTGTGTCAAAGAATAAATCAAGGGTATGGTTTTCACACCCACTCTTAAAGTTCTGAATGAGTTACGATGGCAGTTAGCCTTTCATTTGGACAAAAGAGCCCGAACAAAAAGAGCCTGAAGTTGTGGCTCTTCCAATGAAGCCTGGTTGGTTTAAGATAACTGCAATAGAGATGAAACGAGAGAGGGACGTCTCAATAAAGAGCTGCGTATGTGGCTATTAGCACGAGGAACTAACCAACATCAACTATAAAAAAAAAAAAGTTGATAAAATTTTTTAGAAAGTTGTACAGCCAAAGAAAACTAAGAGCCTTCCAAAAATGCTGGTGACAGTTTTTTGTAGTCTAAAGACAGAAACTTTAACAACAGTTGGGCTTGTGAGCTTCTGAGAGCATTTTCAGGCTAAGCTTCTCATCCTGGAAGGGGGGCACATTCTGTAGTGCACTTTTCAGATGGAGCAAAGGCAAATAATAGAAAAAGAAAGACCTCTAAAGGGCAGATCCAAGGGCTACATGGAACAATGGATTGGAAAACCCTTTCCCAGGAGCCCAGTCAAAACCTAATCATGAAGCGTTCCTTATCTCCAGGGGATTGGGACCTGCAGTTAGATTTCAGGATTGATACGGACCAGCGACTTCCCCTTTCCAAATGGGAGTGCTGTGGACACCCTGCCACTCTTCTACCATTCTGTACTATGAGTTTCGGGGAAGAGATAATCTATTTTTTCAATTGGTTTGAAGATCAAAAGGAGCCGTATCCAGACCATCAGGCACCACCCAGACGTCACAAGCCTGGACTTTGATGCCCTGATTGGATAGGACTTTTGGATTGTCTCCCCAGAGACAGACAAAGTGAGCTGAACATTGATACCATAAGTGGTATCCTTAGTGCTGCTCACCAAACATTTCTAATTCTCTCACCCCAATTACATGGGAGGATTATAATTCCTTGCTCCCTTTTGGGTGGGTGGGACATGTGACTAGATCTGGCCAATGAGTTGTGAGCAGAACTGTCATCTTTCACTTCCATGTTACAGCATTTATTTCCCAGCGTGAAACCTTCCAGAGGTCTTTTCCATATGGCACAGTAATCAGCACTGATTGCGATGCTTGCTGCATTCTGGGAACCTGAGCAGCTATGATGAGCAGAGCTTCCCTGCTGATTCACAAAAGCCAATTGGCCACATAGTTATTGTTTCAAGCCACTAAAATTTTGGAGTTTATAAGGCAATACCTAAGCCTCCGGTAAACTCCCTTCTTTGACATCCTTTTAAAAATTCTTAGTTTATCATCTTATAACAATGGAGTAACACTCTAGGCACTGTTTTATGACCTACTTATAAAAGTCTCATGCATTCTTCTGTATCATTTATATACATACTTTGCAACATTATCACTTGTGGGTGTGCAATAGTCCATAGTAGGGATGTTATGTGATTTTTATTAAATCCCATAGTGTTAAACTTAACTGAACTGTTTTGAGTTTTTAGTATGATAAAGAACAACAGAATGTATATTCTTATAGCTAAATCTTAACAGTAGATTCACATGATTTTTAATTCTTATAATTAAAATTTGGGCATCAAAGCATATGCAAAATTTTAAATATTTTAGGATTTATTAATTTATCCATTTATTCAAGTTGAATTTTAGGCACTACGGATTGAGTAGTAATCAAGATACACAGCACCTTCACGGATCATATTACCCAACTGCTTCCAGAGAGAGTCAACTGATATCCTCTGATACATCCTACTGCCAACAAAGTACGAGCGCCCACTTTCCCACACCCTTAGCCACACTGAGGATGAGCATAGAAGCATCTTATTACCATCCATAATATCTATTCAGAATGTCCTGCCCCTATTTGAAGATGAGGAGAATGATAGTAACCTCATGTCATGGTCTAAAAATATGCTTATTTTCAGAAGAGTGTGCATCAGAAACTAAAATGAGTAGTCAATCTTCTTTATCAACTTGGAAAAGGGGGCAAATCTCACATGTGCTTTCTTTAGTCCACTTTATAGCACTCCTTCCATTGTACAAGTTGTCTACTCATGTCTGTTTCCCTCATTAGATTATCAAGTCCTTGATAAAGAACAAGGAACAACGTTTAAGGAAGTATTAAGGTAGCCAATTACTCAAGCCAAGCCTTCAGGAGATAAAGGATAAATCACATCCATGCTTATACTCTCCAACTTCACTTTCTCAGTAACAACAGGCAATGAATGCCCATGTTTTTCTTCTGTTCCTATCATTCCACTTCACTGAAAGGCAAGTTATTTATGCAGATAAAGGCAGCAACTGTTGTGCAGTTGAAAGAGCCTGATCACTGGTCATCTTTTGCAAACTCATAAAAAGAGTTGGATAAATAGCTGAAGGTTGGCATTATTTATGTATATATAAATTTTCTACTCACATTATAAGAAACAAGAAAGAAACAGAAGTAAAGAGCTATAGATTGTTTTTCCATACCAATTCCACATGTAAATGCAATGGCAACGCACAGTGATGACACGGAACAGAATCTGGTATGCCGAACCCATGGCAGTTAAAATCCAAACCAAAAACTCCTGCCCTAAAAATTTACCGGCAAATTTGTATGATTAAGATTTAGGCATGATTATTTTTTAAGCTTCTCAAGGGAAACTTTTGGAAAGAGCCTAAACGGAATATGATTCCAATGCTTTACAAGAAAAAATATTATTTTTCAATAAGATATAAAATATTTACTATCTGCCAGTTATGGTGTTCTGAGTGATTTGTAGATATTACTGTGAAAATGTAATGTTCAAGGATGCATTTCATCCTATCTAAACCATAATTTGAGCAGTATATCAAAACCTTAAAAAAATCCAACCCCAGTGGAGTACAAATTGACTATTTCTGAAAGTAAATGTGTG
The DNA here is from genome assembly GCF_949987515.2 of Delphinus delphis. Lineage (NCBI taxonomy): Eukaryota > Metazoa > Chordata > Mammalia > Artiodactyla > Delphinidae > Delphinus > Delphinus delphis. The sequence continues at coordinate 59,862,907 of NC_082699.1, forward strand.
CATATCCTTAATGTCATTAGTTTCCAAATATTCTCTTTTAGATTTTCCCACCAAACTAGTAAATTTTGATCAAACACCAGGAAGTGGTATGCAATATAAAGATATGAGAAAGGAAACATGATACACTTACTGCCATATTTATTTAATTTGCCAGAATGATTTTCTTTCCTTTTGGGTTTCTTGCTGGGCCCTTGAGGAATACTCTGTCTTTCTCTAGAGTGGGAGTGCAGTGTATAAATCTTCCCAAAACCTGGCTTACACTTTAGCCTCTTGCTAATAGAAAAAATTTTCTCCAGAAGGCATTCAACCTTCTAACATCGATGCTCTCACCTCACTGACCCAACCTCATATCACCAGCTTCTCCACAGTGGCCTCTGCTCCACACAAAGCCACCTCCACCACTTTTGTCGACTCTTGTCTAACCTAGTTGTTTCTCTTTCCCTTCTCTTCTGCTTAGTTCCTCTCCCCTTGCATTTGTCTCTTTTGTTTGTCTTCTGGAATGTCTTCTCTCCACCGTTTATGATTCCAAGCTCTGTATTTCCTTTAAGTCCAGCTCCACACCCCACTCCACCTTTCAACCTTCCTTTCACCTTGATCAATGTTGGATATTCTCCAAAGCCCTATAGATCAGACTCATCCAGTGATCCCACACTTGCTTACATGATGACCTGGAATTATTTACTCTCTAGCCTTTTAGGTATATATATATATATATATATATATATATATATATATCTGACTTACCCAACTGGTATCAGTAGAAAAATTATTAGACTAGGAACTAGGGTTCTGTGGCTCACCATACAATTCTTTGAGTATTACATTACACAAATCACCTAACAATTGTTTCTTAATGCGAAAGAGGCAGTGTTGAATTACAGTAACGTCATCTTCACACCTAGCATTCTATGAATCTTCTTAGATACATAGAATTGTCTTTTGTTTCCCTTGTATCTCCCATAACACCTACTACAGAGCTGGACAAATAGTACTTTAATAAATGTAATTCAATAAATTTAATAAGCAGCTGCTGGTAGATTGATAAATGAGTGGGTGGGTGGGTGGATGGATGGATGGACAGATTCAGCTCTATGATCTTATCAACTTTATAATCTCTCATTTCTCTGGACCAGCTAAAGTAAAAATTATCAAATATTTAATATTCTCTTTCTATACTGATCACATATGTTACTAATGAATATTATTCTCATTCTTCTTTTGTTTGCTTCCCAAATATGCTCTAATAAAAGAAAACTCTCTGCCTCCCTTCAGAAAAGCCCTGTGGAATCTACCTGCTCCAAAGAATATATCAAGTTGCTTTTACAACTTTAATTACTCAAAAAGAAAAGATTCAATTCAACACTGAGAAATGTTATGATTTTTAAAAAATGACTGGTTCTTATGAGATGAGATTATGTTGCATAACCAAGACCTGAAATTTGATTCTCATCTATGGTAACTCTGGATGTTTCAATTTGGTAAAATCATTTTCATCAACAATTTGACAGAGAAAAGCAGAAGAAAATGATTTTGTGCCTTCTAACAGCTGTAGATTTGTGAGCAGAGAGTAAATGACAGGAGTATATTTGGATCAAAGTGTGAAGATGTACTTAACTCTCTTCCAACACTCATTCTCAGCGCCATTTTTAAGATCTAAGAATTAATTCCCACGTACGCAAACCAATTCAGATTTCCACGTGATTTACTGCTTTACATTTCCAGGCAAAAACTGCCTGTAGGAAGCCTGTATGGGAGGAACCTACAGAAAAGTTGAATGTAGGAATCCTTTCTGGAAGATCAGGATCTCTTGCAAAAAGACTGAAATATTGCCTTCCCGGGAGTCTCTTCTTTGTTGGTCTTTAGCCTCCATCATCACTCTGCCCTCTAGTTTTCAGATTCCTTTCTACAATATCAACAGAGCACACATGGAACAGTAAAGGTAGTTATGACCTAAACCCTTAATCCCAAATATCCAACCTTCGAGACAGTTCTCTTTCTCACTTATACAACACTCTATCCTATTTCAGGCATAATTAAAATATCTCTGTCTACTCCAAAATCAAGATATTTCATGATGATGCAAGTGGGGACCATGTATTCTGGGCTTTTACAGGGTGTTCCAATTTTAAATGTTGTATATGACTTCTGTCCAGTTACATAACTACTTATCAGGTCATATTTCAATTTTTAGTTGTAGTCATATGGTCACCACAGCTGTGGGTTATAAAATGATGCTAGTGATGATCCTGCCAATATAATTCTCAAACTTGTATTCATTCAACAAATATCTACTGGTTAGACATTTATTTACTCAGCAGACATTTACTGAGTGCCAGGTATTGAGCAATGATTTGAGATACAATGATGAATAAAACACAATATCAGCCTTCTAGAACAGAGGTCAGCAAACTTTTCCTGAAAAGGGCCAAGAGTAAATGTTTTAGGCTTGTGGGCCATATAGTTCCTATCAAAACTGCTCAACTTTGCTGCTGTAGTGGGAAAGAGCCATTGAAAATATCTCAGTGAATGAATCTGGCTGTGTTCCAATAAAACTTTATTGACAAAAACAGGTGGCAGACCAGATTTGGCCCACGGGCCATAGTCTGCTGACCCCTGCTCTAGCTGTTTATAGCGTCTAGACCAGTACCATCCAATAGGAAAAAGATGCAAGGCACAAATATGAGTCATATATATATACTTTTAAATTTTCTACTAAGCACGTTTTAAAAAGTAAAAAGCATCAGGTGAATTTCACTTTACTAATGTATTTATCTGACTTGATATATCCAAAATATTATCATTTCAGCATGCAACCAGCGTTAAAAATTAGTAATTAAATATTTTGCATTTTTTGTACTATGTCTTTAAAATATGGTATTTTACACTCATGGTGTCTCAATTCATCCTAGCTACATTTCAAGTGTCTCATATCATGGGTACTTAGCGACCACCATGTTGGATAGCCAGGTCTAGAGAGATGAATAAACAGGTAGTTGATAGGGATAAGTATGAGGTACTTAGTACTTGTTATCCCTAACAAGAAGGAGGAAAAGCCAACCTCATCTCCATAGCGGTTGTGGCTGATGGCCGGGGAGGGTTTGTCAAAGGACAGGCATACCGGGAGCTCCTTAGTTGAAGACAGGGAGGAGGGGGGAAGGAGGATTCTGGACAGAGGAAAGATATGCATAAAAACCTGGAGACGGGGAAAGGTGCAGCTTCCTCAAAGAACGTAAAGTAGCTCGGTATGCACAGAGCCTGGCGGGAAGGGTGTTGACCCCCACCAAGGCAGGGGGAGTGGAGTGAGGTGAATTAGTTGTGAGAGAAATTAATGAGACAGAATTGACGGAACCTGGAGATTGATCGGACACGGGATGAAGAAGAAAGATGAGGAAAGGATGATGTTGAGGGTTCTGGCTTATACAAAATGCAAAGACAGAGCCATCATTTGTCAAGATGGGACGCTCAGGAGCAGGGGCAGACTTGGGGAAAGATGAAGAGTTTAGCCTTCGACACTGAGCTTTGAGGCTTCAGGGAGGCATGCACAAACATAACAGGAGACACACACAAGCAGCCCCCACGCACAGAATATGCCTTCACACTCAGGAAAGCACTTCATGTCAGTAGCTGCCTTCATTTTGCGATCAACAGTCTCTCCCTTCCCTTCAATAAAGATTTTTTTTCTAGTGGCTCTGCCACCACGTGAAGGGGATGAAATCCTGTCTGCCAGGAACACTGACTCTCTCCTCTCCTCTTTACCTAATTAGCTCCTGTTCATTTTCAGGTCTCAATTAAAATGTCACTTCCCAGAGAGACTTCTCAGATGCCCCCAGAAGAGGTCAGACCCCCTTGTGAATACTCCCTATATCTTTTTCCTCAGTGGCAATTTCCACACTTGTAATTTTGCATCTACCTGTGTAATTAGTTGATTAATGACTTTCTGCCTGAAGGTAATATTCAGCAAGACCTGTGTCTGTTCTTACTCCACACTCTAATACTAGCCTCTGACTTCCCTGGCACATGGTAGAGAGATGCTCGGTAAATATTTGTTGAATGAGTGAATATGATATTAAAAGTCCCCACTGAAATCCAAAATTATCTGGAAAGGATTATAAATCTTAGCATGAATCAGTGCAGTGGATTCCAATTATTTTTCTATAATTTAACTGAATTTTTTTTCAATTCCTCATTCACAGCTGAGGTGGCAGAAATTTAATCACAGTCATTTCCCAACATTGCTAAAGGCATTCCCTGCCCAGGAAGCCTCTTCCGACTGGAGTGGGTTATGTCAGGAGTCCTATTCCTTCCTTTCAGGGCACAGGCTTTTAGAAACTAGAGCCAGAAAGACTGACCCTTCCCTCAATTTTCTGCCCTGTAATATCCTTCTCCTTAGGCAATGTGTGGACCAAAATTTAGCTGCATGAACGGAGGTATGTGGCAGAAGAGAGGGATAAAAAATAAAAGCGAGGGAGGGGCAGAAATGGGTCAATAGTTTAAAAATGTTATCCAATCACATTAGTTTATTTAAAAATTAAGAGATCACATAAATTAGGAGTTTGGGATTAACATACACATACTACTATATATAAAATAATCAACAAGGACCTACTGTATATCACAGGTAACGCTACTCAATAATCTATAATAACCTATATGGGAAAAGAATCTGAAAAAGAAAGGATTTATGTATAACTGAATCCCTTTGCTGTGCACCTGAAACTAACACAACATTGTAAATCCTCTAGACTCCACTATAAAATTAAATTAAAATAAAATTTTTTTTTAAATTAAGAGATCGGGCTTCGCTGGTGGCGCAGTGGTTAAGAATCTGCCTGCCAATGCAGGGGACACGGGTTCAATCCCTGGTCCGGGAAGATCCCACATGCCGCAGAGCAACTCAGCCCATGCACCACAGTTACTGAGCCTGCGCTCTAGAGCCCGCGAGCCACAACTACTGAGCTCACGTGCCACAAGTACTGAAGCCCGCGTGCCTAGAGCCCATGCTCTGCAACGAGAGATGCCTCTGCAACAAGAGAAGCCACCGCAATGAGAAGCCCGTGCACCACAATGAAGAGCAGCCCCCGCTCGCCACAACTAGAGAAAGCCTGCTTGCAGCAATGAAGACCCAACACAGCCATAAATTAATTAATTAATTTTTTTAAAAAATTAAGAGATCACAAATAACTATGAATGAATGGATTTCAGATCAGAGATGTCCACTGCAGGACAGAATATATACAGCAGCAAGAAACATGAAGAAGAAAACAAAGTTTTTCCCAGGGAGTCTAACTACTGAGCAGAACAGAACCACGTCTTCACTTTTGTGTCCCCCGTGGCATGCAGCACAGCCCAGGATGGAGTAAGCCCTCAGCTCATAGTTCCTGAATTAAACAGCAGTCTAAACTTCTCCCTCATAATTACTCATTAAGTGCCTGTTGGGTTGCCACCTCCAGCTCCGGATCACAAGTTGGATGAAGGCATGGATACTGAACCAGTGATGCTGTGCCCTTCTTACTTCCTGCTGCATCTCTAGCACCCACCACAGTGCCTGGTGCAAAAGAAGTGTTGGGTAAATATTTATGCAATAAATAAATATGCTGAATAAGAACAGGGCAGGTGAGAATGTGCAAAGCCAAAATCCCCCTATCTTTCAAGCCCTAGCTCAAATTTTAAGCCTTTATCATAGTAGCACTTCCTCCTAGACAGAAGTTTTCGCTCCTACCTCTGACTTCCTCAAGTATCTTGTTTATCCCTCTTGGAGCATTTATTAAGTAGCAGTACACATAGTGGTTAAGGGTGCAAGCCCTGGAACCAGAATGCTGTTGTTTAAATAGAAGCTCAGGCATTTATAAGCTATAGTACTTAGGGAAATGACTTAAGGTTCCTGAGTTCTGCTTCTCATCTACAAAATGAAGAAAACTATACTATCAGTGTATTAAGGGTTGGTGTAGGGCTAATGAAGTAATACATGAAAAACTCTTAGTTCAATATCCAACACATAGTAAGCATTCAAAATTATCTATTATATTTATCACTCTACTTTTATGAGGATAGTTTTTAAAACTACTACATTTATTGAATACATAATATATTCTGAACATGGTAGAAAGCATTTTATATGGGTTTTTACAATGAAGCCACAAGTGATCCTATGCAGCATTACTTTACCTACCATTACGAAGTTGAGGCTCAAATGGTTACACAAACTGTCCAAGGTCACATAACTAGTGATAGATTTGCTGTCATTTGAGCCCAGCCAATAAAGCAGCAGCCCTGCTCACTGTCTTCAGAATGTACACATCTTAAGTCTTACACTAGGTTATAAATTCCATTGCGGGCAAGGATTTGATCTGATTTATTTTTGTATCCCCCAAAGCATCTAGCTTAATGCCTTATATGCCAATGATCGGTAAATATTTATTAAATGACTGAACACAGAGTGAAGGGATCCCACAGTCTAATTTTATCAATGTCATCATTTTGTCCCAGCACTAGCTCTGCAAAAGTTGCTCCCATGCATTGTGAATAGAGGGAATCCTTTCCATGTTTAAGCAGCACCTACACCAACATACACAGTAAACAGAGCAGTGTTCCCCTAAAAGAAACGCCATGTAAATAAGTCCTTTGTACAACCAAGTCTAACTGCATGTTGGCTTGATTCATCAAAAAAAGTTTGCTTTAAGCCATGTCAGCAACATAGTGACACATTTCATTAGTGCCCTCTATACACATTTGAAATTTTAAAAAGCATTTATACGTTCTGTACGACTTTGTTTGTACTAGACAAGCTGCCTTTGACAAGGGCTGGGGAATGGTGAGAGCAACAGCGATGATGATACAGTCTTGCTCAGAATACACCAACAGCAACCATCACACAAAATAATGCATGGAGAATTTGTGGCCCTGCAGACCCCAAACAGGAGCAGGTAGGCAGTGAGTCGCCTGCTCGGCACAGGAAATGACCTAAATGGGAAAGAGTCTTAAGTGTTTACAGGATCTTAAAAATGCTAGAGCAGCAGTTCTCAAAGTTTGGTCTGTTGACTATCAGCATCAGCATCACCTGGGAACTAACTCCACAGTAATGCAAACTCTCAGGCCCCAGCCCAGCCTTCACACTCAGAAACTCTGGTGTGGGGCTTTAAGAAGGCTTCATGATGATTCTGATGAACGCTAGAGTTTGAGAACCACCAATAAAGGGCATAGATATTCACACCCTTCTTTTCCAGAAATGAATGCTGAGGCCATAATTTTTCCAAGATCACACTACTGGTTAGTAAAGATCAGAACATCTACCTCCTGGTCCACAGGAAGGAGGGCTGGGAGAGGTGAAGGCAGATGTCCTTGGAGCCTAAGTTCCATTTATATCTGAAGATTGTGAAACAATTTAGCAGGGGTCTCCAGGTGAAGACTGCAGAGACAGGTTCTGACAACCACTGGATTAATGGCTGGAAGCACTGGAGTAAACAGAGTTAAGCCGGTGTTCTTTACTGTAGAACATTTAACGTGACGATAGGTAATATTCATCATCTTCCAGAGGATGGTAAGAGTATGTAGTAATTGCCAAAATTGTTTTACCACAACCTCTGTACTAAGTTATAAAAAAAAGTGTGAAATGCCAATCTATATTATGTCAAGATGGTAAACAATATTTGTTAGATAACTGATTGGTTCATTTTGTAAATGCAATCACATCAGTCAGACTCAAAGATGCTTAACTTGTAGCCCATAGGTTCCTAAATGCTCTCTGGTTCCCAGGAAATTATAAGCAATTCCCTGGAATTATAAGCAACATTTTTATGAGTATGTGCAAATATGGTATTTTTCTGGAGGATTTCCAGAGATTTTTATTAAATTTACTAAGGGATCTATGGCTTATTCAATCACTTGATATGTTAGCTTCATGAAGACACAGCCAATGAAATCTGAGCATTTCCTTTAGCTTAGATTCTCAAGATTTCTCACTTTCACTACTACAAAATGCTCCTGATTGCTAATTCTACTTCCCTTCCAGTCTTTCTGGTCCACCATTTAATTTTCTTAAACGTCAAACCTATTAACATGCATACTTAAAAACCACTGCCTACCAATTCGAGTATAAACATTTCAGACATCCACAATACGGCTCTCTGTTCCTGGCCTCATCTCTCACTCTCTCATGTATCCCACAGTCCGACAACTTGTTCTTCCCAGACACACTCACCTTGACCACCTCTGTATTTGGAACTACCAACCTCTATTTCCTTCCCAGACACTTTTTACACACTTCTCTAAAGCTGTCTCTTCCATGAAGTCTCCCTGATTCACCAAACATTCAGATTTTCTCCTTCAATCATGTCTCCAAGGCAAATACATGTCAATCTGTTATGATATGAATCATACTTGGAATATAAAGAATCACTACCGGTATGTTTCTCATCCCTCCTGTGCTTGAGCACAGTAACTGTTTTTACTCTTGTCTTTAATTTGTTTGTCTCTGGATGTTTTTGCTGGGCCACCCCACTCTGGGCTATCACCAGGAAAGCAATATTGACCTGTCATATATTTTTTTTTTTTTTTTGATTCTCAAGAGCTTTATCTTTTTATTTTTTATTTTTTTGCGGTACGCGGGCCTCTCACTGTTGCAGCCCCTCCCGTTGCGGAGCACAGGCTCTGGACGCACAGGCTCAGCGGCCATGGTTCACGGACCCAGCCGCTCTGAGGCATGTGGGATCTTCCCGGACCGGGGCACGAACCCACGTGCCCTGCATCGGCAGGCGGACTCTCAACCACTGCGCCACCAGGGAAGCCCGACCTGTCATATGTTTTATCCTGAAATGATTCAGATTTTTGTCAGGGAAAAAAAGCTCCTTTCAGTTCAGAAACAAATTCTTATACATTTAGAAACCAAGAGAAATTTAGATTTTTTTTTTGTACGATTTTGTTTGTATTAGAAGAGGCTGCCTTTAACAAGGGCTGGGGAATGGCAAGAGCAATAGGAATGACGTAGATTCAGAAGCATCCACCTATCCAGCAGGTATAAGCAGAAGCTTCTGCGCAAGCTTATTCCTGAGATAAAAGAATATAATTAAGGAAGATCAATAAAACAACAAAGATTTTCTCTTTCTCTTTGTTCATCTTTCTCCTAATGTTGAAAAACTATCACATATATTTTCAGAAGTCATGAATCAAAAATAATCATTTTGGGTTTTGATACATTAATCAACCTCCAGTAGTCATCATTCCTTATTCCCACTTTCTTTCTCCTTCAGTAGAAATGACTTTATTGGAAATAAAGGGATAAAACAAGATGTTGGGGGTAGAGAACAGGAGGCCAGAAAGACTTAGTTCCATGGACAGAAAATTCTAAAATCAAAATTCCAGCCAAAGTTGGAATTTCACAGGAAGAAGTGCAGAGGATTAGAATCCTATTTATAGACTTACTGGCAGGGCCAAGTCTGAAGAAAGAAAGTATGCCCCTCCACAAACACAAACCTCAACCCAGAACTCTAAGCAGCCTGCTTCAGCCAGAGACATAGGTCTGAAATCACAGCAGAGTTTGGGTTGGAACAGAGCAGTGGGCAGCCATGACCATGGACACAGCACAGAAAGAGCTCAGAGTCATCTCTGTCTATGTATGTTAGGGGTGTGGGGCATCCCAACTGGGAGACTGAAATCCTCTGTGATCTAGGATTCCCTTTTATTCATTCCAATCAGAAAAGAAGATTGTAAATAAACCCACTGGCTCTGGGTTTACTGACACAACCAAAATATAGAACTAGGCACGGAACTTTGAGTTTCCACATTAATTATCCATATCCATTAATTTATACATTAATTTATTAATGTATAATATGTATATTTAATTTATTAAATTAATTATTAATTTATCCATTAATTTATACACTTATAAAAGATAATCTGGGCTTACTACTTCCCTTTCCTGTCTCTCCCTTCTCTAGTTGGCTAGTGACAGACACCAATTGGCAGAGACGGACTGAGAAATGCAAACAGAATCGTAGCTAAGTAAATACAGGAGTTTAACCACCACCCCTCCAGGTGTTTATGCTTAAGCATCACAACTACCATTCCAGAGTTCAAAAATTAACTCTTCTTTTTCTCAATACATTTTATTTCTTCCTGATACATATTTCCGCAGCAAATTCAGCTTATGTACAGGTGAAAACAGCAATCTACCAAGGATTACCTAACTGGGTCCTACCTAATCTCCTTTCAGTATTTTCTGTCTGACTTTGAGCAAGTCTTTCTCCTACCCGCCTGTCTCGGTTACTCTCTCTATAAAGTGGGAATGTCTTGCTCTTCTCATTAAGTCTAGTGTCTGCTCTAAGGCATGTGATGCTATAATTCAATAAATGTTAAATGATGCTAACAATTTGCATCGTATCCTTCAAAAGCACCTTGAGTGCTTAGGATGAATCTAATAAGTAAACTAAAATAAATTTGATTCCCTAAAACTGCTTAATAGAGTAACTGAGATGCCCTCAAGTTAATTACTACCGATCGGTGGGTGCAAGAGATGATTCACTTTTTTCAACTTCAATTTGAGGGACTGATTTTATGGCTCCTCGGGTCTCTTTCACTGTTGAAATCCCATAAAATAAATGAAGAATCAAAAAAAGAAAAGTCTGCTGTTGCTTAAGCCTGGGTTACTGTTCCTTCCACGTTTTTTTGTTTTTCCAAAATCAGTGTTGCCATCATGATACACATCCCTCAGATTCTGTTCTGATCACAAATCCAGGTGCACAGTTTTCCTTTTATAATACAAATATGTGTGCGTAGTGATATTCATTACCATTGCCTTTTACTGTGCTGCACGCTACCCCAGAACACCGAAAAGCTACACATGCAAATATCAAAACAGATGCCCTACTTGAAATATATTCTTATTTTCATTTGAGTGTATCTATTTAATAAGCCATTTGATCCAGAAGATCCTTCCGTTACAGTGTCTGAAATTTGGCTAACGTGCTGCCTTAGGAACCACTATAAAAGTGGTGATATTGCAAAAATAGTATTATAATTTTATTTTATAATAATATAGAAAATATGTTCTCCACCATACAATGGCAGACTCTGTAATACAGAGTACTGCCTCATTTATCCAGGATGGTTGGGTAATGAGGTAGTCCACTGTGATTTGTCCTGAGAACTGAGGCTTATTCCCTCTGTACACCAAAAGGTTGTGTCTGAACTAATTTTTGATGGAAAGATTTCCCAAATGTATTACACCATTTCTGGCTCAACCAAATACATACATATTGTTAATGATGAAGTCAGCACATGGCTATCAGCCATCGCACTGCGCAACATCACAGTCAGATGGAGGCCTGGGAAGGCAAGGCTTGCTTTTGCTCCTTTGTTAAACGTTCTCAGCTGGTTCTGCTTTCAAAGTCATGTGTATGAAAGGCTTTATATTTCCCTTCTCACTATTAGTTGCCCTTTTATCATTTTCAATGTTCTTGCTCCAAGCAATTTTCATTCCTTTAAATTCCTGTTTTGAATTTGTAGAAAGCTCGATAACAAAGCCCTGCTAGGAGTCACTGCAATTTCTGCATATAAGCTAAAGGGGGCACAATGAGGAATCAGTCAGAATGAATGAGGAGCCCTGGGTGGTCAAGAAGTAGATGCTCCAACTGCCTGCTTCTTTCCCAGGACCCAGAGAGTGAGGTTGCTGAGAACTGTCCACGAGAGCAAGTACTCTTGATTCTGCCTCATATTTTTATCTCATTATTTCACCCTGATGGTGTCTCTTTAACTAGATTACATAAAGTCCATAAGGGCAGGAAACATATTGCATCGTTCATCTGGTTTGTCACACTACTTACTATAGTGCTGAGGACATAAAATGTTTTCGCGTGATTTGTCTGTGCAAATCCATATGTAAATGTTAATACAATATAATACTAAAATTTCTGTCATTTAGGATTAATTTTGCCAAACTTTCCCTCCAATAAGGTTGACTGACTTGCCCTAGACACTGCTGTAAATAAAGATTTCTTGTTTAATTCGTGGCACCATAATTAGAAACCAACCTCCATATTAGTTACTCTCTTTTCCTGATTCACAATTTTTTCACAGAGAATTTTTGTCTGTCTGTGTAATTTGTAAGCAAAATTTCCAGCTCTGGACTGACGCCCAGCTGTAGCCTTTATTTTCACATCTGCATGTCCAGTAACTCATTAACATTTCTTAAGCTGTACCTGCATCAAACTTTTCTTGGCTTGTCAAAGGATCGTTCCTTTGATCATGGCAGCGAAAAGAACTGTGAGCGGAGACTGCTCCTCGAAACAACATGCAAAGGCATCTCTGGCCCATTTAGATATTTATTCAGAAATTCTCATTTAATGTCCTATGTTATTTCAATTCTTTTCACCCTGCAAAAGTCACTTCAGGAAATCATCTTTCCTTATGATTACAATTTTCTCAGGATCAAGGTCGTGTTTGGCCCAGGATGTAAAAGTCCATACTCTCTTGGCCACACTGCAAACAGGTCTTGCCTCTGTCTATAATGTTTCAGTTGCTTCTGAAATCATTCTCTAAACCTGTAATGTGTCCATGCCACTTGTGTGGAGACACCTGGGAAGTGGGGTCACTAATCTAAATACAAAATTCTAACACCAAACATTGGTTATTATTCTGCACCTGCAGAGGGACTTGTAGAGTGACACAGCCTTATATATGCTACCTGACACCAAATCCTCCTGGGACAGTAAGGTCTGCTCAGATTCTAATCCTACTGCAAGAATTCACTGAGTATCTCCTTTAACATGCCCTTGTTTTCTTAAAGCTAACTTTTTTTTTTTGTGGTACACGGGCCTCTCACTGCTGCGGCCTCTCCCGTTGCGGAGCACAGGCTCCGGACACGCAGGCTCAGCGGCCATGGCTCACGGGCCCAGCCGCTCTGCGGCATGTGGGATCTTCCCGGACCGGGGCACGAACCCGTGTCCCCTGCATCGGCAGGCGGACTCTCAACCACTGCACCACCAGGGAAGCCCATAAAGCTAACTTTTTAAAACACCATCTCATTTAGCTGTGAGAAAGCAGGTGCAAAAGCCACTTTTGTGCTCATTGCAAACATTTATTTTTCTTCCTGACACCCTTGAAAATCCAGAACGACTGAAGCCTATCCTGATCCTTAAGCCGTATTCTCTGTAAGCAGAACATGGGACTGACACAATATAGTCTCATGGCTAGCTGGATATATTTTACAGTATAATCTGTATATTGAAGCATGAATAAACATATATACATACATCTTACAGAGAAATAATAAAATGCTCATGTACTCACCAAAGACTTGAGATATTCAGCATTACAACCCCCTCAGTTCCCTGTGAACCCACCCCAGTCATATTTTCCTTCCTCCCCTCCAGAAGTGACCACCATTCTGGGTGGTCTTACAGACGTCTGTAGAACACTCAATGCAACAACAGCAAAATACGTTCTTATCAACTGCACATTGAACATTCTCCAGGACAGACCATATGTTAGGCCATAAAACAAGTCTCAGTAAATTTAAAAGTACTAAAACCATACAATATGTTCTTAGAACACAATGGACTAAAAGTAAAAATAAATAACAAGCAATTTTGGGAAATTCACATATATGTGGAAATTATACAGTACAAAACTAAATAACCAACGGACCAAATAAAAACAAATCACAAGGGAGATTAGAAAGAGATTAGTAAAAGTGGGAACAAAACATACTAAAATTTATGGGATGCAGATAAAGCAGTGATTAAAGTGAAATTTACAACTATAAATACCTATATTTAAAAAGAAAGACCTCAAATTAATAACCTAACCTTCCACCTTAAAAATATAAAACAGTAAAGCCAACTAACCCAAAGTTAGTAAAAGGAAAATAATAATAATGATGATGATAATAATAATAAAGAATAAAGTGGAAATAAATGAAACCAAAAATTAAAAAGAATAGAGAAAAATCAATAAAACAAAAGTTGGATCTTTGAAAAGATCCACAAAACTGACAAAATTTTAGCTAGACTGACTAAAGAAAAAAGTAACACTACAACTACTAAAATCAAGAAAGAAAGGACATCACTACCAATCTTACAAAATTAAAAGAATTATAAGGAAATTCTGTGAATAATTGTGTGCCAACAAATTAGATAACCTAGATAAAATAAAGGCCTAGAAAGACACAAACTATCAAAATTGACTCAAAAGAAAAAGTCTAATAGAGCTAAAAGAAGTAAAAGGATTGAATTAGTAATCAAAAAATTCCCAAAAAGAAAAGCCCAGGGCCAAGATGATTTTGCTGGTGAATACTACCAAATGCTTACAGCTGAATTATTAACAATCCCTCACAAATTTTTCCAAAAAATAGGAGGAAAGGAACACTTCTCGAGTCATTACCTGAGGCCAGTATTATCCTGATGCCAAAACCAGACAAAGAAATCACTAAAAAAGAAAACTATAAATCAACATACCTTATGAATATAGATGCAAAAAGTATCAACAAAATAGTGGCAAACTGAATCCAGCAACATTAAAAAGGATTTATCCCAGGAATGCATAGTTGATTCAACAAATAAAAATCACTCAAAGGAATACACCAAATTAATAGAATAAAAGACCAAAAAAAAAATCATCTCCATACATGTAGAAAAAGCATTTGACAAAATCCAATATTATTACCATCGAGGATAAAGACACCCAACAGTAACAGAAGGCAACTTCCTCAACAAGATAAAGGGCATCCATGAAAAACCCACAGCTAACATTGTATTTAACAGTGAAACAGTGATTACTTTCACTCTAAGATCAGGAACAAGACAAAGATGCCTATTCAACATAATACTAAAGGTTATAGCCAGGAAAGTTTTTAAGGATGGCATCATCTTGCATGCAGAAAATCCTAATTCACTAAAAAAAGCTATTAGAGTTAATGAAACTAGTTCAGCGAGATTGCGGGATACAAGATCAACAAACAAAAATCAACTGCATTCTTCACACTAGCAATAAACAAGCCAAAAGTGAAATTAAGAATGCAATTTCATTTACAGTAGCATGAAAATAACATTCTTAGAAATAAAATTAACAAATAAGTACAAGATGTGTATACTAAAAACTACAAAACTTCATCAAAAGAATTTAAAGAATACCTAAATACAGAGGAAGACACCTGTGTTCATGAAAGACTTAATATTTTAAGACAGCAATTCTTCCCAAATTATCCACCAGTTCAATGGACTATCAAAATTTCAGCCACGCTTTTCTACAGAAAGTAACAAACTTACCCTAATGATCCCATAGAATTGAAAGTGACTAAGCAAAGGCAAAATAACCTTGAAAAAGAAGAGCAAAGTTAAAGGACTCTCACTTCCCATTCTCAAGACTGGTGCTGGCAAAAGGATAAGACAAACTGAACAATGGAATCGAATTTTGACAAATAGACCCATTTATGGTCAATTTATTTTCAACAAAGGTACCAAGAAAATTCAGTGGGGGAAAACAGTCTCTGCAATAAATGGTGCTAAGGCAACTGGATGAAAAGAATGAACTTGGACCACTATGTCATACCATATACAAAAATTAACTAAAAAAATGAAATACCTAAATATAAAGGCTAAAATTCTAAAACTCGTAGTATAAAAACAGGTATAAATCTTTGAGATTTGGATTAGGCAACGGTTCTTCGATATGACACCAAAAGCACAGGCAACAAAATAAAAATTAAAGAGGTTGGACCGTGGAGAGAGCGAGGGTTGGGTATATCTTCCAGCTGAGGCGGGGCCCACCACCCATACTGGTGGTTCCTCAGGAGTCAAAGGGCCCGCCATCCCTCTTGCTCCTGTGGCAGGGCGCCTCCCGGCTTCCCTGATGTTCCCTGCCCGGGGTGGCTGCGGCCTTGACTGCGAGAGCGCTGGCGCCCACCCAGATGGAGCAAGGGACCGCTACCACACATACACCGAGCTCCTGGCCAAATTGCAGCGCTTCAGGCAGAACCCTAAGGAGCTCAGGATTACCCGGATCCCGCGGGTGTGTGACCGGAGGGGCCCGACCCTGTCCCTGAATTGCGGGGAACTGGAGCCGCTGGGTGAGCTGACCAGCGACGCTCTCAACTCCTGCTGCCAGGCCCTGAGGAATGGCTGCATGACGCGGCTTACCTGGCGGCCGCCGGCCTGGCGCCAGGGCTGGGAGGCCTTTCGACTTCGGGGCCACGGGGCTGCCCTTCCGCTCCTGCAGCACGCTGGGGAAGGGCATCCGGCACCCAGCTAGCGCGCAAGCCGGGCGTGCTCCCCTGCATCTACAGTGAGCCGCCCTCGCCCGCCTCGCCCGCCTCGCCCGCCTCGCCCTCCTCGCGCTCCGCGCTTGCTGGGGCACGTGACCGTCACGCTGGGCCTGCGGCGGCACCGGCTGATGGCCACGCCCTCTGAGCTGCAGTTCTCCACGGTCAGCCTGATGGTGAAAGGCCTTACGGCGCAGGAGGCGGTGATGTAGACCTGTGGCATCGCCAACGTCAGTCTGCTCTGGTTGCTCTGGTGCCAGAGCCAGCACGGCCGCGACAAGCTCACGCTGAGGCCCAACCCGACGTGAAAGGAACTCCCAGGCTGTCTCCCGAGCCTCGGCGTGCCCGAGGACAGGATGACCGAGCAGCCCACCAAGGGCCTCCTGGGGCTGTGCATCAGTGAGACTGAGCTGCACCCGCAGCCATGCTGCCCACGGGTTCCGGAAGGAACTGCCGCCGTGACCCCCTCCTCCAACAAGGCCTGCGGGGAGGGGCAGCCGGTGCACCGTGACTAGGCCTCCCCTCACCCCACCCCCGGGACTGTCCATTGGCACTGGATGGAGATGGGGGCTCTAAATTTTAGGGGAGACCACAGGGCAGAGAGCTGGGGACATTGTAGGGGAGATGCAATGCCTCTGCCAGTGCCCCCCCTCCCCGAGCACCCCCAGGATGGACTGAAGGACTGCCCACCCGCTCTCCAGTCTAGAGTAGGCAGGCTGCCCCTTGGCTACGTGTTTGAGGAGTGTGGACAGAAGAGGCCCATTGGCACGATGGGTGGGCCCAGTGGTGCACCCACTCTCTGCCGCACAGGCCCCAAGGCACTAGAGCCAAGCAGGGAGACCCCATGGCCCATGACGTGGAAGCATCCTGAAATTTGTACCCTTTGGCTTAAGGGAATTTTTGATGTAATATTTTTACTTAATGCTTTATTTTAAGCATACACAACACTTTGGTTTTAGGGGTGCTCATTTCCCCTTTTGTAATAGTTTCCCTCTTCAGATTTTTTTTTTTTTTTTCAGTGTCTTTACGTTTTAAAGTGTACTTTCCTGGGGAAGGGGCGGGCAGTGTCTTCTGGTTTCTCTAGCTGCATAAAGTGGTCTCCAGCCGGTGTCTTTATACCACATCTGGGTTAAGGGTGTTGGGGCCAAGAATCACAGCTTTGTGAGGAGGGACAGAGGCCTAGCAGGCGGTGCTGGGTACACCAACTCACATTAAATAGTGTGCACATCCAAAAAAAAAAAAATGTTAAGTTGAACTTCATCAAAATTAAAAACTACTTTTATGTTGCAAATGATACCATCAGTAATGCAAAGGGGAAACCTATAGAATGGTAGGTATTACTTTTTAAGTCATATATCTCTTATAGGTCTGTATCCCGAATATTATAAAGAACTCTTCCAACTTAATAATAAAAAAGACAACCAGGGGCTTCCCTGGTGGCGCAGTGGTTGAGAGTCCGCCTGCCGATACAGAGGACACGGGTTCGTGCCCTGGTCCGGGAGGATCCCACATGCCGCGGAGTGGCTGGGCCCGTGAGCCATGGCCGCTGAACCTGCGTGTCCGGAGCCTGTGCTCCGCAGCGGGAGAGGCCACAGCAGTAAGAGGCCTGCATACCGCAAAAAAAAAAAAAAAAAAAAAAAGACAACCAAATTTAAAAATGAGCAAAGGATTTGAATATTTTCATAACAAGATATACAATGGGCCAATAGGCACATGAAAAGATGTTCAACACAATACTCACTGGAGAAATGCAAAACCACAATGAGATACCACTTCACACTCACTCTGGCTATGATAAAAAAGACAGGAAGTAACAGGTGTTGGTGAGACTATAGAGAAATTGGGACCCTCATGAATTGCTGGTGGGAATGTAAAATGGTAGAGCTGCTTTGAAAAACAGTTTGGCAATTCCTCAAAAAGTTAAACATGGAATTACATAAGACCCAGCAAGTCTACTCCTAGGTACATACCCAAGATAGTTGGGTATATGTAAGTTTAAACATATACACCCTTATACACCCTTGGATATATACAGATATAAGCATATGTCCATACAAAAACTTGTTGATGAATGTTCATAAAACCACTATTCATAGTAGCCAAAAGGTTGAAATAACCCAAATGTCTATCAACTGATGAATGAAAAACAAAAGGTAGTATAGCCATACATGGAATATTATTTGAACATGAAAAAGATTAAGGACTGATACTTGCTACAGCATAGATGAAGCTTGAAAACATTATGCAAAGCGAAAAAAACCAGTCTCAAAAGGCCACATATTGTATGATTCCATTTATATGTAACGTCCCGAATAGGCGAACCCTTAGTGAGAGAAAGTAGGTTAGTGGTTGCCAGGGGCTGAGGGGAGGGAAACGTGGGGCATCACTGCCAGTAGCTGCAGGGTTTCTTTCTGGGGTAATGAAAATGTTCTGGAATTAGTGATGACGGTTGCACATATTTGTGACTACACTAAAGAAAACTTAGGTGAATTGTCCACTTTAAAATGGTAGACTTTGTGGTATGTGAATTATATTTCAATTTTAAAAATCAACCTTTGGCTTATTGATCCTCTCTAGTATGTGTGTGTTTTCTATTTCATTAATTACCACTCCAATCTTCATTCTGCTGTTTTTATTCTAATTCCTTAAGTTAGAAACATAGTTCGTTATGTCTGGGCCCTCATTATTATTTTTCCCTCCAGAGCATTTTATTGATTTGATTTATATTTACATTTTTATTGGATTAGAGTTGATTTACAATATTGTGTTAGTTTCAAGTGTACAGCAAAGTGATTCAGTTATATATGTATTTTTCAGGTTATTTTCCATTATAGTTTATTACAAGATGTCGAATATAGTTCCCTGTGCTACACAGTAAATCCTTGTTGCGTATCTCCTTTATGTATAGTAGTTTGTATCTGTTAATCCCATACTCCAAATTTATCCTCACCCCTCCCTTTCTCTTTTGGTAACTGTAAGTTTGTTTTCTGTGTCTGTGAGTCTATTTCTGTTGTGTATATAGATTCATTTGAATTACTTTTTAGATTCCACATATAAGTGATACATAATATTTCTCTTTCTCAATACTTCACTTAGTATAATGTTCTCTAGGTCCATCCATGTTGCTGCAAATGGCAATATTTCATTCTTTTTTATGGCTGTTCTTAAGCCAGTCATCTGTGGATGGGAACTTGGGTTGTTTCCATTTCCAGCTATTATAAATAGTGCTGCTATGAACATTAGGGTGCATGTATCTTTTGAATTAGATTCTGTCTTTTCCAGATATATGCCCAGGGGTGGGATTGCCAGATCATACGGTAGCTCTAATTTTAGTTTTTTAAGTAACCTCTATACTGTTTTCCATAGTGGCTGCACCAATTTACATTTCCACCCACAGTGTAGGAGGGTTCCTTTTTCTCCACACCCTCTCCAGCATGTATTATTTGTAGACTTTTTGATGCTGGCCATTCTGACTAGTGTGAGATAATACCTCACTGTGGTTTTGATTTGCATTTCTCTAATAATTAGTGATGTTGAGCATCTTTTCATGTGCCTGTTGGCCACCTATATGTCTTCTTTGGAGAAATGTCTATTTAGGTCTTCTGCCCATTTTTTGATTGGGTTTTTTTTTTTATATTGAGTTGTATGAACTGTTTGTATATTTTGGATATCAATCCCTTGTTGGTCACGTCATTTGCAAATATTTTCTCCAATTCCATAAGTTGTCTTTTATTTTTGTTGATGGTTTCCTTTGCTGTGCAAAAGCTTTCAAGTTTGATTAGGTCCCATTTGTTTATTTTTGCTTTTATTTCTTTTGCCTTGGGAGACTGATCTAAGAAAATATTGATATGATTTATGTCTGAGAATGTCTTGCCTATGTTCTTTTCTAGGAGTTTTATCGTGTCATGTTTTATATTTAGGTCTTTAAACCATTTTGAGTTTTTGTACATGGTGTGAGGGAGTGTTCTAATTTCATTGATTTACATGTAGCTGTTGGCTTTCCCAGCACCACCTGTTGAAGAGACTGCCTTTTCTCCATTGTATATTCCTGCCTCCTTTCTCCTAGATTAATTGACAATAGCTGTATGGGTTTATTTCTGGATCCCTCATTGTTTTTAATGTTAATATTTAAGGTGATATTTTTTCCTATAAATACTGTTTTAAGCTGCTAGCACACATCTTGATAATTAGTATTTTAATTATTATGCAGTTTTGAGTACATTCTAATTTTCATCATTATTTATTCTTGTTACCTGTGTTGTTTTAAAAATGTGTTTTTAAACTTCCGAGCTTATAGCTTTTTTCTCATTATTACTACTTATGCTAAATTTTTAACCTAATTGCAATTTTGTCAGAGAATGCAGTTTACACAATACTATTTTAGTCAGCTACTTGATAGGATGAGAAGCTTTAAAATCTCAATGGCTTGACACACACACACAAAGTTTCTCACATCAAGCTACTGGTCAGTGGACTCTCCTGAGTGGCTCTCCTCCAAGTAACAACTCAGGGATCCAGGCAACATCTAGTAGCTTTGCCACCCAGGGCCTCACTGGACACCCTGCTACACTGAGCTGGCTGATGAATAAAGAGAGAGTGGGTAGAGGTCATATAGGATATGTACAGGGGTCAGGGCTGAAAACAGCATAATCACTTTCACCTACTTTTCTTTGACCAGAGTTAATTCCATATTCCCATCTAGGTACAAGGAGACTGTAAAACGTCGTTTAGCTGTGGACCCAGGAAGAGGAAGCATACTTAGCGAACATCTAGCTAATCTTTGCCACAGATGCCCATCCTTGGAAATCTGTTGAAACTAATTTTGTGGCTTAGCCATGGAAAATTTCATCAATCTTTTATGTTTAATTGGAAATAATACATATTCTGCAGTTGTTGGATACAGTGTTCTATACCTGTTCTATCAGGTTTCATTCAGTCTTCAGCACCCTTACTGATTTTTTTTATGTGCTTGTTCTGACAACTGAGAAAAAATATTAGAATTTCAGACTTTGTGAAATTGCCACTTTCTTCTTATAGTCCTATTGATTTTTTTGCATATATTTGAGGCTGTTGGGTGTGTACAAGTTTAGAATTATTACATCCTGGTAAATTGAATAATTTATCATTGTTTAATGGTCTTTATCTCCAGTAATACTTTTTTCTTAAAATGTATTTTGTCAGATATTAATATAATTGTATCAGCTAGGTGAAATCATATATATTTTCAACCAACACTGTAAGTTTATTAAGATTCTTTTACACTTGATGTACCATTGTTATATCAATAATAATAATTTGGGGAATTCAAAAATTTTAAGGTGAAACTTTTTAATTTTCATTAAAATATTTTATTCAAGAGCATCTGATATTGCTATAAGTCTCTAAAAACCTCTAATAATTATGAATTGCTAAGCAACACACAATCATGTTCGTGTCTTGAATGTCTAAATTGAATGTCTAAATATGCTGACCTTTTTTTTTATTGAAGTACAGTTGATTTACAACATTGTTAATTTCAGGTGTACAGTGAAATGACTCATTTATGTATGTTCATATATATTCTTTTTCATAGTCTTTTCCATTATAGGTTATTACAAGATATTGAATATAGTTCCCTGTGCTATGCAGTAGGACCTTGTTGTTCATCTATTTTATACATAGGAGTTTGTATCTGCTAATCCCAACTCCTAATTTATCCCTTCCCCACCCCCTTTCCCTTTTGATAACCATAAGTCTGTTTTCTATTTCTGAGTCTATTTCCGTTTTGTAAATAAATTCAGTTGTATCATATTTTAGATTCCACATATAAGTGATATCATATGATATTTGTCTTTGTCTTACTTCACTTAGTATGATAATCTCTAGGCCCATCCATGTTGCTGCAAATGAATGCTGACTTAATTAACATCACAAAAAGAACCTTCTTAACTAATCAGCTGATGTGATAAAGTATTTTAGAAATTAGAATTACATAGGTATAAAACTAGGTTTAAATGTTTTCATTGTAATATTTTACATGTGCTTTGATATAGACATCAAATTAAGCCACTGATTTTCTTTTAATCTTTTAATTTTATTTATTTATTAAAAATTTTTTTTAAATTTTTGGCTGTGTTGGGTCTTCCTTGTTGCGTGCGGGCTTTCTCTAGTTGCAGTGAGCAGGGGCTATGCTTCCTTTCGGTGAGCAGGCTTCTCATTGCGGTGGCTTCTCTTGTTGCAGAGCATGGGCTCTAGGCACGTGGGCTTCAGTCGTTGCTCCGCAAGCCACTGATTTTTAACCAATACTTACTTTGGACTTATACTTACTCTGCAAAATATAAACCCTGATCAGTACTTCAATCTAACAGTTGATTATTTTGTTACTTTTCTCTTCATTGCCTGATCTTGTTGACCTGTGTTGTCTGTGCAATTTCAAGTATGGTGCCATAACAACAAAAATACTCCTCCTCTCATATGGTTCATTGAAGTATGCAAAGCACTTTTAGGCATATTAGCAGGCGCTCAATAATTATTTTTGGAACTGAATTGTCCTACTTCTTCCTGATTGCCAAATAGGAGTTTCATAAGGACACAATGAAGAATTTTCTGTGGGTGGCATTGAACACCCTGAAAGCTGAGTTTGTTCCCCATCTCTACATTGCATGTCTCCAGCCCCATGCACTTGAAACGTCTCCTCCACTCTCATTCTTTACTGTGTGCTAAGAACGCAGCCATGAAAGACTGCTCACTTCTATGAAGTACATCTAAGCCAAGGACATTAAATTCCATCTTTACTTTTGAATACAGATTTCTATGAAAAGACCAATCCTTTTTTTTTTTTTTTTTTTGTCTGTGTTGGGTCTTCGTTTCTGCGTGTGGGCTTTCTCTAGTTGCGGCGAGTGGGGGCCACTCTTCATCGCGGTGCGCGGGCCTCTCACTGTCGCGGCCTCTCTTGTTGCGGAGCACAGGCTCCAGTCGTGCAGGCTCAGTAGTTGTGGCACACGGGCCTAGTTGCTCCGCGGCATGTGGGATCTTCCCAGACCAGGTCTCGTGTCCCCTGCATTGGCAGGCAGATTCTCAACCACTGCGCCACCAGGGAAGCCCCCCAAGACCAATCCATTTTTAAAAGCTGAATAGATAACCTGAAAGTAGCTTACAGCTGATTAATATTTAGGGACCAAAAAAAAAAGCCAAAACCCAACACAAGAATTTTCCCAGTTTATTGAATGTTAATTTGATTAGGACTTGATTGAATTTTCATTCACTCAGTTCTTACCTTTCTTGGTTCTTAACTAGTCAATAGAATGTCACTGGCCATGTTGAGCTCCGCAATTCTGCCACCCGTATTACAATGATCTATTTCTATGGCAAGACTGACAGCTTGAGATAGTCTTTTTTCCTGCTGAGCCATTTTCAGTGATGGTTGATACAAGGAACAGTAACACTTTCCAATTTGGCATCTTTTAGGTATTAACTGGGTCTTTTATTCCACATCCTTTCAGCCCTACCTTTATTTTTCTTTGAGCTCATTGACTTCTAGACAAGAAAATGACACATTTCCTTAAGGAATCTCCCTTAGCTAGGAGTTGATGTCATTTTTTTTTTTAAAGAACTTTTTAGAAAAGACAGACTCTTCTTCAATCTAATGTTCTTCCATTGGAAACAAGGTGGAAATTCTGTTAAAATATGTGAACAAGTATTTCTTTACCTAATAGAATATACTGAGTAGAGGGAACCACCGGAAACTTGAAATAGGGCAAATAGAGCATTTTATAAAAACTAAAAGAAAGTAAAAATTTACAACATTTGTAGTAACTTTATATCAATGATGGTTGCTGTTTGCCAAATATTTTCATTTTTACTTTCCCATACACAGGGCAGAATTGTACTTCTTAGCTCCCTTATACTTGGGTGAGGCCATGCAGCTAGTTCTGCCCAGTGGATTTTCTGGGGATGCGAGTGTATCACTTCTGAGCTAGATCATGCAATGTGAGAGCCTCAAGAGCGCTCTTCCCTCTGGCTGGTGATGGTGACTATCTTTTCAATCTGATTTCCTGAGTTCCTACCTTGAGGATTTGCAATAGACAGGTAACATGACTAAGAAATAATCTTATGCTACCTTAAACAACTGAGATTTGGGGGTTGTTACTGCAGCATAGGCTAGTTTTATACTTATTGGATAAGACATTGTAGAACTTGCTACCGCCAATAGCTAAAAATTACAAATAGGCTCTGAAAACTGTTTAGGTAAATTTAGAAATGAACCATCTTTTAAGAATTTCTAAGTTTTTGAGGTTCTTAATAAGAAAGGACAACCTCACCTTCTCATAAAATGCTACTTAGTGTTGATGAACAGAACTGTATGTTTTGGACACTCCAGATGTGGGTCCACTAGGGACACTTGTAACTTCTGAGAAGTAATGTAGATAAGAAGCATGGATTTAGGAGCATGTGTTTTATATCTAACTATTCCGTGTTAGCTCTTGTTCTCTAACCTCTTGAAGCCTCAGTTTCCTCATCTGTAAAATGGAGGTAATAATAAGAGTGCCCCGTGTGGCAGTTATAAGGAAAGCACCAGTGTGAATGATAGAGCCCCATTATGAAAAGGAGCAAATATTTGCTCCAGGGCTTGATAAATAGTAGTTCTCTTGTGTTGAAGGGATAACAGCACAAATCTAAACCATCTTACCAATACCGCAGGGCTGTTATACCACTTGACCACCTTCCTTGCTTCCCTTTTCTGTTCTCCCTGATTCTTTCTGATCCTGCTTCATTTTTCAAGGGAAAAATCAGCCTGAGTAGCAATCATCCCGTGGCCTCTGTACGCAATAAGTCATTGGTAAGAAGAGCATGGTGGTAATAACAACATCTCTGTCTCTAGTAGCGAGCAGTTGCTTTGTGTACCTGGTCCTTGCTCTGGACACTTTCCATACATTTTTCTCCTTACAATGACCCAGTGAGGTAGGCATTTTAGCTCTCAGTTTGCAAACAAGAAGGTTGAAGGTAGATGTCTGCTTATAGTCATGCAGCTGTTCATTGATACAGCCAGAATTGGGTCCAGGATGATCTGAAGATCGGTCTCTTAAATGCCACGTAGGGGAAGCATATATCCAGGTTGGCCTTTATTTATGTCTCGTATCCTGGCACGCCATCTGCTTTACCATGTACCTCACGTTTTTCATTTTTATAAAAGTATTATTATTAATAATTGCATTAAAACATTCTGAATTTTCTAGGCTTCCACTTTTACTTTTAGCTTCTGCCAGGGTTTCAGCTAGTCTATATGTGAAATGCACATGCCATAAAAGGACTTCTCAATTTAATACTTGGTTGTGTTCGAAACCAACCAGAGGTGACCTTTCTTTCTTCTCTTGATCCTGTCTAGATGCAGTATAATAATACCTCTCTTGGAAGGAAATAGAGTGATCTTGTACACTAGGCTTTGGGAAGCAAACTCCTTCAGTCTTTGGTGGCGTTAGTGACAGAAGTGTTCAATACCACTGCCCCTTCCAAGCTAATGAGCACATGTGCAAATGGTGCCATGGCCAGTGCTAACAGGCTGCAAGATGCATGAAGCCACTGGAGTACCAAGGCACAGAGGCAGGGGAAACTTGGGAGACTGTAGGTTTGGTGTATGTAATATGTATGGGAAATAGAGACTGAGAATCCTTCTATAGAGTATGTAGAGAATAATTTGTACTACAGCGGTTTTATCATTTATTATATGCTCTAAATCTACAACTTTTTATTTATATTAGTTTTTGGTAACTTTTAAAAAATTTTAAGATAACTCTTTAGCAGCAGTGAATTCTAGGGGAAAGAAATCACATGTTTAATAAAAATTTAAGTACTGAATTTCTTAAGAAAGTTGATGAACACATAACTTGCACAAAATGTTTGCCGGCATTTGACATCTAACTTGGGAGCCATAATGATATCTGTGACCATGTGAAACTGTAAAGTGCTAGTCTACTGGAGAAACGTCAGCATTGATTTCAAAAGCTAACAGTTACTTTTTGTAGGTTTTGCAGAAAGTAATTATGTAAAGAAACATCACTAAACTTATCTTTAAAATATCGAAGAAAGAAGTGAACAAATAAAAGGATGAATCCTCCTGCTGTGTATAATATTTAAATTTGAAATTCTATAATGTAGTTTGGAATGTTTCAACTTGTGGTGAGACTCTCGATGGACCTCTTACTTTTATTGGATAAATTTATATTCTGAACTGGAATGGAGTGAAAGTAACAATGCCTATGATTTTGCAGCATCTGAGTTTGGAGAAACATTCAAGAGAATCATAGAGACAACTTAATGGAAGAACTTTGATTAAAATATTTTTCAAAGAAATATATTCTGAATGGAGGCAAAAAAGAGCATTCATGAAAATATCTGGGCTGACATATTTACACATTTTGATTTTAAAAACAGAAAGTGCATGTCCTTTGGTGCTTAACACCTTGTCAGGTAGATAAACAGTAGCTGTTATTATTTACAGCCTACATAGGAAATGTGAACACGTATGAGATCAGATCTTAAATACAAGTTCCACACCTCCCCCCAGCCATCAACATACACACACCTTTATTCCAGGAAGTTCTCTGCAGTATCCAGAATTTAAGTGATTACCTTAGTTTCAGGGTCTCTGTTAGTTCCTGACTCATTCTATTTCAAATGGGTTTAGAATTCTCAGTTTGAGGATCTGAAACTCAGAGGGTGAAAGAGAAAAGGATATAGGTATGTGTGGAATTAGTCTGCCTAGAAGACAGAATACTAGCCCTTTATACAACTAGATAGAGGCTAATCCAAGTCCCAGTGGATTCTTCCAGAACCCAAAGAGCCCCACAGCCATCCTTTTAATTAAAGGAATAAATCCTAACAGCATCCAATGGCCTACTACCACAATTATCACGTCTCTTAGATACATCAGATATAGAAACACCCCACTGCTCTATCATTGTTCTATGTCTGGAGATTGCAAATAGGTTTCATTTTAAGTGCCAGCTTGGATCAATCGGCAGTGGTTGCCTGGAGTGCTGGGTGCAGAAAAAGTCTCAGGCCAAGTGCAGGCTCAGGGGGAGAATTAAGCGTTGTGATGATTAACAGTGTCTGCTACAGACAAGGGGTGAGGGGGAGCTCTCCCACACTTGCTACACGTTTGCTGACCCTGCAAAAAAGTATTAAGGGATTTTCTGGAAGACAGCAGAATGGGCTGATGGCATCCCAGTGACTTTCACTGCTTCGTAACTAATGATACTCTTCTTTGCACCCTTCTCATGGAGAACCAATTTCAAATAAAAGGTAATGACTGAGATTACAGATAGATTTTCTCGTTTGGATCTTTCATCTTTATGTGCATTCGCATTCAGCAGTGAAATTATAACATGCATTTGGTATCTGTTGTAAGCATCTGGGGATGTTTTATATTAAATAAATTCAAGAAATAGAGCTCTCTACTGGACAGTGATTCCGTCAAAGATGTTCAGCATAGCTCACTGAACTCATCTCATCAGTGATATGTTCACGCAGCTAAAGGTAAATGTTTAAACATTTAGTTAATGCACCATATGTCTTAAATGTTTTAGTTCCATCTGACATTTTTTTAAATCCATTTTAGTGGAAACATGCCAAGTAAATTTACTTCTCTGGAAGATGATTATTCCATTCATCTGAAACTCAATCCTCCTGGACCTCTCAAACGCAATGAACTCTTAATTTGTAGGCTTCCCAATCCAAAGGCAATGCTGTCTTCATGTCCTGCTTCCTGAGGTCTGGGAAGGTGTCAGGCCAGGTGGCTCCACGTGATAGGGTCTGTATCCTGAGGGCCACACAGCTTGGTGCAGGCAAATAAGGCTTTGAGAGGAACTGATCATCAACCATGGGGGCTCATTGGAGTGATTAAAAAAAGGACAAAATAGAGGACTAATAAGATAAAAGGGGCAAAATCAGAGAGATTAAAGAAGTAGAGGGAGGAAAAAAGGAGAACAAAGGACAAAGGCAAATAAAGAACATTTACGACAGGATTTATTTATTTATTTTAACATCTTTATTGGGGTATAATTGCTTTACAATGGTGTGTTAGTTTCTGCTTTATAACAAAGTGAATCGGTTATACATATACACATGTTCCCATATCTCTTCCCTCTTGCGTCTCCCTCCCTCCCACCCTCCCTATCCCACCCCTCCAGGCGGTTACAAAGCACCGAGCCGATATCCCTGTGCCATGCGGCTACTTCCCACTAGCTATCCACCTTACGTTTGTTAGTGTGTATATGTTCATGACTCTCTCTCGCCCTGTCACAGCTCACCCTTCCCCGTCCCCATATCCTCAAGTCCGTTCTCCAGTACGTCTGTGCCTTTATTCCTGTCTTACCCATTACTCGGCCATAAAAAGCAACGAAATTGAGCTATTTGTAATGAGGTGGATAGACCTAGAGTCTGTCATACAGAGTGAAGTAAGTCAGAAAGAAAAAGACAAATACCGTATGCTAACACATATATATGGAATTTAAGAAGAAAACAAAATGTCAGGATTTATGTTTTAAGGCCACACCCTCCTATGGATGAAAAACAATACAGAGGCTAAAAATACCAGCCAGATAACTCTGAGGTTTAGGCACAGGAGTGAGAACCACAAACTTTGATTCCAGATAAATTAAAGTCTTGGCTCTGCTAATTGCTAACTATGACCAAATTATTTAATCTCTTGATCAAATAATTGGATCTCTCTGAGCCTAATTTCCTTACAGGACTGATGAAAGTATTAAACAAGTACAGTAGATGAGTATAAAAACTCAGATTTGAAAAAAAAAAAAAGTACCTTTTTTTGAATCAGCAAATCCAACTTAATGTTTAAACTGCCAGTCTGTCTATAGCAAAAGATATATTTTATCACATTCTGGTACACTCCATTCTTATTCAGTGATTTTTATAAACCCAAATTAAAGTATAACTTTCTCAGTCTTTATCCCATTCAAATCGTAGACCCTTTGGGTAAGAATTAATTCTTTCTAAGCTTCCCCTTACTGCACCTCACCTTCTATCTGAGGGTCAATAAGTGTGTGGAAAGGAGTATTATATCATGTCCTAGCTTCTAACCCTTGCTGGTTTGCAGTTGAGGCATCTCATTATGCATGACCTTTCGTGGCTGTCCTGTTTCCCTGCTCATCTGTTCTGGCAAAGTTGGATCCACCAAGCCCTGGGCATCCTGATCTGGCATCCATTCAAATAGAGCTGGTCCTGCCTGAACTTTGTGATGTCTTGCTGGCACTCTCAGCCAATGCCTCTGTCAAAAGATCCTTGCCGGGCTTCCCTGGTGGCGCAGTGGTTAAGAATCCACCCGCCAATGCAGAGGACATGGGTTCGAGCCCTGGTCCAGGAAGATCCCACATGCCGTGGAGCAACTAAGCCCGCGCCACAACTACTGAGCCTGCGCTCTAGAGCTCACGTGCCACAACTACGGAAGCCCACGTGCCTAGAGCCCGTGCTCCACAACAACAGAAGCCACCACAATGAGAAGCCCACGCACTGCAACGAAGAGCAGCCCCCGCTCGATGCAGCTAGAGAAAACCCGTGCGCAGCAATGAAGACCCAACTCAACCAAAAATAAAATAAATTAATTAAAAAAATATATCCTTGCCTTCTTCAGCTTCTTTCTCCTGACTCCAGACATTTTCCTGTCCACCAGTCCTTTCTTCAATTCTGTAGCCCCCTTGAGAGTCTGAAGAACTCTTAGCTACTTCATTCATACCATACTAGAGCACATAAGACCCTGGGAGGCTACCTGCTGCTCTCCACCCACGCCCATCCCTTGGTCACTGCTACTCCACCCTTACTCTCCCATATTGGACACTGGATGTTGCCAATAATGGGATTTCTCTGAGAAAATGGCAGTCTCTGCAATCTCTCCCCAGGCAGTGAAGCAGGGACTCTGGACGAATCACAACCCTACACCACTCTCTTTACCTATTGAGGAACACTGTACAGAGGTAACCAAGAGAAAACAGAAAAGGATGAGCAGGGGAGGCAACTTTGAAGTGGATTTCTTGCAATCGAAATCTTTGAAAGAACTAAAACCTTTCTTGGAAAGGGAAGGGTGATGCTAGCAGCTGCAAGCCATATCATTAGTTCAGTGATCTGGACAGGCTGCGTCTCAGGGAAAGAAACGGATTCCAAAGTCAGGCTGGAAAGACAACCCGTAATTTGGGTTAAGTTTCAGGTTATGGCGTGGAGGCTGACCTCTCTCACTCTCTGGTGGCCCCTGTTCAGCCAGTGCCACCTTTTGGCTTCCTGAGACCAGAGACAAAACAGCAACTGAGGCTGGGAGGTGATGGAGATGGGGGTCAGAGTGACACGCTTCACTTTCTCTAGATTTTAACCAAAAAACTTGCTTAACACCCTCTAGTAACTCAAGGTCATTTCAAGGCTTATCTCTTCCCCCCAAAAGTTCTGCCTGCTATTGCTGTTTGAACTCGGTGGAGAAGAGGGGGATCAAAACAGAACCTAGAAAGACCTTAGCTCCCACTTTCTTTGAAGGGAGGGGCAAGATAAAGGCAAAAATACTTTGTGGGGAGGGGTTGAGTGTGAAAGATTTACTAACAGGAGAGTACAGCAGCGAGAGTATTTTGAAAATATTTAATCAATGTATTGTCTTTTCTTTTAAACCCTTAATTATTGCTCATTTCCCTGTCACCCTGAGACAGTCAATATTTCAGGGGGAAGGCAGACTCTCCTAGATCAAATAAGTCATTACTTGGCTTTGAGCTTTAAAATATAGATTTCTTGTTGTTGTTCACTGTAGGACGACAGGCTAAAGGCAAGTGCCTTTACTTTTCAGAATCCAGGGTTTTGAGGAGGTGTTTTCTTTGAACTCCGAAAGCTGAGCTTTATAAATCGAGAGCCAAAGCTAGAAAGACCAGAGCCCAGGGTTTTAGCGCAAGCCTTGAGGTGGGAAAGGGAGAGGGCCGGACTGAAGGGCCGTTTCTGTCACTGGAGTTGAAGTGGAAAATGAGCAGATAGAGCCTGAGAACGGGAGAAGAAAAGTTGGAGGACCCATATAAGTGAGCCCATTTCCCTGGCCATCTGAGGTTAATGTTGGGCGGAATATAAATCCTTTAGTTCGAGTCAAGGGATACAAAGCAACATTCTTACTCCCTGCCTCCCCAGAGCTCATGGTTTTACAGATGACCTGAGTTTATACGGCAGCAAGACCCACATGGCGTCTAGATGTTGGAGTAGAAATGACCTAGGAAAGCACCAGGTGAAAGTGCTTGAGAGACGATTCTCCCAGCCTCTGCCCACATCCCTGCCCCCACCTCATTCCCAAGGTCGGCGGGGGATCTGACGTTCCCAGGAGACCTAGTGATGGGACAGGAGTCTCAGCCAGCCCCTAAGGACCAGCAGCCCCAGGGATAGCTAAGGTGAGACCCAGGTCCACCACGGAGGGAATCACCAGGCCCTAACTGTGACATACAAACAAGTTACTCCACTGCGGACACTTCAGCAGTGCATACAGCACAAACCCCCTCCCAGGAGACCAGAAGGACCTCTTGCCCCAACACCTCAAGAAGAAGTAAGTGTCGCTGTTGGTGGGAATGTAAGTTAGTGCAGCCATGTGGAAAACAGTATGGAGGTTCCTCAGAAAACTAAAAATAGAGTTACTATATGATCCAGCAATCCCACTCCTGGGCATATACCCAGACAAAACTATAATTTAAAAAGATACATGCAGCCCTATGTTCATAGCAGCACTATTCACAATTAGCAAGACATGGAAACAAGCTAAATGTTCATTGAGAGATGAATGGATAAAGAAGATGTGGTACATATATACAATGGAATACTACTCAGCCATAAAAAAGAATGAAATAATGTCATTTGCAGCAACATGGATGCAACTAGAGATTATCATACTAAGTGAAGTCAGAAAGAGAAAGACAAATACCATATTATATCACTTATATGTGGAATCTAAAATATGACACAAATGAACCTATCTATGAAACAGAAAGAGAATCACAAACAGAGAACAGACTGGTGGTTACCAAGGGGGTAGGGGGGATGGAGTTGGAGGTTGGGGCTAGCAGAAGTAAATTTTTATGTAGATAATGGATAAACAACAAGAGCCTATTGTATAGCACAGAGAATTATATTTAGTATCCTATGAGAAACCATAATGGGAAATAATATTAAAAAAAAGAATGTATAGGGACTTCCCTGGTGGTCCTGTGGTAAAGAATCCACCTTCCAATGCAGGGGACACGGGTTCGATCCCTGGTCAGGGAACTAAGATCCCACGTGCCGCGGGGCAACTAAGCCCACATGCCACAACTACTGAGCTCCTGCACCTCAACTAGAGAGCCTACATGACACAGACTACAAAGCCCAAGCACGCTGGAACCCACGCGTCACAACTAGAGAAGAGAAAACCCTCCGCCACAACTAGAGAGAAGCCCTCGCGCGCCGCAACGAAAGATCCCACATACCTCAGCAAAAATCCCGCGTGCCACAACAAAGACCCGATGCAGACAAAAATGAATAAAATAAATAAATAAATAAATAATAAACCTTTAAAAAAAGATGACAACATATCACATGACTCAGTTTAGAAACTGGATTACATCAAAATAAACATTTAAAAACAAAGAATGTATATATATGTATAACTGAATCACTTTGCTGAACAGCAGTAATTAACACAACATTGTAAATCAACTCTACTTCAAAAAACAAAACCCTCAGGTTTAAAAAAAAAAAAGTGTCCATCTGCTCCCAGATGCTTTAATTGGCAGGATCAAGTGTTCTTCCCATCTTTAGGGTAGGCAAGCAAGTAAAGTCATAGAAAATCAATTGAATTATGGAAACTAAAGGATTTGGGGGAAGGGTTGGTTTTTATGTCTGCTCAGGCTGCCACGACAGAATACCATCGACTAGGTGGCTTAAACAACAGAAGCTGGTTTTCTCACAGTTCTGGAGGCTTGAAGATCAAGGTACCAACAGGGTTGGTTTCTGGTGAGACCTCTCTCCCTGGCTTGTAGACGGCACCTTCTCACTGGGCTTTTCTCTGTGTGAGCAGAGAGAGAACTCTGGTGTCTCTTCTTCTTCTTGTAAGGACACCAGTCCTATCAGATTAAGGCCTCACCCTTATGACCTCATTCAGCCAATTACCTCCTTTAAAAGCTCCATCCCCCAATACAGTTCTATTGGAAGTTAGGGTCTCAACATGTGGATTTGGAGGAAGAGGGGGAGGGTACAACTCAGTCTATAACAGCATATAAACTAAAGTTGTGGCATAAAAATGCTGTCTATATCACACAGATAAAGACCTACGTTCAGCCCCTAGACCTAATATAAGTGCTTAACAAGCGGGAACTGTAATAATAATATTATTACTGTACTATATTAATAAAATTAGCTAATCTGTAATACGTGCCAGGCATTGTTTTTGCTGCTTTACACCTTACTATTGCATTTAATACAACAATTCTTACAAGATATGTACTAGTCTTCTCTGACTTTCCTCCTATCAACTCTCCTGGAAAAATAGCCTCTTCACCCCATACCTGAGGCTCAGCCTGGTAATCCACTGCAGGTGTCTTCTTGGAACACTCGTTTAATCGGAGACTGCAGTGTTTCAGCTCTCCCCGCTCCCCGACTTTCCTTAGCTGCTATGGTGGCATCTTCAGTAGCTCCTGACACTAGAACTGCCAATCATGTCACTGGTACCCCCTGAAGACATCACGGCAACTGCCTTTGTCTGACAAAGGCTCTGTGCTGTTGCTGCTACCGCTGAATATACAGATGGAGCAACAAGGTCACTGAAGCAGCCACCACTGATGACCACAGCCAGACATGTTCCCGTCACCACCCATGTTACTATAGCTACGCTTGTTCAAACAATGCCACTTTGTCATCACCTAAGCCAGTGTCCCCTCAGATCAGATCACTGCTGGGGATTTCTTCGCTGAGTCCTACTGTGCCATGCCCAGAATCCCCTGTCCCTTCCAACCTGCCACACCTTTCCTTCTCTTGAATCTACCCATCTTCAATACTTATGTTGATATTTCTGAATTTTATGATGAATACGGCTTGGGTTCAACACAACAGTTAAGAAAGCAAATGGAAACACAGAAAATAGGATAAGAAGAACAGTACTCAAAATGGATTAGAAGTTAGGCTTATGGTTGGCGGTACAAAAGATAAAATAAAAAATAATTTTGGATTAATGGATATGCTGCAGGTGATATCACCTAGCGCCATAAATGTTCTTCTGGGAACTTAATCTCAAAGCACCTCACAGCTTTTGTGTCCAATGGTCAGTTGGTGAGTAGTCAATACCTCTGCAGATTTTCCCTGCCCTTCAAGAAAAATACACTTTAAATATGAAGTGATAAAAATTTTATTTGCAGATTTCACTACCTTTCTTTTTTCAGCCTTATTGGATATGAAGCTGCCATTCTTCTCCGAACATACCAAAGCCCTGAACTTAAAGGGAGAGATAAATCGGCAGCTCATCTTCCCACAGGTATTATTTTGTCGGGACTCCATTTGATGTCTCCTAGATAAAGCAGTCAGCCTGCAAAGGAATGAGCAGCCCATATACTAAAAAGTGACATATCATTATGATCATACCTATTGAGTGACTAAACCAGCCTGAGCCCAATTACATCTTTGCAACATACAATGAAACACCCCTTAAACGGTCCTTCAGCAAAGAAATAAACCTGTCATACAAGAAAAATTTGCTCTACATCAAGGCTGTGTATTGAGGAAGTAATGCCGGTGTCAGGGTCGTGCTGGCTATAATTCAATGTGCAATTAAGCGGAAATTAGAGGCAGTCCTCATTACATATATTTTACACTTTGTTTATTGTCCTACAAATTCTGTAGTGGAACCACTGACTTGTAGCAACAATAGCTCATTTAGTGGAAAATTAGAATGTGAACAAAGGATGTTTGATGGCTGGGGAGCAGAGTACAGCAATTTACATTTCTTGCCATGTGTCCCTTTTCTAAAGCCGGATCTTTGGATTGAGTTGAGCACCAAGTAGCCACAGGCAGAGCCAATGTGACATATCTGAAATTCTTCTTGAGGTTCCAAAGAATAGCCAAAACAATTAAGACAGGAAACAAAAGTACATTGATGATATTTAGACCAAAGAACAAATTTCCAATCAATCAATCAGTTCACAAAGACCCAGAAAGGGAGCATACGGAAACGGCTAAGACACAGCTATGTTGGACTGAAACTCATCAAGAAGAAAATGCTGGTCTCTATACATCACTGTTGAAGGCTAACAGTTCCTTCAGGGAATACTTAATGCAAATTCTGGGGGCTTCCCTGGTGGCGCAGTGGTTGAGAGTCCGCCTGATGATGCAGGGGACACGGGTTTGTGCCCCGGTCCAGGAAGATCCTACATGCTGTGGAGCGGCTGGGCCCGTGAGCCATGGCCGCTGAGCCTGCGTGTCCGGAGCCTGTGCTCCGCAATGGGAGAGGCCACAACAGTGAGAGGCCCGCGTACCGCAACAACAACAAAAAAAAACTCTGTAAATCTTGATGTCTTACATATTATGTCTCAAAACCCCACAGTTGTGTAGAAGCCTGATTTCTACAAACTTCCACTGTTCAATCACAGGCAAACAGTAGAAATTGGAGCTATAAAAAAATGAATTGGAGGGTACTAGTGTGGTATTCAGATGAGCACCATGCTGGGAACCTTGGGCTTGCGGGGAAGGAGAGTAAATTGGTCACATGGAGTGTAGGTTCATAAACTGGCCCCATACACAGAGGGCAAGGAAAGACTAAAGAAAGAGGCCAGTCCGGATTGGTAGGTGGCAGTCTTAATAAGCAAGGGAACTCACATACAAGGCTTGTCTTGGGCACCACAAGATGCATAGATGTTTGTGCCCGCCCAGCAAAATCTTGAAAGTTTATATAGAGGCCTTAACTGGGTTCAGTCACATATACCGTCCATATGGTTTCAACAACACCTTACTCTCTCAAGGTTACATCCTCGGAACAGCTCCCACTGTGGCAACTGCTGGCAGAACAGACATTCCAAGAACAGGGGAGTGGGCGAGGAACCTCAGGTTGCTTGCCCAGGTCTAGCTCCAGTGTCAATTGGCTCGCACGTCCTCTTGATTCTTTCCTGCAGCACGGAAGCAGGTAATCATTTTACCTGCCTCTTGGGTACTGGATCACTTCGCAGACCTCAGACAGAGAGTGCGTGTTGGGTTACCAAAGTCAGATACAATTCATGGCTTCCCAGAGCCTCACTTATATGTCGGAGCGGAAGGCCAGGACTGTGGCAGTGGTACCAGTAAGGACAGCAGAAGAAATGGGACGAGGCAGGCTTTGGAAAGCCTCTTACAAGAAATAAAAGTCTAGGATTACTTCTGAATGAAATGTGTGCATCTGAGAAGTTTGAACTTTCTCCTCCCTGGGGCTTCTGCGCTCCCTGGCACCTTGAGGACTAACGCTCTCCAAACAAACCAGACATATGCATATTTGATGCTAACTACCCATGTAATCAGACTATACAGTTAACAGTGTTTTCTCTCAAGAAAAATTAAGAATGGCCCAATGACACTGGAACGCCCCTTGCCCCTGTCGCTTAGAAACTCTTCAAAAAACGGTGCCTGGAGCCTGAGGTCAGGCAAACCCACGTGCATGCTTAGTGAACGCACAGATGTGTGTGGGGTAGAAGGATGGTGGGGAGGGTCGGGAAGGCTGCAAAGAAACAACAAAGCACCTAAATCATTCCCCAGTTTCTCAAGGCGGGAAGGCTGGGCTTCTGAGCAATTAGAGGCATCCTCTGAAGTCAGAGCACCGCCAAGCTGGGGAAGAGGGGCTGTTTAAAATTCTGCTTCTCTTCCACGAGGAGAAAAGAGACAAACACATCCTTACCCCTTCCCCGGCCTCACAGAAACATTTATGAAATAATGATTTTTAAACTGTGTGTTTTCAGACTTCCTATATGCCCCTCTTTTAAAAGTTGGTTTACATTGCTGGCAAATTTTTCCCGTAAGTACTTCAATGTCTGATCTTAATTGTTTTTTTTTTTAAATTCATCAGAGGGAGTGGGTGTCTAAGGTTACCAGAAAGACTGAGTTGACCAAAGTGTCAGGAATTTTGTTCCACTTCCTCCCTACACTCTTTGGGCAAATTACTTAGTAGATATTTTCTATAAACACGATTCGGAAGTCTTTCTCCCAATAGTCCCTCTAGATGTGGCATACTGTCTGGCTCTGCCTTCAATCTTGGCTCTACCACTTTTTTTTTGTGGTACGCGGGCCTCTCACTGTTGTGGCCTCTCCCGTTATGGAGCACAGGCTCTGGACGCACAGGCTCAGCGGCTCACGGGCGCAGCCGGTCCGTGGCATGCGGCATCCTCCCGGACCGGGGCACGAACCCGTGTCCCCTGCATCGGCAGGCGGACTCTCAACCACTGCACCACCAGGGAAGCCCCCGGCTCTACCACTTTTAAGCTGTATGCCCTTAAGCCAAGTTATTTAATCCTTTGTGCCTCAGTCTCTTCACCCATAAAGTTAAAATAATAATAATGTTCTTTACCTTACAGGCTTGCTGTGAAGAATAAGCTATTTAAACCATGTTAAGTTACTTGGAACTGTGCCTGGTGCACAGAAAAGTGCTCATTACATATTAGTTATTGTTTGGAGCACAGAGAAATGTGTGATTAATTATATCTTGGTTCACCAGAGAAGATTTTACCAATGAGTTACCAATAGAATTGTGTCTGGAACGTTAAATCAAAGTATGTCTGACAAAAAAGATGGGAAATTGCCTTCATGGTGGGGTGATCTTCAAGGGCGGAGATATGGAGGCTTAATCAGCAGAGCATATTCAGAAAGTAAGAAGAATTTTCAAAGAAAGAAATCATGACTTCCAGTCCCCCAACCTTGTCTAACTTCTAACCACTTTTCTCCAACTTTTAACTTAGGAGGATGTGGCAGATAATATTTTCCAAAGATGACAATAATACCTACCATCTAACATGCTCATCTTACAATGTGATCTTAAAACTTCCCTCATCAAGTATCCTCCACCTTGAGAGCTTGAATAGAACTTTGTAATTGCCTCAAGCAATAGGATAGGACAGAAGTGACCTCCAAGGCTAGAACAAAAATGTCATGCACTCCTGCTGTCTTGGAACACTCAGTCTTGGAAACCAGACACCACGTGGCAAGGAGACCCAAACTACTGCATGCCAAGAAGACCACATGGAGAAGTGATCATATGTAAGTGCCCCAGCCAACAGCTCAGCTGAGGTCTTATCGACAGCCAGCAACAACCTCTAAAGATGTAAGTAAAGATGCTGCCAGATGATTCCAGCCTCCATCTATATCACTCCCAGTCTTTAGGTCTCCCCAACTGAGGTACCAGACATAATGGAGCAGAAACAAGCCACCCCTGCTTTGACTGGTCCTAATTCCTGACCTACAGAATCTGTGAGCAAAAAGAAAGGTTGTTGCATGTGTATGGCTAAGTCCCTTCGCTGTGACCCTGAAATTATCACAACATTGTTAATCGGGTATTCTCCAACATAAAATAAAAAGTTTAAAAGAAAAGTTGTCTTATGCCACTGAGTTTTGGGGTGGTTTGTCACTTAGCAAGAGTAGCTAGCACAGGAGATATTCCTCTTTCTCTTACTGTGGGGACAGATGTTGCTTGCCATGACACCATTCATGGTCAGTTATCACTCCCATTCTAAGGGGTCATCTCTACCCAAGAGCTACAGGAGAAGCAAACAAAGGCAGGCATCATAAGCGTCCCTGGAATAAGAGGCTTATCCAGGTTAAAAGGTAGGGAAAGGAGGAAGGGATGGGCTATGCAGTCAGTCCTTAATGTCCTTCCCTTCGCCTCCTGCTGTTTCACTATCTTCCATTTATACTGCTTCTTCTAACATCTTATTATCACAGTTTTAATAATCATCCTGTCAACATGTTATCTTTAAAAACAGTGTTTTGAATGCATCCCTTTTGTAGAATGTACTTCCACCTAGAAACACACCACCTTGGTGTTCTTCCCAAGGACGCTTAAGAGCCTCACTCAGTGGATAGAAGTGAGGAAAGTGATAGCTCGAACTGCCTATTATGTGTCCACTGCCACAGAGAACCACAATTAATAGTATGTGCTCACTAATATTTGCTGACTGAGTAGATGGTCAAGGCACTGCTCTTTTTGAACTAATGTGCTCTTTCTGTCCCTTTTCACCCAGGTCTCTAACTGGTCCAGAACACAAGTTCCAGAGGAAAACACAGAGAAGAGAGAAAGGCTGTGGAGAGGTCAAAGGTTGGCCAAGCCACAGTTTCAAGAACATCCCTACTTGGTGTAAACTGATGCTTCTACAGTGTTCTGAAGAAGACCGAGCAGTTGGGAGCAGGGGTCTGGTTCGGTCTCAGCTGTCTTCTGGGGGAGCCCTTTGTGTTTCATCACAGCTGGAGCACAGCTGCCAGTAAGAGAGCTGATTTCTTGACAGAGTCTAGACTTGGAAATCCCTGTATTTCACAGCTGTGCCCACCAGCTGCCTTAGCCAACCCTCTACTTTTGGGGCAAAAGCAGTTCGACTTCTGGTAGAAACTTGCAGACTAAGACAAGAGCTTGTCTGTTTAGCTCCAGCATACAGACATTCCTTGGAGGATTACTTGAGATGTGTTTGCATAAGGGTCTTGACTCTTAGCCAGACTGAATAACTTGTGGTAACTCAAGGTATGCCTAATAATCTTGAGACCCTTTGCTCTCTCATCACCACTACAGGCAAGAAAAGGCTCTGATAAGAAATGAACATTGGTTCAGTACTATTCCTGTCACTACAAAAACAGCCATAGTCCCTGCCCTCTAAGTACTTAATCTCTTAATAAATTCCTCACGCTGACTGACAACCTTCTGTGGACACAGCAGGAAAGGATGGAAGGTTTTCATCTATATCTTTTATGTGTCCATTGAGAAACCACATGAGTTTTATCAATGAAGATGCAATGATCCCTGAGTGGTAGGAGAAATGGAAATATTGGCAATAACATATTAATGGTGGTATTCTTTCTGAGAGGAGGATGGTACACTTTGCCTTGATCTGTGTATAAGAAGACCTGGTAATTCTAATGTGATTGATCTAAGAGTGGAGTGATTAGTCATCCCAATTTGCCCGAGACTATCCCCATATTAGCACTGAAAGTCCCACACCCTGAGAAATTCCTCAGTTCCAGCCAAATGCGGACGCACTTGGTCACCCTAGGAATCAGAAGACTCCTCTGGAAAAATAGGTCCTCTACCAACCTGTTAATAGAAGAATCTAAAATTCCTGCCTGCCCTTTTCTAATAAAAGGCAAACATTCCTAAAGGGCAAGACATTAACATCTGGGTACAGATTACTTTACTGAATCAGCACTCTTTTTTTAATCAAGTCAACAAATATTTATTGAGCACCTATTACACTCCAAGCACAGGATGGGTTACTAGGGATATGATGATAAATAAGCCACAGTGCCTGACCTTAAAGAGCTTAATGGGTGAGAAGGACAAATAAATGGGCACCGACAGCAGAACATGATAGTTCCATACTTCTGTTACAGACACAGTAATACTGGGACACACAGGAGGGCAACTCCTGGCCTTGGGGGACACAACAGGTGTCTAAATGAGGTGACATCTGAGCCATGAAGGCCACCAGGAGTTAGTGAGGTGAAAGGTAAAGGTGCTGGAGGGATATTCTAAGAGGAAACAGTGGGACAATGGCCTCAAGGGGAAAGAGATCTTTGTTTTTCCCACAAATGAATCACAAAGGAATAGGACAAAGGAAAGACTGGTTTTCTTGGCCTGGGATAGAACAGGGAAAGGATTACTTCTCAGTTTTATCTGGGATCAGCCTTTTTCATAATTTTTTAAGTTAGAAAAAAATGTTAAACATGCTATGAATATGATTCCTTGTTTTTCACAGGGAAAGTCAATTCTAGCCTTGAGAGAGAGAGATAGAGAGAGAGAGAGAGAGAAAGCATTTTCCACTCTGCCTTCAGATTTCTCAGTATTTGCCTTTGTCTTGGTCACGAAGGAACACAAACCCATGTAGCAACTCATCACTGCCACCTTTCCCCACGCTTCTCCACTGACCTCCTTAGTTTTCGGGACTAATCTCTGAGGTTAGGTCACAAGTTAGTTACGTATTGTTGAATGGATACAGAACACATTTGTGTTTTGTTTATCAGCGCTTGGGCATTTCTTGTGGATTTTCTTTTTCCACCAGAACTCACAGTATTTTAAAGGTATAATGACACAATAAAAGCAATGCTCAAAATTAGAGCAAATACCTGAAATAGAAAATACTAAAAATGAAAACTTTTCTCGATATTTTTATTATTAAAGTAACCCATTTTGGTAAAAAATTCAAATAGTTAAAACATGAATTAAATACTAAGTTCCTCTTCTCTCTATTCCTCCTGCCCGCAGCCAGAGGTACCTATGGCTAATAGTTCTCTACATATCTTTTCAGATATTTTTTACATATATACAAGGAAAGATGGATGGATAGATCGACTGATAGATAATTTAATTTTTATTTATTTATTTATTATTATTATTTTTTGCGGTATGCGGGGCTCTCACTGTTGTGGCCTCTCCCGTTGCGCAGCACAGGCTCCAGACGCGCAGGCTCAGCGGCCATGGCTCACGGGCCCAGTCGCTCCGTGGCACATGGGATCTTCCCGGACCGGGGCACGAACCCGTGTCCCCTGCATTGGCAGGCAGACTCTCAACCACTGCGCCACCAGGGAAGCCCGATAGATAATTTTAAATGCCAATCATATTGATTATGTTGTTATGTAATTAACTCTTTTCATTTTTTCAAAATGTTAGCATATCCCTGACATTTTTTTTCAACATTAGATATATCGGGCAGGTTTTGCTGCAGTAATGCTACATAACAAAGAACCTCAAGATCTCAGTGGCTTACAACAAATATTTATTTATTGCTTATGTTACATGAGAGCAGTAGATCGGCTGTGGTTCTTGGGCTCGGCTTAACTTATTTGGGTTCATCTGGCTCTGCTCTAATGAGTTCTGTTCAACTAATTTTCTCTTTGGCACCCAAGCTGATAAAATAGCCACTATGTGACATTATGCTCATGTGATAGAGCGTTGGAGCTGAAGAGTCCCAGCCAAGCTAGGCAATCACATTTGAGAATGTAGGAAATATCATGCCCATTCACATCCCATGGGCAAGGTATGTTATCTGACCAAGCATGGAGACAATGGGGCAAAGAAATACAGCTAGGAAGAGAAGGAACTGAATTATTGCAAAGAAACAATGCCATTTACCACTTTGTACCTACCCCATTCTTCTGAACGCCTGCATAGTATTCTACTGAGAGATATAGAGATCGTAACCTTTATTTTTAATTTTTAAATTATTTTGCAATCAGTGTATTACAAAATCATGCATATCCTTTAAATACGCATTCTTAAATACTTGTGGAAACATCTGTAGATGTTGAATTACTGGGACAAATGGTATATGCATTTAATTTTGGGGTGGATACTTCTAAATTGCCCTCCAAATTATGGTATCAATCTATACTTTCCAAGGTGAATGAGGTTACATGTTTCCACAATTCTTCCCCAAATTCTTTGTATTATCAAATTTTAATTCAAAAGGTAAAACACTGGTGTTTTAAGTTGTATTTCTTTCATTAGTGATGCAGTATTTTAAGTGTCCTAAATTTGGAGATAATTTGACCACAGCTGCAGACTTCAGATTAGCCTAGCTCTCTTGGAAAATACCTTAATTATATCAATATCAATCCACCCCGCCCACCACACGTGCCCAGTTTCTCTGTACCTTTGGTTTTACTCTGGAGGAAAGCAGGGTAGGTCAGCTTGCTCTAAAACAGAGAAGGTAAAACGTTTTCAGCTGCAGAACCAACTGCTAAAATTTAATCGTGGCTATGCTCAGTGCCATGATGAGAAAGACTGTTAACTGAGAACAGACTCAACAGGGAAGAGTGATGTGATCCATTGGTGATGTCTGCCATGAACTTGAGAATGGCAGGTGGCAACATGTATAGCATTTATTTCCCTTCCCAGCCTTGAAGCTGCTAGAACTCTGCCACCATTTTAATCTTCTCCTCTACCATTTCATTTGTCTCCAGTCACAGAAGATAAGTATTGAGCAAATACTTCGTTAAAAAGCCTACTTAGCGGCTCTTTCCCATGCCTGTACTACCTGTCTGGATCTTGTGATGCTTTCAACGAAAACGTCTCAGACAATGATTTTGAAAAGACGTACAGCCAACATTTTGGTAATGTTTTGGCGTGGGCTTTGTTTGGCCTTTTTATCTTTGCTGAGCTAAGTGGCTTAGGCTTTTAAAGACACTTTTATCATCAGAGTAATATTATTTTGATAACTCACATCCTGATGATGTTTGAAACATGGTTAATTATTGTGGGGAGTATAAATACAGTGTTAAAGTAAATCACAGCAGGATTCCCTGGTTTGGCTCAAGGTTAAAGGCGACCACATTT
This sequence comes from Delphinus delphis, assembly GCF_949987515.2. Lineage (NCBI taxonomy): Eukaryota > Metazoa > Chordata > Mammalia > Artiodactyla > Delphinidae > Delphinus > Delphinus delphis. Next base: position 59,906,670 of record NC_082699.1, read on the forward strand.
CCCAACAACAGAGCAACATAATCATGCCTTTTCCCACAGATAGCTGTGGTCTTCCTGTCAGCCTACAGGAATCCCATTCCCTTTCCCCCAGTGTAACCAGACTCCCTGCCACGGAGAAACAACACTCTCCTCCTTAGCTTTGCCACAGGGCAATCAGTCATTGCTCCCCAGCCCATCCCCAGTGCTTCAGTCACTACAGAAACCACACAGAGCTTGGATGGAGCACGTGGTCATGGACACAATCATCATTTTTAACACAGAGAGACGAAGTCACTCAATCTTCTCTCCGATGAAAATAAAATATTGAAATACAACATCAGAAACAAACACTCTTCCTCCCAATGGAGACGTGGGTGCTGCAAAGACAAGACTCCATCCCAGGTCCCTGAAGAGAGAAAGGGAGACCCGTGGGACAAATTCCCGGGAAACCATTGAAAAGTGGAGTGCTCCGGTCTCAGAGAAGGTAAGGGGGAGGTGACACTGCAGGGGTAAAGGAGATTGTCATCTGCAGGACAACTAGGCATGTTATCCCAGAAGAGAGAAAGATGAAGTCGCCTCAGTTGCAAAAAGGTGGGGACCCCAAAGGAAGAGAACAGCGAATTCAAAAGCACTGAAAAATAACTAAGCAAAGCAAAGCTTGGCTTTAAAATGGCAATTTTTTCTGGTGCCTGAACAGTAATCTTCTAAGAGGAATAAATAGCAAAGCCCCTTCCCAATAGACTGTTAAGCTTCAGCTGTAAAAAGGCTATTCTTGGCTCACCATCTCTGCTGATTTATTCTCACCTTGAGGCAACTCTCTAACCTTGCTTTCTACCTCAGCTTCCCAGTCAGCCAAGTGGGACATCCTACCTGCAATCTGCTTCATTTGCTAAGATGTCATGAAGATTAATTAACAGCATTAATACACTAAAGGTTCTTAGGGATGGTCAGGGAGAAAGTGTGATTATGATCGTTATTGCTATGGATTACTAAATAGAATGTTATTGGAACTCTTCCAGATGAGATAGTTGCAGGGATTATATTTGAAAGTAGAAAAAATAGACCAAATGGTGATCATTGGATGCTTTCAAATGTCCCTGGACCAAAAATACTTCTTTATATTCTTGCCCAGGGACTTAAAATGTCCATGAATATGCTAACAGAACGGAAAGTGCAATGGACTTGGAGTAAGAAAGTCTGTCTCTGCCACTTAGTAGCTGGGCAATCGTCTTTGTCAATCCCTTTCTAGAACTTGAGCACTAGGGATGATGGTACACAGTGTCACCCCCGTGGGGGGGGGGGGTGCAACCTCCTTAATTGCCCCAAATCTCAGTTTCCTCATCTGTAAAACAGACATACTGACACCCCCAACGTCGATGTGCCTCACAGTGTTTCCAAGAAGTCCACATGAAATGTATTTCTGAAAATTGGGCCAACTATACAAAGATTAAATATGATCATCTCTAACCAAAAAAAAATGCTTTCGCCATTACAGGCTATTTATTCCTTACTGCTAAATTAGTTTATGAGATGCCATCTACCAACACAGTACATCTAAGACAGATGATCTTTGACTCTGGAGAGGAATCAGAAAGTGTGATATGGTTGTAAAACTGAGGGTTTTGCTTAGCCAGGAATCTATTAGGGGTGCAAGTGCCAGTGAGTATTCAGAGATACACCAAACAGCAACTGTACCTTTTACTCTTCCTGATGTCAAGCCTCCTGATGGAGATGAGGGGCAAAGTTGTAATGCCTTAAAATCTTCCTATTTTAAAATGTTAGGCCTGGAAAGGAATTGGAGATTGTTGTACTTCAATTCCTTTCTTTCATAAAATAGAAAACTAAGCCTCAACCTTGCTCTGAAAACCTCTTTATTCTTCCTGATGTTTAGACCAGGGTTATTGCCATTACACACTATCTCCAATATGCAACTAGTTATTAAGTGCTCTGGGTGCAGTCACATTGGATTATTCCTCATACCCGCATCTTCCATTCCAATCCCACCACCTCTTCCCAGGTCCAGACCCCCAACATTACAAGTTTGGGATAATACAACAGTCTCATATTCTACCACGTTCAAATTTCTTTTCTTACCCCCGATTTTCTCTAAACACTGCTCTCAGATTAACCTTCTGAAAATATCCACTGAATAATTCCTCCTCTGCTCAAAACACATTAATGGCTATTGTGTACAGGAAGAGCAACAGCCATGTCTGCCTACCCCACCTGAGTTAGAGAATACTCTCTGTTCCTAAGGGGGTGGCACTGTGTACCATCATCCCTAGTGCTCAGGTTCTAGAAAGGGATTGACAAAAATGATAAATGTACCACTTCCCTGGGTTTGCTGTTCATCTTAAAAAGAAATCCAATTACAATTGCATTTTGGTGAAACATAATGAGCTCTCTTTGGAGTTGTCTTATTCAGATCAAATTACTTCTTGGTAATTTCAAGTACATTACGTTTCCCAGATACCTCTCAATATACCCACAGTGTTTGAGGCCCTGTGTATCTATTACACAAACATTGGCCAGTCAACTCTGGAGGAGTTCATAACCAAAGGACCATTTTGTGGTTACCCACACTCTTTGTTTCCCTTAGAAGAGAGGTCAAAAGTCATGTAACTTTTTTGTTTTGTTTTTTTTGCGGTATGCAGGCCTCTCACTGCTGTGGCCTCTCCCGTTGTGGAACACAGGCTCCGGACGCGCAGGCTCAGCGGCCATGGCTCACGGGCCCAGCCGCTCTGCGGCATGTGAGATCGTCCCGGACCGGGGCACGAACCCGCGTCCCCTGCATCGGCAGGTGGACGCTCAACCAGTGCACCACCAGGGAAGCCCAAGTCATGTAACTCTTAAGGAGCAAGTTAATTCTCAGGGACTGCAAATAGGAAGTTAGGGAAAGCTTACTTCTAAAAAAGGTGATGGCAGAGAGGTCTCAACCCTCGTGTATAATGATCCACATTATCAGTCAATGAAATTTCTTGCTCAGTTACTTTCATATATTTTGACATAAATGACACGGAGCCATCTGATGACTAACAAAAATGACAAACCCTGAAAACATCAACCAAAACTCTCCAGGATGACATTTTCTAAAGCATTTCATTTCAAAAAAAAAAAAAAAAAAGGGGGGCAAAGAAAAAAATAGGTGTGATCAAAAGTTATGACAGTAAGCGAGAAGTAGAACTGAAACTTCTAATGGCATGTTGTCCCCTGATTTCTCCAAGGAAGTTCAGCACATAAAACGTCAATAGATCTGAGTATCATTAAAATTTTCTCCACTAATTCTGACAGGCCAGAAAGGTCATCTAAGAGATTTTAAAGTGCAGCATGACCTGATTTTTCTGCAGTATTAGTGAGCCAGGAGTCTCATAAAGATACGTTTTCCCCCTTCCATACAATGAGAGCAATAGCCTTTATAATCTTTTGTTCTTGACATTTTTATCTTCATTTCAGAGACTGCGTGCTATTGAACTATATGAGCTCTTATATTTATCTTCTGATGACTTATCTTCTAGTTTTAAGCAAGAGTCTAAGGTTTAAAGGATCTTAATAAAACAGAAGCAATTTCCTCTCAACTCCTGGAATCACATTTGTACCATTTCTTACAGATAATCACAATATTTGAATATGAACGAATATTTTCAGTGGTGCACAGCATACATCACTGGACAGTGGTCCTTTGGGTAGAAGATCTCTGTGATTCCAAATTAAATTTGTGCTCTCTTTTGTCTACTGAAAAGACAGTAAACAATAAGTTAGGAGTACAAGAAGATGGAAAGCCACAATAAGGTGACGCCCAGCAACAGAAAAATAGATCTTCTGAGAGTCAGATTGCAACATAAGAACTCTTGGTCAGAACACACATATGTAGAGACCTTTGATGGAGGCAGGATAGCTTCTAGAACTTTGAGGTAACCTACTAGAATGTACTATCATAGCTTGGAGAGTATGTCAGTCTTGGGGTTGGGGATGCAGAAAGGGGGAAAGGTGGCCAATTATGAAAACAAACAAAAAAGGAAGTCATCAAGACCAATGTTGGCAGTGCCCAGACAAACACTGTCCGGGGAGAACAGAGTCTCGGCCATTGGACTCAGAGTATTCTAGTCTGTAGGGTAATATAATTCCAATACGGAGCTGGATAGAAACAATAGATTTTAAGTGGATCTCAGTTTCAACTTACTTATGATGAAATAGAGGCCCAAATATCATACAGCTGAATGGTATATGATATCCATAGCCCCCTGCTCCCTCAACCAGGGCCGCCACTCCAATTTATCGCCATCTCACTTTTGACTAGCTAAGGACTTTTTCACCTTCCGGTTTTAGATGAGAAGTCATTTCCTCCTAGAAAGCTTTCTCCAACATACCTAATGTAGATTTGATGCCTCCCTTGTAGGTTTGTATAGCACCCTGCACTTCCTTTATCATTGCCCTTCTTATCCAGTTTATTATCATCTGCTCCTCAGTATTTCGATACCTCCTTAAGATTTCTATATGAGGGGTCAGGTGTTTCTTTGGTCTCCCCTAGCCTCAGAACCCAGCACAGTGTCTGGCACATTATAGATGCTAAATGAAAAAGTGTTGAATTGATGAACACAGTTTGACTACAGAAAGGAGACGTGTTGATCAGGCCAGTGGTAATTATTCTGGTTGTGGGTCCGCCTCAGATTCCAGAGTGACTTAGTTGGTACAAATATTTTTTAGGCTTAGTCATCCCTGGGGCAATGATCAAAATAAATCTCTCCTTGGCCTTTTAAGCGTATCAGATTCATCTGGCCTCTCCCTTAGATGGTGTCATTTTTATACAGCTTACACCTCCTTCTAACTTCCATTATCAACTCCTATGTATACCAGAAGCCCAGTCTGTATTTGTCTCTCTCAGCTTTATAACCTCCATGATAAACAACTTGATTTTTCTAAATTCTGTTTGTAGCTTTTACAGAAAGAGCTCGTGGCAACATATGTGTGTCTGTGTGTATGTGTGTGTGTGTGTGTGTGTGTGTGTGTGTGTGTGTGTGTGTGTGTGTGTTGTGGTGGGGACGGGTACAGTGGAGTGGGCAGGGGGAGAATTCACTAATCTGAGCAGCAAAATTATGAAAAAGAAACTGTTTTAGGGACCTTCAAAGTTCATGTTGAAGACTTAACTGCATTTGCTATTTATATAATCTGTTAGAGAAGAAAATGAATGAAAGGGTTGGGGAACGCCCTTCCACAGTACCCTTATAGGAGAGGGTGAGAGATTCTTAAAACGGAATGGTAGAAAGAATGCAAACAGAAAGCAATAAAGCAGTCCCCACCAGTAAGGAACAGAGAAACGAATGGTAAGGATTAGGAGAGTAGAAGAATGAGAGACTGAAGGAAAGATAAGTGGAGAAAATACAATAGAGTTTTCTCTTGGAGATTAATTTCAAAACTCCTGACGAAGACCATCCTGTACCGACTGCTAAGAAGAATTCAAAGGTTCATCCTTTGGGGGAGAACACAGCTAGTTCCTCAGAAAAGCAAGAGACTAATCAAGGTGGTTGGCAATTCCCTTCCTTCTGTGGTGCTCAGACCTGACCACCCAAGTGTAGGTTTGTGGTCTTGGAACATACATCCAAGATGTGGCAGAGGGGCTGAAAAGGCTCATCAAGCCCACAAATTGCTACTAACTTGTGAAGATTAACTGTGGGATAAGTGACAAAATTGGGGGGGAAAAGACAACTGAAATGTGTCTCTAAAAATTCTACTGTCCTGGTTAGAAATCTGAAGATGAGAAAACTCTAGTGGTTTTCTCTCTTTTATCCCTTTTTATTCCTTCTTCTAGTTATTTTTCGGACTGAGGAAAGAAAAGTTTCAATGTTTCACATAAGATCAAGGACAATGTCCATTTTGGTCATAACCCCCAGAGCCTAGGATAAAGCCTGGAAAATAAGTACTTTTTGGATTGAATGAATGGAGAAAGTGAATGGATGGCTACATAGATTATATAAAAGAGGAATGAGTTAGTTTTCTGATTTAACTATGGTTCAAGTTTTTAGAGTACAAGGGTGGAAATGCATATGGGGTGGAAATTACAACTTAAGATATCAACGAAGACAATTTAAAATGCACCTCATTCATTTAATACATTTGAATCAACAATACAAAGAGAACTACATTAGAGGATGCTAAAGAATCTCATAGGTACAATCTCAAAGCTGCTGTTATTAACATTCAATCAATTGTGAAAAATGGAAGAGGCTTCAAAAGTCAGAGATGGGGAAATATTTAGAGGTTTAGAAGTGGGGAAAGGTGGATACTGGAAATAACATATAAGTTTGATGCCAACCCACAACCAAATTAACAAATATCTAGTTTCTCGGAATTTAGAAAAGATGGTAGTAATTATAAGAAGCCATCAGTAATAACCCCCCAAAGGTTGTAAGATTAAATAGAAAGAACAAGAGTACTGTCATTAAAGAATATTCTTAAAAGAACCATGACAAAAGATGAAATTTACGAGACTTGTTTTAAAACTTATTTTAAGCAATAATAAGGGAACCCATATGGTAATATTTCAAAATTAGAAAAGTTAATCCATGGAACATAGTAATTTAATATATGATATTAAAATACTTCCTATAATACTTCTAAAACAAGAAGAAAAAAGCATAATATATGGGGCTAAGATAATAGTATGAAGGAAAAAAAAGATACCTTCCAGTAAAACTAAAAAACCTAAATGTTTTCATTTAATCAAATAATCTGGGAAAAAGCAGCTTATAAAGATTTATGCCATTAAGAAGAGATGGTTACTTCAAAAGATTTGAAGCAATCAAATATATTTTTATATAATAAACATTTATTAATTTAATACTGCCAGGCACTACATTGTAGGTACTAGGGAGTCAGTGGTAAGCAGGCCACCCAGGGCCCGTGCCCTCAAGGAGCCTGAATTCTAAGGAGAAGAGCCGGGCACTAAACAGGTAAACGTATCAGGAAAGAAAACAATTCTGGTGAGTTGTGATCAAAAGGCCGTTATAAAATGTACATAAAATGAAAAGGAAACATAATTGAAAAGAAAATATTTCCATCAGAAACGACAGAAAGGAACGATTCCTTAATGATCTCAGAATGCATACATATATTTTTAGTAACTACCCGTAGGACTCCAATAGCTAAATGATCAAGTCTCAAACAAACAAAATATACACAAGAGAAAATACAAATAGAAAACAAATGTCTGGGAAAATGTTCAAGCTAACTTGTAATCAAGAAATGCAAATTTAAGCAACTTTGTAACATCTGCTAAGTTTAAAAAAAAAGTTTGAAAAAATAGAAAACAGACTTACAGGAAGGATGACAACATAAACACAGTCTCCACTCCTCCCCAGGGAAAATCACTGAAATGACCATGGAGGAGGGAGATGGGGCAGGGGTAGGACATAGAGTCACCCACTGTGAACCAGGGAATGGTGCCAACCCCATCTGAACCACAAAGTGAGGAATGCCTGCCAGCTTCAGTACCAACTGTGAAAAGCAATAACTACCTTTCCGCTAAGGCACTTGCAGGAAGGAAAAGAGGGAAATTATGATAATGCTCATGAGCAGGTCATGAGCAGATGGAAGGAAGATGGCCACACCTGGAGTCAATTTTTCTATAGCTGGGCCAGGCCACAGCTCCACTGGCAATTAAGGAAAGAGAAATCATTGTGCCATTCCTAGCCATTTATCTCGTATTTGGCAACTTCATAGTGACACTAGTCAGATGACTATAGGCTTGAGGGGGAAAATTCTCCCAATTTGAAGGAGTAAGGTCTAGAAGCAAAGGCACACTGTGAGAGAGATGGGGATTAATCAACTATAAATGACAAAGAAAGGCAGCTGTTTGGGAGAATATATTTGTAGCCACATCAAGCAAAAAACCTATAGGCCAAAGATTCTTTTCTCTTAACTTATTTCTAATAGTGTCCCTTTGCCCTAAGCCTGAGCTCAATACATAACTGGAAAAATTCTCCCCAAGGAAATAGGTTCTCTCCCAGCTCTGTGAAGCCACCACTTCTGCAGTAGTTTCAACAGGGAAAACTTATGCAAAGTACCCAGGTTTCCAATGTCCTTGGCTCATGGGGCCTTTCTCCCTCTTTAGATTGAAAAAGACTTACCTGTTCGTATGATGTTGTTTCATCCAGCCTTCTGCTTGTTTCTTTGGGGAGAAACCAGGTAGCACCCAAATAACCACAAAAGGAAGCTTACCTGTGCATTATTTAGGGACAGCAGGTCTGCATAGAACTTCCCCCTTTCAAAGATGAGTAAGGAGAAAACCACCACTCCGAATCTAAAAAACAACACAAAGTAGGAAGCATTTAAGCATGCATGTTCTAGAATCAGAATCCTAGCTCAACCACTTTCTAACCATGCAATCTTGGACAAGACACTTGCTTTTTCTATGCTTCATTTATAAAATGAGGGTAATCATCATGAAGAAAATGAAGACTGTGACAATTGAGATAAATATGTAAAATACGAAAATGTTTGACACATGGTAAATGTTAGGTATTATTATGTCATCCCTATTTTATTATGCCTTTGCAAAAATTTTGTAACTAGTAAAATAGAAATAATACTGGATGCATCATTACTGTTTTTACTGAGTGTTTCTGGTTGTTCTCCCAGGCACATGTACTTCCCATCTCCTTTAGCATTAGGCAGGATGGTGTGAGTTGTTTTGATCATTGAAATGTGAGTGGAAGTCATATGTACCACTTCTGGGAGGAAAATTTAAGAATTAGTGTGTGAATCTGCCAACCTCTTTCTCCCTCTACCGGGAATCTTCCAGATGGTGGCTTCCCCATCACCTTATATCCTGGTGTAAGGATAACTTGAAGCAGAGCCCCAGCCACCTGCTGTATAGCATGAGTGAAAAATAAAACCTTGTACTAAGCCACTTAGAAGTCGACGTTTTTGTTACTGTAGCACAACTTAGCCTCTACTGACTTATACAGAAGTAAAAAGTAAATAAGGGGAATGTTTTTGAAAACTTATCCCCAGAAAAAAGCAGGAAGTAGACAACAGTTGTTTTTTATACCTAGCGACATTAAAGGTCAAATAGGTCTGAGAAACAACAGTTAAAAGATGAGATGACAAAGCATCTGCTCTAGACTGAATATTTGTGTTCCCCCCCCAATTTTGATACGTTAAATCCTAACCCCCAATGTGATGGTATTTGGAAGTGGGGCCTTCGGAAGGTGACTAGGTCATAAGGATGCAACTCTCATGAATGGGATAAGTACTCATAAGTACTCATGCACTAGTATACCCATCTCAGGCTCTGCCTCTAGGTAGCCCTTTTAACTTTTTATTTCTTTTGTAGTAACATAGTTCCTTGAATGTACCACATTTATTTATCGATTACTGGATATTGTGGTTACTCCCACTTTTCTCTATAACAACGCTGCATGGGACAGCCTTCAACAAGTCTCCTTATGTGAAAAGACACATACCAAGAAGGGAAACTGCAAGGTCAAAAACACTCAACTTTTTAAACATTTAAACCTGTATTACTGATATACATGTTTGAAGATGTAAAACACACATTTATCAAACTTGCAGATGACACAAACTCAGAAGGGAAAGATGATATGATAGTTGACAAAAATCAATGTTTGAACTTTACCTAAGTTAGAATTCGGGGCTATTAAAATCACCAAGATGGAATTTAAGAAAGATAAAGATAAAATCTTGCATCTAGTCAACTGAATTAAATGCCCTTTGCAGAAAGGTAGAGATAGAACTAGAGAGCAGTTTATCCAAAAAGTACCTGGGGGTGTTAGTTAACCCCTACTTTGCTGTGAGCTAACAGTGACACTGTTTAGACTCCAGAAACGTATACTAAAACAGCTAAATTAATAGAAGAATAAGTTTTACAGGGTCTCAACTCTAAACTTAATTCCACTCTACCAAGTCAGAACTCCATGACATTCACATGAAACCAATTCATAGTAACATAAGCGAAAAAGAGAGAGCAGTGACTGCACATGCTACACTACAGAGAAGATGGGGTTGGGGTGAGGTTGAAAGAACTCAGATCAGGGACTCAAATGCTGTTCTGACTCCATCCCTCTGCTTTACTATCTCTCATCAAGGCATCTCTCTGCCTGCTGGATTTATTCTCTAAGCCACCGGCTGCATGAGGCTGGTCGTGGCTGTAACAGATACGGGTAATCTTCATCTGAAGTTTCAATTCAGAAACTCCCAGGAGAGGTCTTTACTTGACCAATGCAATGGACTGAATGTATATGTCTCCCCCAAATTCATATGCTGAAATTCTAACCCCCAGTGTGATGGTATTAGAAGGTGGGGCCTTTGGGAGGTAATTAGGTCACGAGGGTAGAGCCCTCATAAGTGAGATTAGTGCCCTTATAAAAGTATCCAGAGAGATCTCTCATCCTTTTTTTTTGCCATGTGAAGATAGGAGAAGTCAGCCATTCTGCAGTCTAGTAGAGGGCTCTAGAACCAGCCACACTGGTACACAGATCTTGGACTTTCACTCTTCAGAACCGTGAGAAGTAAATTTCTGCTGTTTATAAACCAGCCAATCTATGCCACTTCGTTATAGAAGCCCGAACTAAGACACCCAACATGGGTCTCGTGTCCACACCTTTGGACAAATTAGAATGGCAGCCCCTTAGAATGGTTGGAGCAAGAGAGGAACAATTTTTCCATAGCCCTAGGGGGATCACTGTTGACCAGGAAGCCAATCTGTATCTTCTAAAGTTATTGTTTTTCACCCTGGAGTCATTGGGCATATAGTCTGCAAGCATGTTTAATCAACTTACTTGCTTTTCATAGAACTTTCCCGATTTTCTTTGTCTTACTTAGGCTGTGTGGACAACATTACATAGACAATGAGTCCGAGATATATGAGGCAGGTAAACCAAACTACGTGATATTTTTATTCACTATGTGGTTTTTCTTCACATTGGTTTTATATTTTTAAGATTTATAAAAATAGAATAGTTACTGATTCGTCATGGCTAATATCAAGAAAAGTACTCCTATCAGTTGAAGGGAGACTTTCTAAATGACCGTGGCACGTATAATGAGAATACCTTCTTAAACTACGTGTCTGGAACATTACTGAACTTGATACTTATTGAGCTCTGACTGTGTACAACCCCATAGGTATGGGTCTATACCAAGGGATTTATAATCTCACAGGGCAACCAAACTGTGCAAATAATAACCAGGGAAGATGAATCATATGTAGGGGAAAGATTTAATCAGCTGCTAGTTTCTGAGTATTAGTCCCTGATCAACTCATATCTTAAGAGGGAGACTCAAAAGAATCCAGACAAGAAAAAGATGTTTGGAGAAAATGAGATTCTAGTAGGACAGAAAGGAATAAAAGCATTGATTAAAAAGAGAGATAAAGAGACTTAGGACCCAGACTCACATTTAAGAATACTTCACTCTATGTCAGTGAGTCCAAAACAAGACCTAGAAACAGAATCACCTGGAAAGCAGAACAACAACAAAGAAGGATCCTGAGCCCCACCTCCAAAAATTCTCATCCAGTCCATCTGAGCAGTTTCATGATTTATAATTTTAATAATAACAACGGCTAATAATCTGTAACACTTACTACTTGGCAGACACTCCTTCTAAGTGTTTTATGTATAATACTAACTCTCTAAATCCTCATCCTAACTCTATGAATTAGGAACTATTCCCCTTTACGTTGAGGAAACTAAAACCCAGAGAGGCTAAGTAACTTGACTAAGGCCATGTACTGCTGGGATTTGAACGCAGGCAGTCAGCCTTCAGCGTCTGCCTTTAGTCACTTTGCTCTATTGATTCTCAAAAACAGAAAATAGTGGCTAAAAGGCCCCCTTGGTGATTCTGATGAATCCAGCTGGACCGGCATTTGGAAAGCAAGGCACGGTGAAACATGTAGAAAAGGTGAAACATGTAGAAAACGATCATTTACCGAGCTCTACTGAAAAGAAGGGACTCTGTATTATTCAGTACCTGGAACATAGCAGGTACAAAATGTTGTTGAGTATATTCTGGGTTGAAGGATTCCATAGAAGCAAGGGTTTGCGAGGAAAAATCTGTCGAGCCTGCTACAGCAGGAAGAAAGCGGAACTGAGCAAGTCACACAAGTTTTCCCGTCCCCATTAAAGGAAAGTGCCAAGAGGGTAAGAGATGCGTCATTCTGACCCCACCTTTAATGTCCTGCCCAGCCCCTTAATCTTGTGCTTATTTAAGTCACATGCTGTCTTAATTATTTGGAGAAGCAAGGCTTTTCTCTTCTAGAACATCCTTCCTCTAGTTCTATCTTTTAGAAACATCACAGGATACTAAGGGGATACAAAACTCCAAGCAGCTAATTTCCCTGCTTGTTTGGAAAGTCCGTACATTGTCTGTACATAATGGATACTTTTTGGATAGATGGATGCACGGATGAAAGAATGGACAAAGCGATGGATAGATGTCTAACCATTATTCATGTCTCCTATGGATTTGGCAGGAATGGCTCTTCCTCTGGTGAGATACAATATGATGTTATGATTAAGTGCACAGTCCTTGGAATCAGGCAGCTTAGGTTCAATCCTGCTTCCACCCTTTACTATCTGTGTGACCTTGAGTAAGTGATTTATCCTCCATCAACCTCAGTTCATTCTTTTTTAAACTGGAAAGAATACTATCACTTAACCTCAAGAGAATAATAGTGCTTACTTCCAAAAGATGTTGTGAAACAATGTATGTGCTAAGCACAATGTCTGACACACAAAAAAAGCTCAATTATTAATAAGGATTTCACAAGGAATGATATCAGATTTTGTTATTTAAAATTGCCCTTCTAATATCATTTCAGGGTAAAAATTTGAATTTGCAGGTGTTATTTCTTTTGCAAGGCAAGACTTATTTTGGAACATGAAAGGCAAATGATAGACTTTATTCAGATTGGCATAGCAGGAAAGAAGGGAGGGAGGAAGGAAGGAAGGAAGGAAGGAAGGGAGGAAGGGAGGGAGGGAGGGAGGGAGGGAGGGAGGGAGGGAGGGGGGAGGCGAAAATATTAAAGAAAACCACATCAACATTTCTTTATATTTATGTAATTCAGAGCGGCTACCACTGATGAAGTTACCCAAATTATAATTCTCAGCAAGGAAATGGAACAGTCGATTTCTGAGAAAATAGTTTGAATCTCTAGAATGTCCGAGCATTTAAATAGTTCACGTTCAGAAGAGGAAAAAAATCTCAAGATTATGTAACTGAGGTCACCTCAACCAGAGAACTCAGTTAATATCCTCAGGGTTAAGTTTGTTCTAGATATGCATATATTATTTATCTATTTCAGTATTTATGTTAGTGCATCAGAATCAGTATTTTATTTTATTTTAGTACTGTATTTTAGAGTTAGACAAACCTTAATTTGAATTCCAGCTCCAACAATGAATAGTTGCATGGCCTTCGGAAAATTGCTAGCAACAATACACTTCAGTCTCTTCGTGGATAAATGGGAAATCATGATATTACCTTTTGCATCTCCACGCTGGGATTGATTAAACAAAGTCATATGTGCAAAGCACTTGGCCCAAGATCTAGTATATGGTAAGCACTCAGTAAATATTGGCTATACTTATGTTCATTATTACTGCTATTGCCACAATATTTCCCGTTCACTTTCTTTATGAAGCATGTAATAACTCCTGGGCCTCAATATAAATGCAACATGACCTATAGTGGGGGAGCCCCTGGTTTTTGCTCTGCTTAGGATGGACACAGAGCCCACCAAATTCACCATTTCTTTCTCTCTTATCTTTCTTTTTCCTTTATTTATTTATTTATTTTTTATTTATTGGAGTAGAGTTGATTTACAATGTTGTGTTAGTTTCAGGTATACAGCAAAGTGAATCAGTTATACATACATGTATGCCTACTTTTTTTAAGGTTCTTTTCCCATATAGGTCATTACAGAGTATTGAGTAGAGTTCCCTGTACTATACAGTAGGTCCTTATTAGTTATCTATTTTATATATAGTAGAGTGTATATGTCAATCCCAATCTCCCAATTTATCCCTTCCCTCTCTTTCCCCCCGGTAACCATAGGTTGGTTTCTAAAATATATAAACAGCTCATGCAGCTCAATATCAAAAAACCAAACAACCCAATCAAAAAATGTGTGGAAGACCTCCATAGACATTTCTTTCTCTCTCATCTTAATTTTTCTCTTGCTCTACATCCTGTGACTGGAAGATTTTTCTCTTTGCCAAAATGCCTTCAGGGCTTCTCTCTGCCTTGGTACAAAAGTCCTTAAAACGTCGCTTTTCCCAGAAATATTTTCCTCCAACTAACTGGAAATGAGAATGATTCACCTCCTTTATCTAGCACTGATTTTTGACTTGTAATTCCACTTCAACAAAACCACTTACACTAATGCTTATACACAATGTAAATAATTCATTAGAAATGTACACTTGTTTGATCTTGACATACTTGCTGTGTGTCTGCAGAGTCTATTCTATCTATCAAGGAAATAACAGGACTCTCGGTCACCAAGGGTAAATGGAAAATCCTCCTCTTTAAATAGGTAAAAATGTAAGGGACATGTAAATCCGTCTTGGAAACTTGACTTTAGTATCTCCTGAGACAGAAGAGGGATGGAGTGGTTTGTTCTCTGCTGAGTTTCTCCAGTGAACATGGGTGCTAGCAGCCCTGGGTTTCCTGGGCCCAGGTCTCAAATCCATGTCAGCTGTGGCTGCACATGGAGTGCCCAGAGCTGGCGGATACCGCTCAGGTGCAGGCAGCATTAGTGCACCATTGTCCTCTCCACACCTGGCTGTGGAAGCCCCAGGGCAGAAACAGCGAGAGGGACTTGGGAATCCAGAGCAGAAAATTCTACGTGCTTACCATAACTTGCTTTCCACACAGCTGGCAACCACACAGCTGAGTGGAACTTACGTATGGAGCACTGTGGGAGTGGAAAGGGAATGTCCCTGTCCCTCTGGGAGAGGGACAAGCATTACTCCCTGGAATCCAGAGGCTAAGAAAATCCTATACCCTAAGACCTAAGTTGGAGAGAGCGGAGAGTGGGCAGAACTTGCCCATGGACTATGAGGGAGAAAAAAAGTAAGAAGAAAAAAGAAAAGAAAGGAAATTCCAGGCCCAAATGGTTTCACTGGTGAATTCTATCAGATATTTAAGGAAGAATTTAAACTAGCGTTACATTGTTTATCAACTCATTCCACGAGGCCAGCATTATTCTGATAACAAAACCAGAAAAGGACATTTCAAGAAAACTATAGACTCATATCAATATTTTGAAAATAGATACAAAAATTCTTAACACAGTTTAGCAACAAAACTTTATGGTTCCATAGAGCTATTGATCCAAAGGGGGTGGAGAGAAGAAGAAAATCCAAGAAAGAAGAAGCAAAAAGGAAATGTGAGAAACTCACTCCAAAGAAGGTTTGAAGCAAATAATGAATAATACTGCCTATAAGAATTTCCCAAACATTTGACGGCCATGGAGAGTGTCTTATAAAGGGTCCTTATAGCCTAGTTCATGAAGTTTTTTACGCTGGGCTACCTAGAGGCAGAGCCTGAGATGGGTATTCTAGTGCATGTGATTTACTAAAGGGACTGCTCTCCAGGAAAAACGGATAAGAGAGCAACGAGAAAAGAAAAAGGATAGAAACATAGCAAAGATATGGTCTCAGATAGGCTACCCTTGGCCTGATCCAGAGTGTGCTGGAGTCCAAGTTGCATCACATAATTGTCCCACCTTGACATGAGGAACTGGACATAATTGAACTCCACGTCAGTCCTCAGATGCTTCTAGGGATTAAGAGGGTCTAACCTCCCAGCACCCCTGCATCAGCTGGATTGTATGCCGAGGATAATGCTTTGCAGAAGTCCACAGGTGTAAGCTGTTAGCTGCAGCACTCACTGAACTCACCCAGAGCAGCCATCAGGGAGCTCTGAACATGGCACCAAAAACATCTACCACAGAGAACGTCAGACAGTCACCCTACCCAGGACATTTGGGGTCTGAAGGAAGTATGGTAGTGGAGGTGGTTAGGATGGGATGTGTTCAGGAACTATTTAGATGATAGAATTGGGAGGACATACACTAATTGTATATGGAGAGCAAGGGGAGTTTAACTGAGGGACCATAAGAAGTATAAGACCAGACTAGGGTTTCTGGCCCTGGTGAACTAAAGGAATGACGGGACCATTTTCAAAGATACGAAGAGCAAGGAAAAGAGCAGAACTTGGGGGAACATATCAATTCAGCCTTGGGGATTTTCAGAGTGAAAAGGGATAGATAGCCCTTGGATAGCATGCCTGGAGCTCCATAGGAGTTTCAGGCCCCAGCTGCATGAGGAGGCTGGGGCCAGGAGCAGGGGAGAGGAGAAAGCCAAGTGGTCTAGCTCTGGGCCCCTTACCCTGCTGTCTTGATTTGGTGCCCCCAGATGCAAACTCTGAGGAAAGGATTAAGACACAGGCAGTATATTGAAAGATGATTCCAGGAAGTACAGGTGGGGAAGGAGAAACTGGGAAGGGAGAAAAGCCACCGAAGGGTGTATTCATAAGTACATTATCTCTGAGGACAGCAGGGAAACAATCTGCTGGAGACCCTCTGAAGATTTGTGTAGAACTCACCTCAAATATTTACCACTGAGTGATAGAAAACTGGAGTATTTTTCTTCCATGTCTGGAACCTCATTGGTTGAGGGTGGCCCCTAGGGCATCACAAACCCCTCAATTCCCTGTGACCCTGTGGGCCAGCTGAAAGAGCCTCTATAGAGGCTGCAGAAGAAAAATCCTGGACAGAGAAGGAGGTACACAAACTGCCCACCCTGGCTGGTGAACTCAAGCTGGGCCAAGGCAAGATGGAACAAGGCATCAATGGCTCCGGCTACATTTGCTCATCTGTGTTTCATAAACTGAATTTTCATGGAGGATTTTTTTCAAGAGAAGATCATCTGTCTAGAAGAACAGACTGGTTACTAGTCCTACAATCAAAAGTCCACAGCAGAAGGCACTTTGAAAGGGGGGCTATTGTCTCCTCTGGCCTCACCTCCAATTCTCCATGTAATATTAATAGTGGACTCTGGGGACATCCCTCCTATTATCTAGTCTTGGTAAAAAGGGACAATGATAGAAGCAGGATAATCTCTGCCATATTGACCTCCTGTGCGAGTGCCTCATGCCTCCAGGGAGACATCACTGCTTTCAGTGCCTATTAGCAGTTGTGTCTTTTAACCTTCCGGTCAGCCCGGCAGTAGGAGTCCAACAGAGGCTCTGGCTTCAATTACTTCACGGGCACATAGCCTGGCTGAACCGGAGCTCATAGCCCCACACGTTGAAGATGGAAATTGCGCCTTCCACCAGTGAAAGGACAAACAAAGAATGGCATTCCACGAAGCTAGAGCCCGGTATGGCAAGGAGGCAGGAAGGACCACACACCGATTAGCCAGGAAGCTGTGGCCATCAATCAAGTGCAACCTGGGCTTTCAGCTGTAGGTCAAGCCTGGACCCTGCCATGGAAATCACTCTGAAACCCTGTCCCCAGAGGAGAATTGGGACAGCTAACCTCACAAGCGGCAAAGGCTACTGTCCAAGCAAAGTAGTTCAATCCAACAACCTGGAGAGGAAAGACCATACAACCAGCATATTATTAAAAATATGTACTAAGTATAGGAAAGAATTCTTTCCTTGAATTCATTTCTAGGAAATTCTTGGCAAAGACTCAACTTCTCAGGGAAATTAGACATGGAAATGGCAACAAAATGTATTGGATATTTATCACCTTTAGTGATACAGAGCCACCTTACCGTGGCTGAGACAAAGGGTCCCTTTCAATACTTTAACATTTCCTTTAGGTTGGCCTCAGGCCCAAGGGGAAGCTGTAATAATCTGCCACTTGTTTGTGTTTGGTTAAAAAAAATTCACAATGGAAATTTAGCTCAGTACTTACTGTAGTCCTTATTATGCTCTTTGTATTAACAGGCAACATCCTTGTTAACTTGTGAATTACGATTAACCTGCACCTTCCCCACTATTTTCAGTGCTTTGGCTTAGACCTCAGAAACACACCCAAAACACATGCTCCTGGGCCTATACTTGAGGCTTTCTACTGTGAATCTCCATTAAGTGTGATGTACATGGTGCTTCAGAGCAGGGCTCTGGAGCCAGACTGCCTGGGCTGGATTCCTGCTCTCTCATTTATGGACCATGTGACATTAGGCAACTTACTCAACCTCTCTGAGCCTCAATTTCATCAACAGTTACATGAGGATAGTAGTACCTACCTCATAGAATTGTTGCAAGGGCTCTCAGAACCATGCATGGCACTGGCCTAAACTTTATCTCATTACTCTACTTCTCAGCTTTTTATGGCCTGTGGTTACAGGCATAGTTACCAAAGTACCCTTAGACATGAAGACCTCATCAGCTGTTCCGTGAGTGGGTGATGCAGAGTAGTTGGACCATAGTGCAAGGAGAAGAGTGAAGATTTCTGGGAGGCTGACAGGAAAGGTAGAATATGCCTCAAAGTTCAAAGCAGCCCACAGCGGAGGTGGCCCAAAGTACCCACCACACAATGGAGCAAATGAGTCCTTGCTTCTGGAGAGAAGAGCACAGTATCCACAGGTGATAGCAAAGGTGGTAAGCACGACCCTGGACCAGAGGAGCTAGGTAGGAACCCAAGCCAGCTAAGACTGCTTTTTGAAAACCATCATAGGGTCAGGACAAGTCGTGCCATTCTCATTCTCCTCTTCCAGCCTGGAATCACCCCCACCTCCCTGCCCCAGCCATGCTGCTCCTAGAGCCTGCTCTCTGGGGAGGGCTTGGTGGAAACCTGGTCTTCTGGAGCAGGGGGAAACAGCCCAGTTATTTCAGTGCCTGGATACTTCCTCTTTCCTGACTTCACATTTCCAGAAGCAGGTCCATTGTTCAGTCCATTGTTTCAGATCATTGAAAACAGTGATCACGAGAGGGAATTTATCTTAGC
This sequence comes from Delphinus delphis, assembly GCF_949987515.2. NCBI lineage: Eukaryota > Metazoa > Chordata > Mammalia > Artiodactyla > Delphinidae > Delphinus > Delphinus delphis. The sequence goes on from NC_082699.1 coordinate 59,925,631, forward strand.
CCAGCACAGACTAAGAAAACACTTAGCACGAGAACATTTGGAAGGTTCACAAAGTGTTGAAAAAAGGAGTCCCCTCTGCTAGGGTAGCTACAGGGGTTTCTAGCTTTTTTGGCAGATGAACTGTTTTTGCAAGCGAAATTTTACATGGAGGCCTAAGGTGTAAAAACACAAATTCAGGGCTGTTCTGTTGAAAAGGGAGGCTGTAGACCCATTGGTTTGTCCTCCTCTGGCCCCTGAGGCAGCTCCAGGGAAGCTCCCATCTCCAAGCAACACACTTTGGAGAAAACTGCTCTAGTGCATGAGGAACAAACAGAAGAGGAGCCATGGGCCATCCTCTCAGGTTCCCTGTATTAGTTTCCAGGGCTGCCATGAGAAAGTGCACAAACTGAGGAGCTTAAACAGTAGAAGTTTATGGTCTCGCGGAAGTACGAGATCAAGGTGTCAGCAGTGTCGGTTCCTCCTGAGTTACGAGGGAGAATCTGTTCTCTGCCTCCCTCCGAGCTTCTGGTGGTTTACTGACAGTCTTTGGTGTTCCTTGGCTTGTCAAAGCATCACCCCAATCTCTGCGTTCATCTTCACATGGAGTTCTGTGTGTGTGTGTGTGTGTGTGTGTGTGTGTATGACAGAGAGCGAGAGAGAGAGGAGACTATCTCTGTGTCTACATTTCCCTTTTTTAATGCGGATTAGGGTCTGCACTAATGACCTCATCTTAACTAATTACACCTACAATGACTCAATTTCCAAATAAGATCAAATTCTGAAGCACTGGGAGTTAGAACTTCAGCATATGAATTGAGACATGATTCAACTCATAACAGTCCCCTGCTTCGACTGTACTATCAATGCTTGTGTCTCATTTTCTCCTTTGACATCCTCCTCCCATTCTACCTCTATGGGATGGGTCAAGAGGAAAAGCCACAGGAGTGCTGGAAGCCAGGTCAGAGGGTAAAAGACCTTGAAGAAAACTGAGCCAGCCACCTAATATGGGATTGAAGAACAGGATGGAAAGAGGGAAGTGTGGTGGGGAGGTGAAAATAACATCCTTAGCTGAGAAATTACAGGATAAATGGATCAAGGCAGGCTTAAGGCTTTAAAGCTTCTTTCCCAACAAGAGAGCAAGCAGCAACTCTTCATAAAGGACACAAACGGGGCCAAAGTGGAACCATCTGTACAAAGAGCCTGGGAAACCTAAGGTTCAACAGGCTGCCCCTTCTGCTATCAGCTGCACATGAAGATCTTTCTCCTGGTTAAGGAGGCTTGTACCGCCACACGCCCTTTTCAAACTGGCTAACCATCTTAATAGGCTACCAGATACCTGACAGGAAATACTAATTCTATGCTGGTTTGGAGTTCTGATATTTTAGCCAGCCAGGTAAGGAGCTATTTGGATGTCTTCCCCTTATAATGAAGAATAATGAGACTAAGGAGAATCCAGGTGCATGAAACGTGAACTATCCAGACACAGCACAGGATTCCTTTCCCATAAAGTAAAAATACAACCTCTCCACACTTTTACAGAAAGTATCCCCTAGGAGAAATGATAAAGGTCATTATCCGGGCAGACTTTGGAATTTTGGATGCCCAGGTTACATCCCAAACCATTTAAAGCAGAATTTCTGGGGGCAGTATCCAGGTACCAGTACCAGTGCACTACCAACAACCAGTACTGATGCTTTAGAAGTTAAGGAGGGAACCAGCTGCCCCACTAGGGCAGCACCAGTGCAGCACATCCTGGGACCCCTGTCCCATGCTTGGTCCAGCTCCAGCCATCCTACCAGAGTGGCACTGGCATGTAGCACCAGAGTACCCCCAGCCTATACCTGCTCCAGGTCCAGCCATCCTGCCAAGGTGGTCCAACATGACACATCCCAGGGGCCTCCCAGCCTGGGCCTGCTCTAGCTCCAGTTAGCATGCCAAAACCACCCAGCACACAGTTACACAGGAGATGATCCTATACAGGGCCATGTCTTCAAGATCAGGAGAGGTAACTGTTTCACCTATTTCATAGAACCAAACACAGAAAGTCAAACAAAACGAGGAGACAGAGGAATATGTCCCAAATGAAAGAAAAAGATAAAACCCCAGGAAAATAAAAACCCTAAAGAAACAGAGAAAAGAAGTAATATGCCTGTTAAAGAGTTAAAATTATGGTTATAAAGATGCTCACTGACTTCAGGAGAAGAATGAAGGAAAACAGTGAGAACTTCAACAACAAAAAAAGATTTATAAAATATAAGACAGAACCAATCAGAGCTGAAGAATATAATAAATGAAAGTAAAAAGTAAACTAGAGGAAATTAATAGCAGATAAGATGAACATATCAGCAACTTGGAAGAAAGAATAGAAATCACCCAATCAGAACAGCAAAAAGAAAAAGGAATTTAAAAAAATTCTTTTAAATTAAAAAAAATTTTTTTTAAATAAGGATAGTTTAAGGGGACTTTGGGACAACATCAAGCATATTAACGTTCACATTATAGGGGTCTCAGAAGGAGACGAGTGAAAGAAAGGGGCAGAAAACTTATTTGAATAAATAATGACTGAAAACTTCTCTAACCTAGGAAAAGAAAAAGATACCCAGGTTGAGGAAACACAGAGGGTCCCAAACAAAACGAACCCCAAAAGATCTACACCAAGACATACTGTAATTAAAATGGCAAAAGCTAAAATAGAGAATTTTAAAGGCAGCAAGAGAAAACAACTAGTTACATGGAAGGGAACCCCCATAAGACTATCAGCAGATTTTTCAGCAGAAACTTTGTAGGTCAGAAGGGAGTGGCACAATATATTTAAGGTGCTGAAAGGAAAAAACTTACAACCAAGAATGTGCTGCCTGGCAAGGTTATCATTTAGAAGTAAAGGAGAGATAAAATGTTTCCCAGACAAGCAAAAACTAAAGAAGTTCATCACCACTAAATAGGTCTTACAAAAATTGGTAAGGATCTTCTTTAAGTGGAAAATAAAAGGCCACTTTTCCACTATAACATAGGAACAGTAAAATAAATAAAAGGAAAAAAATCTCACTGGTAAAGGTGAATATAGAGGAAAGGCAGTGATCAGCCACTAAAAAGCTACTATGACGGTTAAAAAACAAAAGTAGTAAAATTAACTATAACTATAATAAATAGTTAAGGGATACACAAAATAAAAAGATGTCAAAAACATAAAACATTGGGAGGGCACATATGATACATGTAGTGCTTTTAGAACGCATTCAAACTTAGGTAAACATCAGCTTAAAATAAACTGCTATATTTATAGGTTGATATCTATGAACCTTATGGTAATCACAAACCAAAGCAATACAACAGATACACACATGAAAGAGAAAGAAACACAAACATAATACTAAAGAATATTATAAAACCACAAGAAGACCAAGAGAGGAAAAATAACAGAGAAGATCTACAAAAACACCCAGAAAACAACTCACAAAACAGCAATAAGTATATACCTATCAATAATCACTTTAAATGTAAATGGACTAAATGCTCCAATCAAAGGACATAGGGTGGCTGAAGGGATAAAAAAGACAGGACCCGTATATATGCTGCCTATGAGAAATGTGCTTCAGATCTAAAAGGCACACACATTCTGAAAGTCATGGAATAGAAAAAGATATTCCAGGGACTTCCCTGGTGACACAGTGGTTAAGAATCTGCCTGCCAATGCAGGGGACTCGGGTTCGATCCCTGGTCTGGGAAGAGCCCAAATGCCACAGAGCAACTAAGCCAATGCACCACAACTACTGAGCCTGTGCTCTAGAGCCCACGTGCCACAACTACTGAAGCCTGTGCACCTAGAGCCCATGCTCTGCAACAATAGAAGCCACCGCAATGAGAAGCCTGCACACCACAACAAAGAGTAGCCCCCACTCACCACAACTAGAGAAAGCCTGCATGTAGCCATGAAGACCCAGCACAGCCAAAAATAAATAAATAAATAAATTTTAAAAAGAAAAGAAAAAGAAAAAGATATTCCATGTAAATGGAGAAAAAAGAAAGCTGGGGTAGCAATACTAATGTTAGACAAAATATACTTTAAAACAAAGACAGGAACAAACAAAAAGAGGGTCATTACATAATGATAAAGGGGTCAATCACAAGAGGATATAACATTTATAAATATTTGTGCACCTAACATAGGAGCACCTAAATATAAAAAAGCAAATACTAAAAGATGTAAAGGGAGAAAGTAATACAATAATACTATGGGACTTTAATACCACACTTACATCAGTGATTAGATCATTCAGATGGAAAATAAATAAGGAAACATTGGCCTTAACTTCACCTTAAACAGGATGAGCTTAATAGATATACATAATACTTTCCATACCAAAAGTGCAAAATACATTTCTTTTCAAGTACGCATGGAACATTCTCCAGGATAGATCACATGTTAGGCCACAAAACAAGTCTCAACAAATTTAAGAAGATTGAAATCACATCAAGTATCTTTTCTGACCACAATGGTATGAAACTAGAAATCAATTATAAGAAGAAAATTGTAAAAAACAAAAACATGTGAAGACTACACAATATGCTACTAAATAATCAATGGGTCAATGAAGAAATCAGAGAGGAAATCTTTTTAAAAACTTTGAGACAAATGAAGATGGAAACACAGTAATCCAAAATCTATGGAACACAGAAAAAGAGGGAAGTTCATGGTGAAACAGACCTCCCTCGAGAAACAAAAAAGAATTTTACCGAAAGTAACTAGAAAAATAACAAACACATGAAAAGATATTCAACATCACTAATCATCAGAGACATACAAATCAAAACCACAATGAGATATCACCTCAAACCTGTCAGAATGGCTATTATTCAAAAGACAACAGATAATAAGTGTTGGTAAAGATGTGGAAAAAAGGGAACCCTTGGGCACTGTTGGTGGGAATGTAAATTGGTACAGCCATTATGGAAAAGAGTATGGAGATTCCTCAAAAAATTAAAAATAGAACTACCATACTATCCAGCAATTCCACTTCTGGGTGCTTATTAGAAGAAAACAAAACACTAATTTGGAAAGGTATATGCACTTCAATGTTCATTACAGCTTTATTTAAAATAGCTAAGACTTGGAAGCAACCTAAGTGTCCATCGATAGGTGAAAGGATAAAGAAGATGTGATATATGTGTGTGTGTATATACATATTAGCCATAAGAAAGAGTAAAATCTTGCCATTTGCCACAATATGTATGGACCTAGAGGGCATTATACTAAATGAAATAAGACAGAGAAAGACAAATACCATATGATTTCCTTTATATGTGGAATCTGAAAGACAAAACAAATGAACAAACATGGCAAAGCAGAAACAGACTCATAGAGATAGAGATATAGTTACAGAGATACAGAGTACAAACGAGTAGTTCCCAGAAGGGAGGAGGGCTGGGGGAGGGGGAGGCAGTAATAGGTGAAGGAGGTTAAGAGGTACAAACTTCTAGTTATAAAATAAATAAGTCACAGTGATGTAACTTACAACATAGGGAATATAGTCAATAATATTGTAATAACTGTACGGTGACAGATGGTCACTAGCATTATTATGGTGATTATTCTGTAATGTATTAAAATATCAAATCACTATGTTGTACACCTGAAACAAATATATATATTATAAGTCAATTATACTTCAATTAAAAAAAGAGGTTAGGTAGGCCATATATATATATAGAGATAGAGAAATATATGTGTGCATTTGTATAAATGTATATTTTACTATATATATCATTATATATGTGTATATATACATAGCATATATAACACTGTATGTAATATATATAGTACATACATATACACATATATACATATGCACAGGTATAAAACATCAGTGTGTGTGTATCTTCGACACTTGGAAAAAAGAAAGTATGTCCTCGTCAGTGTCATACTACAACACTGCTTCACAGGCCTACTCAAAGATTTTTTAATTACCTAGAACATGTCTCTATTTGACTTGTTCATGCTATTGATTAGAGTGCATTTTCACAAGTTAACCTGTACATTTTTTTTTTTTTTTTTTTTGCGGTAGGCAGGCCTCTCTCACTGTTGTGGCCTCTCCCGTTGCGGAGCACAAGCTCCGGACGCGCAGGCTCAGCGGCCATGGCTCACGGGCCCAGCCGCTCCGCGGCATGTGGGATCTTCCCGGACCGGGGCACGAACCCGTGTCCCCTGCATCGGCAGGCGGACTCTCAACCACTGCGCCACCAGGGAAGCCCTAACCTGTACATTTTTATATAATACATATGCAAATGATTTCTGTCCAGTAGTATAGATAACCCCTAAGGTTATGGTTATATTGCCCTATAGAGTATTATGTAGTTTTTTATTTTATCTAACAGTCTATTTCTAACCCAAATCCATAGTATTTTTTTTTATTTTTTATTTTTTTGGCTCTGTTGGGTCTTCGTTTCCGTGCAAGGGCTTTCTCTAGTTGTGGCAAGCGGGGGCCACTCTTCATCGTGGTATGCGGGCCTCTCACTATCGCGGCCTCTCTTGTTGCGCAGCACAGGCTCCAGACACGCAGGCTCAGTAGTTGTGGCTCATGGGCCTAGTTGCTCCGCGGCATGTGGGATCTTCCCAGACCAGGGCTCGAACCCATGTCCCCTGCATTAGCATGCAGATTCTCAACCACTGCGCCACCAGGGAAGCCCTCCATAGTATTTTATATGAAAGTCTTTTTAAAAACTTCTTAACAATCATGCTTCGAAAGTAGGCAGCCACTTGCACATTCTCCACTGACCCCCTCAATTTGCCTCTAATATGAGCACCCTCTAAAAAAACTTCTCCAAACAGCTCCCCTGATGCCAGAAATTCTCATATTGGTAACTCACTGTTAAGTCTGCAATATTACAGCACTTTAGGTGAACGGTTAACCAGACTGGACAGCGAGTCACTCATCAGCGTTCTGTGGGAACAGAAACAGGGAGGGGTATGTTTTGGAGAAGTAGCAAGAGTCAAGAGAAGCAATGCAATGTTAGAAGGAAGGAGAGAGCAGATATGATGGCCCTTAGCACCTGAGAATGGAGGGAAGAAGCAGAGCACTTCAACTAAAGAGGAGGTGATAGGCCCAAGAATAATTAACTACCTACTTCACAATTTGGTCCGGGGTTAACCTGGACCTGTTACATAAGATGAAAAAATGAATGAATGAATGAGTAAAACAGATCTAAGTCGTTAGAGACTGGATCAAATAGGTTGTACTGATCTCATGTTCCACACGTTTCTGACCTGCTGGAGCTGCACAACAAGCAGCTTCAAGAAGAACGTCTGCCGCCCAGTGTATGCTCGGCTGGTATTCGGCACCCACGGCTAGACCCAAAGGTCATTGATCCTGTCTTGTCCATTGACTATGACCTTGACAAAGCCATTTGCAGGCTGATTCAAAGGAACCAAGCTTCAATTTGGAAATTCACCAACCTCTCTTACCATTTTCCTACTTAATGGTTGCATGGTATAATTTACCACGGAAAGCAACCCTACTTCCTCCTTTACTATAGCTAGGAGACCTCATTCCCTTCTACATTAGCTTCTGACTAAACTGAGCAAGCAAATTACAGGTCTGAAGTTAGGGATATGTCCCACTCCCATCCTGGACAGTTCACACACTAAGCTGATGTCAGCTTTTTTCAGATAGTTCATCAGCAATACTAGGAGATCTTTGCAGCAAGGCTGTTTGCTGTAGCACTAAAGCAATTGTGTGTGTGAGTGCCCCCAGCCAGACTGAGTAAATTTAACATGAAGTAATCAGAGATAAGAAAAAGCCACAGGAGTTATAAAAATATACACATCAGGTATCCTTCCTGGGGAGGAAGGGGAAGTTTACTGAAGGTGAAGGGAGTGCACGAAAATGATTTAAAAAAAAAAAAAAGTGAAGCAGAGAATAAAATGAAGATTTTATGAGATAAATAATAGAACTTTTTTTTTTTTTTTTTTTTTTTTTTTACTGTAAAAGGAATAAGAGATGAACTAAGGCCTCAGCAGGGTTTTGCCAAGATTGGAAGGAAGGTCACTTGCCAGAGGAGTTGGATGTTGCAGGAAAGATGGATGACTGTGTCTTTTCAGCATTCACCCAGGAGCAAAATACACTGTGAGTCAAGGCAGAAGCGCTCTCCTTAAGGAAAGAAATGCTATAGTGACAACCACTGGGGCAGGAACATCTCCAGGAAGAAGAGAGTCTGGAAGTCCATGGAGACTGGCTCTCCTGAAGAGGAAGAGAAGAAGTGATGGGCACAAAGGCCATGGAGAGAGACTTAATCTTCCATCTTCTGAGTCTCAATTCCAGGAGGTCAGGGGCCAGACACCCCTCTAAGAACAAACCTTCTTAGACATGATGACAGGACCTCAAGCATGAACGTCAAGGTTGGATATAAACCCCCTGCTTACTGCTGGTTTCATCACTTCTGCCTCTATTACCTGTTCATTCTGGGAGCATAGCTGGGATGAACACTTGGTCCTACACCAAGAATAACTAGTCAGAGCCTCTTAGGCTTAATCTATTGGCCTCAAAAATATTGGGCAGTTGCACTGACCGTCTACCTCCTCATTACTATAGGAATCGGTTATATTCTCTTACTTGGAATAAACACAGCGAGTGCCTCCCCACTCAACTCATTCATACAATCACAAATAATTATGTTAAAAATCAATAGCAGAAGAAATATCAAGAGGAGGTCATTCCAACATTGAGATATTCCTATTAATGGAGTAAAGCAAAAGTTCTTTCTTGCAGCCAAAGAACTATACACCAAAAATTGAATTGTATGTAGACTAACATCAAACATTTATTATAAGTTTTTGACCCAATACTTTTGACCATAATTATTTTGACTATCTCTCTGATTAATACCCAGTATTAAAATATATTTTTTAAAAAAATGTAAGTTGAACTTCTCTTACGTTAAGTTCCATTAATATTATAAATATTGTAAGTGTTCTCAAATAGTAGTTAGTTGAGACACAACAAATACTGCATTATACTAAAAAAAAATTAAAAAGCCTGTTCTCTCAACTTCTCTACCCAGATGGGTACCAAATAGCAATTTCCCATTTACTCTGGCCTCTGTAAGCCCTGGTGGTCTATTTCAGTGACCGGTATTGAGAAAACTCATTAGCCATTAGGAAAAGATCATATTATATTTCTACCTTATACCAGATAGGAAAATAAATTCCAAGTCGTTTTTTTAAGCCATAAAAATATTAGAAGAAAATAGGAGCAAATGTGGGAGACCATTTTTCTAACTCTGTGCCAAGTCCCAGGCAGAATGAAGCAAAAGGTAATGTTGTAGATGCTCTTGGTACTTGGTCCGGGTCCCCGGGATCTTTTCTCCCTTGGGAGTGCCATAGTCCAGCTTCTGCAGGTACTGCTACACAAGAGTCTCTGGAGAACTTAACTGACTTAACTGACTTAACTGACCTTTGTCAACTTAATCCAAAGTTGCTATGAGCTCCTCTTCCCATCCCCTTGAAGTTGAGGCTAGACCTAACCCCAGATCACATCGTTGCTTCTTCCCCTTCCCCATCCTAATTCCCTCACTGCACTTGCAGTTTTCTCCTGAGAGTGTTTCTCTAATAAAGCACGTGTATACAAATTGCCATTTCAGCCTCTGTTTCTAGGAGACTCAACTGTGACAACTGATTTAACTAAATAAGCATGTAAGTAAGTGTTATGCAGAAAGACATCATGAATATATTTTTAAATGTTTTTATTTATGTATACATGCATATATGTATGTGTATATTTTATATATCTATGTATATATAAAATATATCTATGTATGTTATGGGTGGAATTGTGTCACTCCACCCCCAAAATTCATATATTGAAGTACTAACCCCCAGTATCTAAGAATGTGACTATATTTGGAGATAAGGCCTTAAAAGAGATGATTAGGTTAAAATGAGGTTGTTAGCATGGTCCCTAGTCCAATCTGACTGACATCCTTATAAGAGGAAACTGGACACACGGAGAGACATCAGGGGCACATTTGCACAGAGGGTTGACCATCTGAAAACACAGCGAGGAGGCAGCTGTCTAGGGAAGACTCCCAGTGTTTCTCTTTTTCCTCAAACACAATATTTCTGACACCAGACGTGTGGGATTTTTTTCCCATACCAACCAATTCTCTGACACTAGCTGTGTATCCTACAAATCAATTCAATTCTGACACTAGATTGAGTTAGATTAGACCCCACAAGTTAAGGGCTCAGTCCCACAAGACTTCCCCCGACTTTAGATCCCTAATAATATGTCTCCAGGTTACCCACAACTTCGGTTTGACTTGGCTACAAACTGGAGGTTATCATGACTCCTCCTTAGATTTGATTATTTGCTAAAGGAGCTCACAGAGCTCTGGGAAACACTTACACTTAACAATTTATTATATAATAAAAGATATGAAAAGGGTAAAGATGACCAGCCAGATGAAGAGATACATAGGGCAAAGTCTGGAGAAGTCCAGAGTACAGGAGCTTCTGTTCCCATGGAGCTGTGTGTCACTCCCTGCACACAGATATGTTCAACCTGGAAGCTCTCCAAACCCCCTACCTTGGGGATTTTTTGTGGAGACTTCATCACGTAGGCATAATCAATCATTAACTCAGTCTCCAGTCTCTCTCCCCTTTCCGGAAGATGGGGGATGGAGCTGAAATCTCTGAGTTTCTAATCATGGTTTGGTCCATCTGGTGACCAGCCCCCATCCTGAAGCCATCCAGGAGGCCACCAAGAGTTGCTTCTTTAGAACAAAAGACACTCCTGTCACCCAGGAAATTCCAAAGGACTTAGGAGCTCTGTGTCAGCAGCCAAGGTCGAAGACCAAATATTAGAACAAAAGATGCTTGTAGTACTCTTATCACTTAGGAAATTACACGGGTTTTAGGAGCGTTGTGCCAGTAACTGGGGACAAAGACCAAGAATATATTTTTTCTATTATTATACAGCAGCCGTCTGCAAGCCAAGGAGAGAGGCCTCAAGAGAAACCAAACCTGCAGACACCTTGATCTTGGACTTTGAGCCTCCAGAACTGTAAGAAAATAGATGTCTGTGGTTTAAGCCACTCAATCTGTGATATTTTGTTATGGCAGCACCATAACAAAATAGTTGAATCCTATCTCTATATAGATTTCTTTGTCTCTCTCATACGCATACAACAAAACATTTCAAAACATCATCAAAATGTACAAAGAGTATCAATAAGTATTAAAGTAAAAAATAGAAAAAAATGGACAAATGACTTAAATGGGCAATTCACAAAAGAATAAATCAGGGCTTCCCTGGTGGCGCACTGGTTAAGAGTCCGCCTGCTGATGCAGGGGACAAGGGTTCGTGCCCTGGTCCGGGAAGATCCCACATGCCGCGGAGCGGCTGGGCCCGTGAGCCATGGCCGCTGAGCCTGCGCGTCTGGAGCTTGTGCTCCGCAACGGGAGAGGCCACAACAGTGAGAGGCCCGCGTACCGAAAAAAAAAAAAAAAAAAAGAATAAATCCAATGCCAATAAATCTCCAAGAAGATATTCAGCCTCATTATGTCCTCTTCTTGGGTTGCATCTGCTGTACAGCCCAAGCCTTGTCTCTCCATCACTCCTCTACACATTATTGTCCAATCCAGCTCTCTCCCATCATTATACACAGACCAAACACTCAGACAGTTCTGTGCACAAGATAGGTACTAAATAACCATTGGTGACAATGTAATAGTGTTCTGAGGTAGAGAGAAAACTAGTTTTAAGATAATTCAAGAAGCTATCATAATGGTTCTAAAAAAAAATCACATAAGAGGAAGAATAACTAGCTCTAGAAAGTAAAAGAGAAAACTATTCATCACAAAACTATTCATTCATGCAAATCAAAAGGTTATGTTTTGCAAGTCTGCATGATATTTATAACCGAAAGCTAGAACGCCTTGCTACCTAGAGTGCGGTAAAATGTATTTTCACCTTGTTGGTGGCGTTGTCAGTTGGTAAATGCAATTTGGCAATTAATTTCTGGTCCCAAACCCTAAGGAATAAGTCAAAATATGTAAAACACCATGTGAAAACAATGTTTACAATCATGCTATTTATGATAGCAAAAAATTAGAAACATCCCCAAATGTTCAATGTTAAAAGAATCATCACAGAAACTACTGGACATTCACTCAAGGGAATACTATAGAAACACCAGAAAGGCCAAATATAAAGACAAAATGTCAATATAAAATTAACATAACTGCATAAACTAGGGTTCAAATTATATACATGTGATGATTATAGCTATGTGAATACATGCAAATAAAGAAAGACTAGAAAGAATACAGAAAAGAATTGCAGTTTTGGATTTCTTTTTCTCTTCCTTTTTCTCTATTTTAAACTTCTAAATTTTTGTCGTGTACATTTCTTGAAAAACTAAAATTTTATTAAGGAAAACAAGTCATCATACATATACAGATAAATGAACCACAGATAATGCCTACAATCTTAAAAAAGGTGAAATCCCAACATAGGCTCCCCAAATAAAGACTTAGATATTTATAAGAACACCTGACACTTCCTGAGATCTTACTATGTGCCACCACTCTGCACAGAGCATTATAAGAACTGTCCCATTTGGTCTTCCAACAAGCCAGTGAGGTAGATATGATTATCTTCTCTAAATGATTATCTTCTCATCTGACAGATGAGAACATGGACACATAGAGAGGTGAAGTAACCCATCCAGGTGCATACAGTTTGCAAGTAGTTGTTACAAAGATGGCTACCTGCCCCCCAAGACACGTACCTCCTCTTCTATAATGGAGAATCTTGGCTGGGAAGCAGTTGCTAAGCCAGAAACACTTCTGTCCTGCCCCCAGCCCCCAACTCCTTCACATCTAGGTGGAACCATCTTACTAGAAGGCACACAACACATCCTGTCATGTGTCCTCAGCTGGGCAATCCCTGATCTATTAAGAAAGATCAGGTCTATAAAGCAGACAAAAGTCTGAAGCTAAGGGAGTGATGAAAAGAAATGATGGCCCTTTTATTTTAAAAAGAGTGTTAAAAGATGGCAATACCATTCTTCAGCGATCCAACTTCCAACATTTAAAAAATGTTACTTCCCAGGCTTGAACAGAGTGCCAGGAAATGGGCAATTTCTGGTGGTGAAAAGTAAGATACTCCCTCTGTGGGAAGATTTATTAACATGTATCAAGAGTTCAAGAACTTCAGAATTCTGTAAAATCTTTGACTCAGGAATTCTTTTGGAAATTATCTTAATGAAATAAGGGATGTGAGTAAAGACATATAGCAGTAGCATTGTTTATCTCAGAAATTGGTATAAGACTAGTAGAAACCACCTAAATATCTAATCATAGGGAAGTAGACAAATTATACCTTGGCTACACAATGAGTTATTATGCAGCTACTTTAAATTATGTTGCAAAAGAATATGTAACAGCATGGGATGATCATGATACATTATACAGTGTGACTCCATTCCTTACTGGGTTTGAAAAACACATCTATATCAGGCATGAATTTGCTCCTTCCATACAGATGCAAGAATTACCACTTATCTTTATTTTTCTAAATCGGATGAAATCTGGCTTAGAGTCCCACCCTACCTGGCTGAAAGGAAGAACCATGTCAGGGACTGTTGGTTCATACCCCTTCCCCTGCACCCACATACACACCTGCCCTTGAACCTTCCTACTAAGCCAGGGCTAATGTGGTACTAAGAAGTGGAAGAGGTGCCTATCTCTAGATCATGGTCAAGTGCCTCTGTTGCCACAGTTCCTCATAGGACATCTTGATATTGACAAGGGCTGCAGTTCTGGAGATGGAAAGAGGGGGGTCCCTCATAGCCCTGGACTTGTCACAGGCTTGGCTACAGGAAGTTTCTGGCCCTGATCTCAAAGCAGTGATGTTCAGTGTTCTCTCCCCAGGGACACATCACCAGAGGTTTTGCCACTCCAGGGTGCGGATGGGAGGGGTGCAGATCTCTGACCCTTTCAACCTCCAGTCTCTCCTTTCAACCTCCTTTGGACACATCAGCTCTCTTCTAGGGCTACTCTACCCTTTATACTTAAGCTCCAGTTGCTCTCTCTCCTCCCCATGGAGCACATTTCTGTCTTAATTCCATGACAAGCCTAATCTTCCAAATTAAATCCTTGGTTGGTTATTTCTTTGAAGACCCCTAAGACCAAATAAACTCTCAATCTTCATCCTTCCAACCCAATTCACATACACATGCACACTCAAGACATACACAAACCCAAACACAAATGAGCTTAAACCTTGGAAGACAAAGGCGAGAGTGTTTTTTGATTTTTTTTTTCCTCAGAAGAATATGAGCGTCTTGAGAGAAGAGGATAGAAATGGAAGGGGTGGAATGGGAAAGATGGGGAAATTAATTACCTTTTTATTCTCTCCCACCTCGGCTGTGATAATGAGTCATCTAACCTGCCACATATGTAGGTATTAAAAAGCCTGAAAGATGTTACAAGTGTTTTTCATTGTGGCTGGGATTACAGGAAAATTCTTTTTTCTTCTTTGTAATTTTTGACATTTCCTACGATGAACATAGGTTGTTTGATCATTTAAAAGAATGCAATTTATTTTGTCATGCTAAGATATCAACTGTATTTCTTTTTTTTCTATTTCCTTACCACCCTTCCTAATATGCAAATGTATTTTCAAACAAAGAAGAACTAGAATTATTTTACTGAGGAGCACAAATCATGGCTGTAAAGGCATTTTGAAGAAAATAAGAAAGATTCCAAAAATCCTGTTTCAGTGGTAGCTACATAGGAATTGGTGTGTAAATTTCTGAGGTGTCTAAGTTACTGGTACCACTGATTTTAGATATAAACATTTGGATTGACTGCTTTGCTTGGTGGATTTTATTTTTTTCCTCTCCCCCTACAGATCTTCCGAACTGGATAGCACTCTGGAGGTGTGCACTCGCAGTGTAACTAAAAGTTTCTATCCCTAAAGAAATCATTGTTAGTTCTTTCCCCAACTCAAAACACAGTCGCATTGAGATGGGTTAAAAGAAGACCCCGAAGTTCAACAAGAATTACTATTACCCTCCATTTTTCCTCTTTCAGAATCAGAGATTCTCTTGTCAACTGTCAACAGCCCAACCATCAAATAGGAATAGAGACAGTGATCATTCCACTAAAAAGCCAGCAGGTCCATAGAGGTGCCTAGAATAATGAGAATTCCTGCACCCTCTCACTTCATTTTCCATTCTAGAAACGTTCTATTTCAGGGCTCTCTCTTCCTTTTCATACTTTTTTCCACCTGGGCATCCATCAAGACATTAAAATTCATATCTTCTTTCAAGAAATCTCCGTGAGGAAGCCATCCTCTCCCTTGGCTGTAGCATGGATAACTCTTAGATAGGTGGTTCAGAAGTACACCCTGGAGGGAGGTAGGAGGTGGAGGGAAGAACTGAAAAGGCAAGAAACAGAATGTATTCAGCAACATTCCCCCGATGTTGGGCCCGTCGGATTCAGGAATGTCTTGTGTTCATTACCAAATCTATGGATGATTTGATAGAGATGTGTTTAAGGGGTTCTTGTTCTTTTATTTCTTTTTTCTTTCTCGAGTTGCCCTTAGTCACCCTGAAATCACGGCCAGATATTTAGTACAAAAAGGCAACCCCGACAGGCCAAGGAATGAACTCAACTGCTAGTCACTGGCTCTATGCTCCTGTCCTGTTTCTTGCGTGGGTTCTGCATGTGCTTGGTTTTTAGAGCAGTTGCTACTCACAGGGAGCTCAGAGAAGCAGAGTGTACATGGGAGACGTTGAGAAGACGGTCCTGACTCTGGCAGCTCTTCACACCCAGCACATCTAAAGACAGCCTTTCAGTTCACAGCTGTAGCAAGTAGCATCCCTTCCCACATTCACATTGTTCTGAATCTGAACTAATAGACCATGAAGTCCCTCCCTGAGGGTTATGTCTTTAATTAATTCAATATTTATTGAGTGCTGCTATATGCCAAGCATTGTACTTGTCTTTATAAAACCAGTCTTAGTCATAATAGGCATACAATAAGGGTTTGTTTCAATGGATTCAATGGGGATTCAATTTCCCCACCGAGAATGTGAGCAATAAGAGGTCAGAGACTTGAGCCTGACACATCCTGGGTGCTTAAAAAACTTTTGTTGAAGTGATGGATCGATTAATTAATTAGTAAGCAAATAAAGGAATCAACTCACACCGAAAAAGTTGTAGCTGACAATGGTGGGATGTAGCGTGTTTGTACCATAGAAATACTTTGGCTTTTGGTGTTAGAAGTAAATTCAAATTCCAGGCTTATTTTCCCAATTTTGGTTTCCCCATATGCAAAAGGAAATAATATTTATCTGTCTGAATTGTGAGGACTTAATGAGTTAACAAACATTAAATGTTGGGCATATTTAATGAATATAAAGTGTCTGATTCTTTCTAATGGGTCAATAATGCTAGTTCCCCATCTCTATATCTTGTTTCTGAATCTCAGATTATTGTTTTTAAAGTGGGGATAAGCATGTCTATTTCATAATGGTGGTGTGAAGATTAAATTGCTGCAGAAAGTTCCTGGAACAGTGTTCAACAAATATTCTCTCTCTTCTCCTTACGTTTTCCCAGTTTCATAAGGAGGCTAATGGGTGGGGCTGGAAAAAGGAAGAAAATGGATTAGCCCTTGTTAAGGGTTTCAGTGCATGTGTTTCTTAGTCTTTAACCCCTCAACAGCCTCCTGGAAAAGGAAGTTGTAACAGAGACTGGTTGTGTCCTAATATTTATGCTTCACTTTTCCTCAAATCTAGAATCCCTGGGTTTTAACACACAGGTGCTCAGAATAAAACTACATTTCCCAGCCCCTCTTGCAGCTAGCTGTGTCCATGTGACTTGAGTTCTAGCCAGTGGAATATGAGCAGTAACGATGAATGCACTCCTAAGTCCTGCCTTTATAGGAGAGGGAAGTGAGTCCCCTTTCTTCTTTCTCACTCCCTGTATGAGATTCAAACATAGTAGTGAGCCATCTTGAACAACGTGGACAAGGGCACTACCCTCGAGAAAGCAGACGACAAAATATTAGAAGCTTAATTTCCTGAGCCCTGGAGAAACCACGTCAGCCCCCAAAAGCTTATGTGCAGTCATCTGAGTGAGAAATAAACATCTCTCTTGTTTAAACCACTGATATTTTAGGTCTTTGTTTTTTTCATCCTTGTAGATGAAAGTAAACTTGATCTAATATGGAGGTGTTCGGAGATCTCTGAATATCCAGGCTTTGTTAATGACAAATCCTCACCTTAGGATCTCCAGCCTCCCCTGAAGGGCTTCCAGCCACCAGAAAAGACTGATCTTCTTGGTTGAGGCCACCAGTACACCCTCTTCCTGATTTGCCTATCCAGATTTAAAGTCCCCAGCTGCATCACGTGCAACAAGTAAGAATCCAGCCTGGTCCTGAAAGCCCCTTCCAAGGCTAACCTTTTCCACGAAGTCCTCCCGGATGAATGGTAGTTCTCTGGGATCTCTCCCTTGTCTAAGCTCCATAGCCACTGACTATACCACCATCCACTGGGTTCCAATCCCACACTGTTTTCTAGCATATGAGTTTTCATTTTTGTTGAATGCCTTTCCTTCTTATCTTAACAGCAAACTCAGTAACAGCAAGAACCATGTTTTAGATTTTTGTATCACTATCCGATTTTGGAAGTAATCTTTAACCATGAAGCATTATGCTCTGAACTCTCAAAACATTTTGAGACTTTACTTTAGTGATTTGTTTATATGTCTTCCTAAATTGTAACGTCCTCAAGGGCAAAAAAGAATGTGACATAATAACTTCTGCCTCCACAGCATCTGATTGATGCATGTACCCCAGTCATGCTTATTGACGGATAGTTAAATGAATCTTAGTAGCTGCTAACATCTAGAATAATGCCCTGTACTTAATGCCTAGATGGCTCTAGACTGAGTTAATGTGTGTATTGCCAAGTGGGAAGCTTTTTGATCTTTGGACTTGGTATTTATATGAGTTAAAACACTTTCAATTGCAACAAATAGAGGTTTGACAAACTAACTTATGCAAAAAAAGAATTTTAGTGTCTATAACAGGGAAATCAAATGAGTGACTTCAGATGTTACTGGACCCAGAGGTTCAAAATAAGGCATCAGGGCTCGGTCTCTCCCTCTCCATGTTTTAGGTATGTCTTCTATGGTGTCTCTTCAATGATGGCTTCCAAGAGCCCAGGATCTAGCCTAGCAACCCCAGCAGCCTAAAAAGACATGTTCCCTGTTAACTAGGTCAAAAGGGGATCAGGGAATGTTTTGATTGATTGGTTCAGCCTGGGCCATGTATCCATTCTTGAATCACTATGGCCAAAAGGTTTGGGTACTTTACTGGATTGTTCTAGGTCACATGCCCACCACTGTGGCTAGAGCAGAGGGCCAGATGGGTTAGCCCTACTCAGGCTCCAGAGAAAAGAAGAGTTATATTACCAGAAGAAGACAGAAAGGATATAATGCAGACAAACCAACAGATGTCCATCACCATCCTACAGCTGGTACCTCAACCTCAATTCAGCCTGCTCGAGGCTTTTGGCTGAGATTCACACCATTCTGTATGCCTTCTTATCATTGTTATTATCTTGCAGTGACCTTAAAACATTTCCTCAGCGTCTCCCCCTGCCCCAGCCCCACCCTGCACCATCAAAGTGTGGTTAGGAGTTTACCAAACAGAAAAGGAGTAGGGATCCTAAGACTTTGGAAGTTGCTTTGCCTCCTGACTGCCTCAAACCTAGGGTCTAGACTAATTGGAGCAAGTCCCTGGAAAAGCCATACAAGGGGACTCTGCTTCTAGTCATTTCTTTCTGGCAGGAAAGAAATTTAGTTTGACCTTAATGACTGACCCCATCAGGCTGTCAATAAAAATTTGGTAATTACCCTAAGCAAGCAATTTGCATTTTTATTGAGATCAGTTATTCTCTAAAATCTTCAGAAGCACTGGATTGCTCCAGCCATGGTGAAAAGATGGAAACCTTGAATAATACAAGAATAGTAAGGTCTCTTTGTTCTTAGTTTGCCAAATTTTCCAGCACTTGTTGAACACAGGTTATTCCCAGGAGGAGAAAAGCCATTTAAGGTTGTGCACTAAATTGTTCAAAAACAATGAATTCTGGATATAATTCTGCCCCAAAGCCACCTCACCCCTTTCCATGCCCTTGCTGCCTTTTATCAAATCACACCCATGGCTTCTTTGAAATCGCAACCCAAGCCAGACTCTCTAGCAATGTCTAGGGTTATCTTTAACTAACCCTTTTGTTACTAATATGGACTTATAACTTTAGTTTGCAAATTGCTTTTCTCAAACATTTTGTATGAGTGTCATAATAGCAATGAGAGATAAACACTACCATTATGCCCCAAGAGATGAGCAGACTGAGGCTCAAAAATGATTATCTAATAGCTTAAAGTCATATGGCTAGTAAGTGGCAGAGCCAGGTCTCAAACCCAGATCCTTTCATTACAAATCCATTGCTTTAAGAATTCAGAATAATGATAGTGAAGATGATCTAGGGCCTCGGAAAAAGAATGGAGGCAAAGATCGAGAAGATGCAAGAAATGTTTAACAAAGACCTAGAAGAATTAAAGAACAAACAAACAGACATGAACAATACAATAACTGAAATGAAAACTAGGCTAGAAGGAATCAATAGCGGAATAACTGAGGCAGAAGAATGGATAAGTGCCCTGGAAGACAGAATGGTGGAATTCACTGCTGTGGAACAGAATAAAGAAAAAAAATGAAAAGAAATGAAGACAGCCTAAGAGACCTTTGGGACAACATTAAACGCAACAATATTCGCATTACAGGGGTCCCAGAAGGAGAAGAGAGAGAGAAAGGACCTGAGAAAACATTTGAAGAGATTATAGTCGAAAATTTCCCTAACATGGGAAAGGAAATAGCCACCCAAGTCCAGGAAGTGCAGAGAGTCCCATACAGGAAAAACCCAAGGAGAAACATGCCGAGACACATAGTAATCAAATCGGCAAAAATTAAAGACAAAGAAAAAGTATTGAAAGCAGCAAGGGAAAAATGACAGACAAAATACAAGGGAACTCCCATAAGGTTAACAGCTGATTTCTCAGCAGAAACTCTACAAGTCAGAAGGGAGTGGCATGATATACTTAAAGTGATGAAAGGGAAGAACCTACAACCAAGATTACTCTACCTGGCAAGGATCTCATTCAGATTTGATGGAGAAATCAAAAGCTTTACAGACAAACAAAAGCTAAGAGAATTCAGCACCACCAAACCAGCTCTACAACAAATGATAAAGGAACTTCTCTAAGTCAGAAACACAAGAGAAGAAAAGGATCTACAAAAACAAACCTAAAACAATTAAGAGAATGGTCACAGGAACATACATATCGATAATTACCTTAAATGTCAATGGATTAAATGCTCCAACCAAAAGACACAGGCTTGCTGAATGGATACAAAACCGAGACCCATATATATGCTGTCTATAAGAGACCCACTTCAGACCTAGGGACACATACAGACTGAAAGTGAGGAGATGGAAAAAGATATTCCACGCAAATGGAAATCAAAAGAAAGCTGGAGTAGCAATACTCATATCAGATAAAATAGACTTTAAAATAAAGAATGTTACAAGAGACAAAGAAGGACACTACATAATGATCAAGGGATCAATCCAAGAAGAAGATATAACAATTATATCTTCATAGGAGCACCTCAATACACAAGGCAACTGCTAACAGCTAACAGCTATAAAAGAGGAAATCGACAGTAACACAGTAATAGTGGGGGACTTTAACACCTCACTTACACCAATGGACAGATCATCCAAAATGAAAATAAATAAGGAAACAGAAGCTTTAAATGACACAATAGACCAGATAGATTTAATTGATATTTATAGGACATTCCATCCCAAAACAGCAGATTACACTTTCTTCTCAAGTGCACATGGAACATTCTCTAGAATAGATCACATCTTGGGTCACAAATCAAGCCTCAGTAAATTTAACAAAATTGAAATCATATCAAGTATCTTTTCTGACCACAACGCTATGAGATTAGAAATCAATTACAGGAAAAAAACGTAAAAAACACAAACACATGGAGGCTAAACAATACATTACTAAATAACCAAGAGATCACTGAAGAAATCAAAGAGAAAATCAAAAAATACCTAGAGACAAATGACGATGAAAACACGACGATCCAAAACCTATGGGATTCAGCAAAAGCAGTTCTAACAGGGAAGTTTATAGCTATAAAAGCCTACCTCAAGAAACAAGAAAAATCTCAAATAAACAATCTAACCTTACACCCAAAGGAACTAGAGAAAGAAGAACAAACAAAACCCAAAGTTAGCAGAAGGAAAGAAATCATAAATATCAGAGCAGAAATAAATGAAATAGAAATGAAGAAAACAATAGCAAAGATCAATAAAACTAAAAGCTGGTTCGTTGAGAAGATTAACAAAATTGATAAACCATTAGACAGACTCATCAAGAAAAAGAGGGAGATGACTCAAATCAACAAAATTAGAAATGAAAAAGGAGAAGTTACAAGAGAACAAGAGACACCGCAGAAATACAAAGCATCCTAAGAGACTACTACAAGCAACTCTATGCCAATAAAATGGACAACCTGGAAGAAACGGACAAATTCTTTGAAAGGTATAACCTTCCAACACTGAACCAGGAAGAAATAGAAAATATGAACAGATGAATCACTAGTAATGAAACTGAAACTGTTATTAAAAATCTTCCAACGAACAAAAGTCCAGCACCAGATGGCTTCACAGGTGAATTCTATCAGTGGCTTCACAGGTGAATTCTATCAAACATTTAGAGAAGCGCTAACACCAATCCTTCTCAAACTCTTCCAAAAAATTGCAGAGGAAGGAACACTCCCAAACTCATTCTACGCGGCCACCATCATCCTGATACCAAACCAGACAAAGATACTACAAAAAAAGAAAATTACAGACCAATATCACTGATGAATATAGATGCAAAAATCCTCAACAAATTACTAGCACACAGAATCAACAACACATTAAAAGGATCATACACCGTGATCAAGGGGGATTTATCCCAGGGATGCAGGGATTCTTCAATATACACAAATCAATCAACGTGATATACCATATTAACAAACTGAAGAATAAAAACCATATGATCATCTCAATAGATGCAGAAAAAGCTTTTGACAAAATTCAACACCCATTTATGATAAAAACCCTCCAGAAAGTGGGCATAGACAGAACCTTCCTCAACATAATAAAGGCCGTATATGACAAACCCACAGCAAACATCATTCTCAATGGTGAAAAACTGAAAGGATATCCACTCTCACCACGATTATACAACATAGTTTTCAAAGTCCTAGCCATGGCAATCAGAGGAGAAAAAGAAATAAAAGGAATCCAGATTGGAAAAGAAGTAAAACTGTCACTGTTTGCAGATGACATGATACTATACATAGAGAATCCTAAAGATGCTACCAGAAAACTACTAGAGCGAATCAATGAATTTGGTAAAGTAGCAGGATACAAAATTAATGCACAGAAATCTCTTGCATTCCTATACACTAATGATGAGAAATCTGAAAGTGAAATTAAGAAAACACTCCCATTTACCATTGCAACAAAAAGAGTAAAATATCTAGGAATAAACCTACCTAAGGAGACAAAAGACCTGTATGCAGAAAATTATAAGACACTGATGAAAGAAATTAAAGATGATACAAATAGATGGAGAGATATACCATGTTCTTGGATTGGAAGAATCAACATTGTGAAAATGACTCTACTACCCAAAGCAATCTACAGATTCAATGCAATCCCTATCAAACTACCACTGGTATTTTTCACAGAACTAGAACAAAAAATTTCACAATTTGTATGGAAACACAAAAGAGCCTGAAAAGCCAAAGCAATCTTGA
Source organism: Delphinus delphis (assembly GCF_949987515.2). Lineage (NCBI taxonomy): Eukaryota > Metazoa > Chordata > Mammalia > Artiodactyla > Delphinidae > Delphinus > Delphinus delphis. Next base: position 59,948,571 of record NC_082699.1, read on the forward strand.
GAAAGAACAATGGAGCTGGAGGAATCAGGCTCCCTGACTTCAGACTATACTACAAAGCTACAGTAATCAAGACAATATGGTACTGGCACAAAAACAGAAACACAGATCAATGGAACAGGATAGAAATCCCAGAGATAAACCCATGCACCTATGGTCAACTAACCTATGACAAAGGGGGCAAGGATATACAATGGAGAAAAGACAGTCTCTTCAATAAGTGGTGCTGGGAAAACTGGACAGCTACATGTAAAAGAATGAAATTAGAACACTCCCTAACACCATACACAAAAATAAACTCAAAATGGATTAGAGACCGAAATGTAAGACTGGACACTATAAAACTCTTAGAGGAAAACATAGGAAGAACACTCTCTGACATAAATCACAGCAAGATCTTTTTTGATCCACCTCCTAGAGTAATGGAAATAAAAACAAAAATAAACAAATGGGACCGAGTGAAACTTCAAAGCTTTTGCACAGCAAAGGAAACCATAAACAAGACAAAAAGACAACCCTCAGAATGGGAAAAAATATTTGCAAACGAATCAATGGAAAAAGGATTAATCTCTAAAATATATGAACAGCTCATGCAGCTCAATATTGAAAAAACAAACAACTCAATTGAAAAATGGGCAGAAGATCTAAATAGACATTTGTCCAAAAAAGACATACAGATGGCCAAGAAGCACATGAAAAGCTGCTCAACATCACTCATTATTAGAGAAATGCAAATCAAAACTACAATGAGGTATCACCTCACACCAGTTAGAATGGGCATCATCAGAAAATCTAGAAACAACAAATGCTGGAGAGGGTGTGCAGAAAAGGGAACCCTCCTGCAGTGTTGGTGGGAATGTAAATTGATACAGCCACTATGGAGAGCAGTATGCAGGTTCCTTAAAAAATGAAAAATAGAATTACCATATGACCCAGCAATCCCACTCCTGGGCATATACCCAGAGAAAACCATAATTCAAAAAGACACATGCACCCCAATGTTCATTGTAGCACTATTTACAATAGCCAGGTCATGGAAGCAACCTAAATGTCCATTGACAGACGAATGGATAAAGAGGATGTGGTACATATATACAATGGAGTATTACTCAGCCATAAAAAGGAATGAAATTGCGTCATTTGTTGAGACGTGGATGGATCTAGAGACTGTCATACAGAGTGAAGTCGGTCAGAGAGAGAAAAACAAATATCGTATATTAACGCGTGTAGGTAGAACGTAGAGAAATGGTACAGATGAACCTGTTTGCAGGGCAGAAGTTGAGACACAGATGTAGAGGACAAACGTATGGACACCAAGGGGGGAAAGCAGCGGGGAGGGGGTGGGGGGAATGAACTGGGAGATTCAGATTGACATGTATACACTGATGTGTATAAAATTGAGAAAAAAAATAAAGTAAAATAAGCAAACAAAACAAAACAAATCCACTGCTTTTCTTCCCATAACACACTGCCTCTAATTATATTCCATTTGATGATCTTCACTTGCCAGTAAGTCAGCAACCTTCCTGAAGATAGGAGGCATATCTTTCAGCTGCTGGGTTGTACCTGCAGAAAGGCTAGCACAGCACTGGACTGGTATTCCAAAATAATTTGTTGGCTTAGGAAATGGGCATTTGGCTGCTGTCGGGTCATCTTGGGAATTCAGGCTTGCAGGCAGGGTGGCACACACACAGATAGGCTATATGCTCACTAGCATCTAGAGGGTGTGAAAAGTGTACCCTTTGTCTAATAGCGGTTAGAACTGATCGTTCACATATTCATTCATTCAACTGATTCTTGTTTGTCTTCTGTGTACCAGGCAGAGTGATGGGTGCTGGCTATATAGTGGTAAATACAAGACACAATCTCAGCCCCAAGGAGCCTACACTTCTGTGAGAGTCTTAGAATCAATTAGGTACAACCTCATGATGAATTGTTCATTGTTCTCATGTATATTCGTTTTCCATTCATGCAGAATGAATTACCAGAAACTTAGTGGCTTAAAGCAACACCCAATTATTAACTCCCAGTTCTGGATTTCAGAAAACTGGGCAGATTCAACTGAGCTCTCTGCTGAAGGTCTTGAAAGGCCAAAATCAAGGTGCCAGCCAGGCTGAGCTACTGGCTGAGGAGGTACTGAGGAGTTACTATCACACTTCGAGACTCCAAGTCCTGAAGACCCTCTGAGGGGGGTCTTCTCAGTCCCCAGCCAGCTATCAATCAATGTGTTTGATGTTCGTGTTTTTATGGGATTTTGTCCATCCCACCACTATAGAACCTCATCCGTACTATTAGTCTTAGTCATCAAACTGTGAGATCTCTGACAGCAGAGTTTATGTTTCATTCATCTTTGCTTTCCCAGGGCCTCCCATGGATCTTGGCACGTAGTAAGCGCCTGGTAAATGTCTGTGGAATTGAATTGAACCAGACTTTCAATCCTCTGTTGTGGGGACTCACGATTGGAAGAGCAGTACAGACTTGAAACCTGGTTTAGGCATGGAGTAGAACATCTGGAATTTTTGCCTCCCCAGCACACATTCGTTCAGGTTCTGCTTGCTGCACCCCAAGTTGCCATTAGGGAACCATCACAACATTCACTTTCATTCATGTTGCTCATATGGCAATGACCCTATTATCCCTTTCAAGGACAGACTCATCTGGGACTCAGGCTTTGCTAGTAAGAGGCACCATGATTGGTTCCAAGAGGTACACATGGCAGTTTAACTGATGAGGGTCCTTTACACTGAAACCTTTGAGAAAGGAGTTCCCTCTTTAGGCTGGGCTTGTGGAAGCTAGTAGAATAAAGCCTTAGAGCCACTAGTGGCTTTCTCTGCCACCTTCTGGGGGAAACCTCCCGCATAAAGAATAACATAGAAAAATGTAAAACTGAGGGATAACGATAGAGAAATACTGAGTCCTGAAGACATCACGAGCCTCTGGATTGAGCCATGTCCAAATCTTGTCATCCTCTGAATTTACCAACAAACAAAATCCCTTTTGACTTAAATTTTCACTGACACAAACAGTTTCTCATTTATTCATTTGAGTTGGGCTTTTCTCATTAACCCTAACCAAAGAAAACAAAACAAAACAAAAAAAGCCTGAAAAACATAGGGTGGTAATCCCTGGGTACGTAAGCAATTTAAAAATAGCACGGCCTTGGATCTCTTAACTTATTATTAGTCTTCTTGAAAACCAAACAAATGGGGCCATCAGACCATGCATGCCTGCAAGAGGAAACACCACTCTCTATACTAACTTACTCAGTCCTTTGTACTCTGTTTTGGAATCCAGTGACCAAGTGTCTTGGGGCTGGTACTGTGACAGGTGATGGGACAGAGAGTAATTATTGTTCACAACCTTCAGAATCAGCAATCTAAGTCTTGTGGCCAAGATCTTCTGAGGGACACCACGTGGGCAATTTGCAAGCAAATGACAATCGATGTGACTATTGATTGCTCTGACCAGCTAATTATGAGCCTGTAATTTCTCGGCCCCAGGAGTTCTCCCCCACTGCCCATATTGGAAGTCTCCCACAGGATCTCATGTGTCTTCCCTCAAGTCATCCATAGAGAAGAATCTCTCCTCTCCTCAGCCTTCCCCATGCTAGTCTCTCAATAGCTGTGTCACCAGATTTCAAAGCAGCTTTCAGCTGACTGCAGAATCAGCTCCTCCTCTGAGTCTTCCACCACCCTCATCATTACCTCAGGGTGTTGGAACTTTGCTGTGAGCTGCTGACAGATCATTAAAGATCCCAGCTGTTCCAGGTCCGTAACAACCCCTTTCAACTGAGTCTTCCTCCAGGAACAGCTGCAAAAGCTCCAGAAAGGAAGGGAGGAGACGCTTTTAGCATGATAACAAATCAGTAGGGAGTGATCAGTTTACCCAGAAAAGCTGTGGTGCAGATGTATCCCCCCCCCACAGCAACTCTCCCTACCCCCCAGGAGAGAAGTAAAAGGATGCTTTGCCTCCGTGTGAAAACTCTTCATAACCAGTGGAATGAGATCAAGAATCCCCACCCTGGGTCCCAGGAGAGGAGTTTGGAAAAGCTTCTTGTTTTCCCCATAATGATGTACAAAAAAGACCTGTCAGTGGTTACAAAAAGTTCATTATCTTGTACACCCATGCAAGTATTCTGTACTCATTTCTACCAAATTAACAACATGGAAGAAGTACTAGTGGCTGACATTTGGTCACATATAGGCACTGGGCAAAGTACTCTACATACATTTTCTCCTGTATAATCACAGCAAGTATTGATGGATGAGGAAACCAAGGCACAAAGAGATTGAATAACTTGCCCAAGTCTGCACAACTCCAAAGTAGTAGAGCTGAGATTTGAACTCAAGTGTGTCTGACGCCAAAACCTATGCTCTGAACTTCTACCCAGTTCTGCTGCCTGCATGCCAGCCAGTCTGAATCCTTGCAGTTACACGATCGGTCCAGAGTCCGGCGATTAGTGGGAACTCTCTAAAGGTGACTGAATGAATTTTTTTTTTAATGAATACTGATTCACACCACTATGCTTTTGCACATGTCTCTTTTTGAAACACTCTTCACTCACAACTACTCTACCTGGAAAATACCGACTGATTCTTCAAGACTTATTTTAGTCATTACAGACGGTATGAAAAGACTTTACAGAACAGTCCCCTTCCCACATCCAGTGGACAGTCTTAATCATTTCTCAGTCATTTGCTCCACATTTTAGAATATCTTTTTGTGGCACAATTCCTTTATGTATCGCAGATTTTAATTATCATTATCTCCCTACCCCGTGAAAGCTAGGCAAAATTGTCTTGAATTGCCACTTGCATGGCCTCAGGAAGTGCCCCCTCAATATTTCTGCTAATTCCCAAGCATATGATCAGGCCACTAAAGATGACTATTCTCTTGCTCTCTGTACATCCCCGCTTGACCTGTCCCTGCCTCACCTATACCCTACTCACATGACTGACCTTCCCTCTTAATCATAGATCCTAATCAGTAAATGCCTACACACTTGCCCCCAGCCCCAGCCAGTGATTTTTCCAATCTTTAGATCAGAACACCCCCACCAGGATAGCTTATCTAAGGGGCAGTGAGAGGCTTGCTCCTCTGCTGGTTTCCCTGGTAACTGATGAGCCAACCTGACTTCAGTTTCCCCTATAACTGGTAACCTCTCTCTCCACTCCCCAACCCGCCCCAGGGAAGACTGTTGCCATATCTTCATGTCCTGCCTGTTATCTGCCGCACACAGCCGGGGTATCACTCCAGGACCTTGCTTCAGACATGTAAGATCCTCCTTATCCCTTAAACCATTGATGTCTCTGTCGCTAACTCTGGGCTCTTCAGTCTTGAGGCTGGGCAAGTACAGGGCTTGCTAGCCTGTGGGGTGCAGCCCAACTCCAAGAGTTTTACGTCTCCTTCTCTGCTCTATCTCTCAAGCTTTAACTTCCTCCATTATTGCTTTCGTCCAGCATTAGACCACGCTGGGATGAAATTCAACACTTTGCTTTCTATAATCAATACCTGATACTCGTGAGTCTCATAATTTGGAGAGAAGGGCATCTAAAGGAGTCAAGTAGTGTAGCACTCTGCCTCTAATATCTTCTTTACTCCAACCCCTACCATTTTTCCCCTCTCTCTTATAAGTAGAATAATGCATCGAATTCTTCACACAGTCTATGGCAAAGCAGTTTTCCCCAGAATCCTGGCACCAACTATTATCAAAGCCTTGGAATGAAAGGACCACAGGAGAATGAGAATAGAGTATGGGGGGGGGGTGCCCGCCGGTCACATCCTAATCTAACCCCTCATGTATTCAACATCCACTATATGCAATGAAATTGGAACATAGAAATGAAGAAAAACAGATTTCTACTATTATGAAATTTACATCCTAGTAGAGGGAACACAAAACAAATTAATAAATGAGATGATTTCAGGTTGTGGTAATATGAAATTTACTTGGTGGGGTGGACAGAATAAAGATAGAGTGGTCAGGTGTGGACTGTCTATGGACATGCAATTACCATAGAGTTGAGGGTTGAAGATATGAAGGAATCAGCCTTGTGGTGAACTTGAGACAAATGTTGTAAACTGAAAGAACGATGAGGGCAGAAACTCTGAGGTAGCAATGAATTTTGTGTGTCCTGAGACAAAGCTATGTGAGAGAGTGGCCATAAAAGATGAAGAGAGAGACAGGTAGTGGCAGATCATGTCAAAGGTTTAGATTTTTTCTAAGTCTAATGGAAATCTATTGGAGATTTTAGAGACATGGGTGACCTAATCAAACTACCAAAACATTTTTCTGAATAAAATGAGAACTTCTTCATATGTTTGTACAGATGTTTTGCCTACTAGACTATGAGTTCCTTGAAGCCAGGAACTATGTCTATCTTATTTTCGTCATTTTATATTAAGCAATTAGCCCGGTACCTAAATACATGCTCAGTTGATGTTTTACAGATGAATGAAAAAATGGTTGAATAAATTATTCTATAAAAAATACATACTTAGCAAGCATTTCAATAGTTCTGTAGTAGTTACAAAAGATCTGGCAATTAGGAGTTTCAAGGAGAAATCCTATCAGAGAGTTCTTGGCCTTCTGCCATCTCACTAACTCCTGTTCCACCCCCACTCTCCCTCTCTTTCTTCATGTCCTCCTTCATCAAGCATTAAGCGAAGTCTTTACTTTGCAAGTAACAGAGTAATTCTGCCCCCACTCAGACCTCAAGCTTTTATCAGAAATAATCTGGTAACAACTATTAATATAAACATACATATTACCTATTTAAATTAACAACAATAGTAATGTCTTGTGGAGTCTATAACATATAATGTATTTACAAAACACATACTTGATTAATCTAAAAGAAGACAGGAAAAAGAAATAAGGAAAAAACAGATGTAATAAAATATAAGTAAGATGGTAAGCCTAAAATCTATATCAGCAATTACATTAAATGTAAATGGTTTTTAAAAGTCAAATTAAAAGGCATATATTTGCAGCCAATTTAACCAAAATTACATATAAGAGACAGACTTAAATATAAGTCCACAAAAAATTTGAAATTAAAAGAATTTTTAAAATATATACTATACAAACCTAATCAAAAGAAAGCTGAGGTTGCTACATTAATATTAGGTAAGGTAGACTTCAAGACAAGAATTAAAGAAGAGCATTTCATAACAGTAAAAGGGACAACCAAACAGGAAGATACAGCATTCTGAAATTTATATACAATTAACACAGCATCCAAATATATAAAGCAAAATTGACAGAACTAAAAGGAGAAGTAAGTAAATCTGCAACCATATCCAAGAGTCAAAGAAAAGTCATAAGGAAAATTAATTATTTTGAACCAAATGGCAATGAGACTACCATATGTTAAAATGTGGGGTATAAAGCTAAAATAATGCATGTATTAGAAAAAGATTTAAAACCAATACTTTAAGATTTGATTTTTCAAGAAGTTAAAAAATTAAGAAAAATTAAACCCAAAGTAAGTGAAACAATTAAGTAATAACAATAAAATTAGATATCAATTAGATAAAAATGGACATCTTTAAATAGAAAAGAGAAAGGCAATTGAGAAAAATCAACAAAAGCAAAAAAAATTTTCTAAAAGATTAACAAAATTGATATACTCCAAACAATACTGATCAAGGAAAAAAAAAAAAAGAAAAAAGAGAGAGCCATCACTACAGCTCCTACAGAAACTATAAGGACATTAGATATAGATATAGACATAAGTATAGATATCAAATACTGTATAAATAAATACTATATACTGTAAAATACTCATAGTCAGAAGGTGTAAAGAATTTCTACAAATAATAAAAGAAACAAATAATAATTCAACTTTTTAAAAGGCAAAATTCTTAAAAAGCAGTTCACATAATATATGAACTGAAAAAGCAGTTCGCAGAATATAAAAATGTCAATAAACAAATAAATTTATTAGTCATCAGGGAATGAAAATTAAAACCATGATTAACACCATCACACCTACATGAAGATGACTAAAACTAAAGAACTAACTAACAAAACCAAGTTTTAGTGAGAACGGGAAACTGGAATTCTCAAACATTGCTAGGGCAGGATACAAATTGATATACTTTGGATAACTATTTACCAGTACCTACTAAAGCAAACATATGTGTCCTTATGACCCAGTGATTCCAATTCTGTGTATAAGCCCTCAAAAATGAGTGCATATAGCCAACAAATGCCTATACAAGAATGTTCACTGTAGCTCTATTATAAAGTCCCCAAAGTAGAAATAACCAAAACATTCAAGAGTAAGATGGATGAATCTATGGCCACACTCAATAACATCAATCTTACAGACAATATTAGGCAATAGAAGCTAAACACAAGCAGGTTCATGTAAGTCCATTTCTATGAAATTCAAAACCACAAGACTAATCTATCTTGTCAGAGGTATCCTTTATGATGGTGCATATTGACTAATAAGAGGAATGATTAAGCCTTCTGGGGTGCTGGAAATGTTCTATATCTTGAACTGGGTGATAGTCCCACAAGTGTACATGTAAAAATTTATTGAGCATTATACCTAAGATTCGTGGGCTTCACTGTATATGAATCATGTCTCAGTTAAAAGGTACAAAAGTTGTGCATTACTCAGGCATTCTTTAAGTGAACCAAAGCAAGTTACCTGTTAAAAACAATAGTCACATAATAATAATAGGCCTATTTCTCCCCTACAAGCTTATGGGCTCCCCCAGCACAAAACTGCAACTTATTCATAATTATACTCTTACTTCTTGGCACCTAGTATATGTTTAATATGTCATTGTTGAGTGGTACAGAATTACAGTAATGTGAGGGCATAAATTTATCGTGTTTTCCCTTTTGGAGTACTCAAGCTCATGTGATGGTGCAGTCCAGATGGTAAATCTCTAGAAATCCATTGTTTCCACTGTGCTGTGCCAATACATCATGCCAGCTATCACATGGAGTTAGTCAAGCTTCTGAAAGCACCAACCCCAAATAAGCCCAGGAGCTGGCAGATAACCTGGGAATGCTGAGATGTAAAAGAATGTCCAATGATGTCAAGTGGCCTCAGTAAAGGTTTGAAGGGCACAAAATATAACTGGAAATCAAAACAGGGAGACAATTAGTATGGGCAAAAGTCAGGTGACTTAAAAAACTTAAAAACAAGGCTATTCTCTGAAAATTAACTACTAATATCTTTCCCTCAAATATGACCCAAGCCATCTGTCAATGTAAACCAATCAGTTCTTAAGGAGTTTGGGGAAATGCTCAAAATTCCAATCAAGGTGACTAGGGAATAGCCTCAAGGAAGCATAATTTATACTAATACATCTCCAACTGCATACACATAACATCAATTTGGCACATCAGGGTGAATCAATGTAACAGAGAAAAAATTGATTCTTGGTAACTTGGTCAGAGCTTCTACTGTATCAACTGCTTTGGATCTCACTTGAAGAATGGCTGTGCAAGCACCATGGGGATGATGGGCATGCCACCTCTAAAAGGCTACTCCAAAGGGAACAAATGTATCAATGTTTACCTAGCCCTGTCTTGACTGGATCAGAAAGTAGAAGCATGATGGTCAATGCAAGTTCACTGTTGAGGAACAAGTGGGGTTTGTATTACTGTTTGTCAGTTGTCAGTATCACTGTTGCCTAGATGCAATTGCTTTTGGGTCTAACAACCACGTCCCTTTGTTCTGATTCCTTTGCTCATAAGTGTTTTGAGAAATGTACAGAGGCCTTATTTAATTTCTCATGTGGAGCCACAAATGGGGAGAGAATTGTGACCATGAGCATCATGGTCTGATTGCTGACGATGGTTATTAGCTGACATTCGTTGATCGTTTTGATCAGCCATATACTGTACTACACACACTAGGCTAAAAGTCCTGTTTCAAAAACCCTATATCTCAACAGCTTAACCTAATAAAAGTATTAAAATTTCTCCCTCACTTATGCTGAATTGCGGGTTTTAATTGGAAAGAACAGGGAGGCTCCAATCTACACTTTTAATCAGGAAACGTGGCCTCTTCTATCATTGGCAGTCTTGTCCCCTAAGTCTTCAGAGATTATTAAGGCAACTGGTGGATAGAGAAAAAGAGGAAAGATTGCACATGGAGGTTTGTTGAGCCAGTCTGGAATTGATGCACGTCACTTGTGTTCACATTCCAATGGCTGGAACTGTCACATCATCACATTTAACTGCAAGGAAAGCTGAGAAATGTCTTCCTGAGTACTCAGAAAGGAGAATCTAGGAATTGACATGTCTTCTTAGTTTCTGCCCCATGTACTAAGTGCTTTACATGATTTATAACATGGAATCCTCATCACATTCCTCAGAAGGAATCCTAATCTTACAGGAAAGGAAAATGAAGCTCAGATGGGATAAATAACTTGCCCAAGAACAGGCAGCTATGTCTGAGCCGAAGCTAAGTTAGAACACATCCCTGGAGTTTATACTCTTAACCACTACACTACACAGTGGTTATATTTTTTTGTGGCAAATTAATAAATCAGCCTTCAGATTTTTAAGTTTCAGCGCATTTAGGAAACTGGGGGTCTGAACGTGTAAATGGAGGACTAGACTCTAGAACACCATGCCCCACCAAGGTGCTTTGTCCAGTGAAGCTGTGATGGATAGCCAGTCAAATCATCCAGAGGACAGTACACCCTGACTGGTCACACTGCAATGAATAAGGATGAGTTAACAGTAAATACGCACTTACCACCAAGCCAGGCATAACTCTTAATGTCTTACATAACTGAACTTTTTAAATCTCTACAACAACTTTATGAAATAAGTACTATTATGAAGAAATTGCAACACTGATCAAGAAACTTGCCAAGGTCACAGCCAGAAAGAGTCAGAGGCAGGATTTGATCTAAGGCAGTTCTAGTTCTAGAACCCATGCTCTGAGCCATTATGTTAAAGAAATGTCTAACAAAGATGGTATCAATACCATTGTTGGTATATTGTTTTCCTCCACAGTGGCGCCCGTAACCACCCACATAGAACTAAACTGTGATGTATTTCAGTTATCACTTCATCTTCTCGGGAATAGAAGGCACTGCTTCACACAAAGTGGGTACACAGGAAATATTTGTGAAACTCAAATTATTTGAATGGTGTTAAATTGAAGGTTTCAACATGGCATCTTTTTTCCCTTTCGTCTACAGCCATAAAATTAGAAGTAGCTAAGCATTTAATATAAATTATCCCACTTAATCCTCAGAAAATCCTACCAAGGATGTAACTTTACTCTTTTTTATGGGTCATAACAACAAATTTTAACATAAGGAAACACAGTCCAATAATATCTGACAGATATGAGTATAAATCTCTTGGTAACACTTTCATAATGAGTTCTGAACAGCTCTCTCAATGATGAGAAATATCCTATCCTGGCATTCCAAGAATATAGGCTGTTGAAAATTCAGAACTTTGCTTTCACAATTATATCTTTTTGACTTCCAGGGAAGTCATTTCTGTAATGTACTGGTGTGAACAACAGTCACAAGTGGGAGGAGCCATGGGACAAGGAGGAGGAAGAAGGAAACGGTCCCATAATTCTAGAAAGAGTGTAGAAAAGAGAAGTTAGACTTCTAGGTTCTATTTCTGGCTCTGCCTCTGTTTTCTAGCCAGCCAGCCAGCCATCTCTCTACCCTCCTTTAATTGCAAAAGGTGGAGAAAAATATAGACTGGGTATAAAGCACCTTGTCATGCTTGGTTGAAAGATCCTGCTTTATGGCCAGCACACACCCAGAATTGATCATATTGGGAAATCCGCATGATGTTGTAATACACTGGTTTCAAGTTTCACAGGAATACATTTACTCTGAATACATAAGGTCAGAGATGGCAAAACTGCATTTTGAGGTGGCAACACCAAAAATGGATGTAACACACTAAAAACTGAGGATGACTGTGAGCAAAGCTTGCCCCACACCAACTTGTGATGTCAGTGAAATTTGTGATTGGTCCCATCCTTTCTCTTCCTGCATTCTTTCTTTCTCATCAAGTGCCCATTCCACTAAGTCCCATTTTTTCCCTATCATCTTATGTCCTCAGCATTAATGACTAAATAGTTTACCCATCTCAGGAGTACTGCATGATAGAGGAGAAGAATCCCAAGGAAGGAAGAGACCATGTGCCCAACACTGCCCACTTACAATCCCTCCACTTTACTATTCACATCAACATCTTCCTGTTTGGAGAGGATGGTGAAGAAGAACAGGGCTGAAGAAGGCTGAGGTCCTTCTCGATATTGTGATGTTCTCAATCTGTGTAGAACACTTGTTGAACTTAGATAACTAACCTCTTCCCTCGACTATCACCAGCAATGGTCATCCTAAATTGTATTGATTCTGGTGATTTTCAACCTGGAGTTTTATGAGACACCCTAAGAGTTTCCATGAAAGAAAGTGTGAGCATGGTGACATGCTGAGTGTGGACTTGGTCCATACAGTCTTGTCCAAAGGATGGAGTTCTGACTATAGAACATTCATTTGTCACAGTGTTCTAAGAATATCTGGTCTCTACTGAGATCCTCCTTTCTCTAACATAAACAAGTGGTCCAGGGGCATATCAACACTGATATCCATGACAAGGATTAATTCCTTGTGATCCATAAGCAAATCTTTAAAATGTCAAAGCAATGTCTTTCAGAAGTAGGAAGCTACCTCTTTTTCACAGTTTCCATCATATCATTATCTCATATTTCCCCCAAACAGGATTACCTTCTTCTCAAGTCTCACTGGTAGAAACGGGTCCTCTAACTTCTAGCAGAGCATCCCCTCTCCCCACCTCCACCCCACCCCACCCCAGGGCACCAATATGAATCCATGGGTCTGGGTTCAGACACTCCAATGTTTCCTCATGTCCCCCAGTCCTCTTCCTTTCCATGGAGCGAGGCATCTACCTCTTTTTAAAAGAAACTGTCTAGCTTACCCTTCCCCCCATGAAGTCAGAGAGTGGCATAGACATATATACATTACTAAATGTAAAATAGATAGCTAGTGGGAAGCAGCTGCATAGCACAGGGAGATCAGCTCGGTGCTCTGTGACCACCTAGAGGGGTGGGATAGGGAGGGTGGGAGCGAGACGCAAGAGGGAGGAGATACGGGGACATATGTATAGCTGATTCACTTTGTTTTACAGCAGAAACTAACACACCATTGTAAAGCAATTATACTCCAATAAAGATGTAAAAAAAAAAAAGTACAGACACCTGACTAATAGAACTCAGTGTCCCAGTGTCTTCCCAATCCTTTCTTATGTTAATTTCTAAAATATCTAAATATCTTAAAATATCTAGTATGTAATAAATAAAATTTTAATGTATCAATATCTAAAAAAATCTAAAATTAAAACAATTTTCAAAAAAATCCCTGAGAACCCCTCTTTGAATACCTTAATATGCTTTTTTTCTCTTTGCTCTACATGCAGCAATTCTCTACTCCCCAAACATGTGGATGTGGCTGTCTTAACAACTAAGCTTCCCCTCTTAGGACTCTTACTACTGTAGTGTTTTGTCTCAAATCTCTTAATAGTCTCCTGGTGGCTTTAAGAAGTGTTAGCAGACAACGTCTGCATTTTCACTCCTGCTTTGATGCTGTTTGGTCATGTCTTGGGGACTGACACATTTCACTGATCATACAGCAAAGAGAAAAACATAGTTTTTAGTTTAAACATGAGCAGTTGTGTCATACATCCATGTGTTTTGGGAAATCCATCATTAGAAAAAGAGAGAGACCTCAGTGGAGTTCAAGCCCTTTATCTTGTTATGTAGCATGGAAATTCTAGGACTAAATTAGCTGTGTAGCATCAAGTTCATGCTGGTTCCATGATCTCATTATTTCTGGGTCCTCATTAAAAGCTGGGCACTAGTTATTTTAATTTCCAAGTGTCTCCCAACACACACACACACACACACAAAACCTGGGTTAAAAAATAAAAAGGATAATCTCATTCAAATACACATGAAGAGGTTAGTCACTTTGGTTCATTATTTGTAAACAATGCAACAACCCCCAGAGATATTTTTGTAAACTTAGGATGGTTCTGCAAACCTATGTGGACTCTGCTTATCTAGAATCATGACTTCCTATTGTCTCTCCCTGGATTATTTAGGGATAAAGAGGTATTAAAATATATACTCATGGGGCTTCCCTGGTGGCACAGTGGTTGAGAGTCTGCCTGCCGATGCAGGGGACGCAGGTTCATGCCCCGGTCTGGGAAGATCCCACGTGCTGCAGAGCGGCTGGGCCCATGAGCCATGGCCGCTGAGCCTGTGCGTCCAGAGCCTGTGCTCCGCAGCGGGAGAGGCCACAGCAGTGAGAGACCCGCGTACCGCAAAAAAAATAAATAAATAAATAAATTAAAAAACAATATATATATATATACACTCATGGATTATTTGGAGAAATACAGAACGGTAATGATCATGGATTAACTTTAGTGATTCAGAACAGTATGGGAGCTACACAAGTACCAGCAAAGACAGAGAGCCTCCTAAAAGCTGGAATATTATGAATAGTATCTCATCATCTTCAGATCCTGACCACTTTTTCTTTTATGTGCATATTTATTTAGCAAATATTGAGTATAAAATGTGCCCCCCAAATCTTCATAGACCTAAAAGTTATGACAGTGGAAAAAACGTGGTCTTTCCTCCAAAAAGCTCAAAGACTATTGGGGGATACTGAGTCATAAAGAGATAATAACTGTCTAGTAACATAAGGGATATAAATAATGTAAATACAAGGTACAATGGGAAATCACCATATTAATAGTTCAGAGGAGGAAATTCTTAGGATCCTCTCCACAGGTGCTAATAGGGCATGTGATAACATTCAGCCTCCTGGCCTCAAGGGGAGAAACCTCACTTCTTTTCCTCTAGAAGAGGAGCTTCTGTTTCTTTCCAATAAGGGGGGTATATGAAAATGAGCACTTAGCCCCCTTATTCCACCAACTGCTGCTTTATTCTATTCCCCAAAAAAAGAGGGAGTAGCCAGGCTAGTTAATCAGTTGCCATTCATTAAGCCCCCTCAAAGAGGCCCCTTGCTCCCTTGGGCATTTGGGCTCTCAGGCAGAAAGGGTCTTTCTTCTCTGCTGCTTGTCTCAGTGTGGGAAGGGCCTCCCCACCATATAGGATCACTCTTTCCCACTCTCCTTATGTTCTCTCCCTCCCTTCTCTATCTCCATCTCCACCTACATCTCCATCTTCCTCTCCATCTCCACCCCATCTTGTGCCAGTTGCCAGGTGTGTGAATCAGGCCCAAGGTTCTAGGTAGGCAAGCTTCTCTAACAGGGTTACCAGGAGCTCTGAATCACAGGAGATGACTGACTCTTGCTTAGCTTCATTAAGTAGACACTCTGGTCCTATTTGTCTGGTGATCCTTGCATCTCTTCTCTGCAGTTTAGTACACAGAACAGAGGAAGGAAACGTCTTTCCCTCTCCATCTCTAGCCACTCACACAGGCTCACCAGGCCAGTCCTCTTTCCTGAGTCTTTCTGGACACCTTAATTATCCTGTCACCTCTAATCATTCTGGAATTTAACTACTGTCAACATTATTCATCCATTCATTCAACAGATACCTGAGTATTCACTTAGTATCTAGCTCTGTAAAATGTTCTAGCAATTCAGCAGGGAGCAAAACAGATATGGTCTCCGTCCTTGTAAACTCATAGCCTAGTCTGGGCAATTGTTAGTAAATAAATAATCATATGGAAAATGTATCACTTTTGATACATTCTGTGAAAGAAAATTTGAGTGAGCATGACATCATAAGCAGGACAATTTTAACCCGTTCAGTGGAATGAGGGAAGGCTTCCTCTGGAAAAATTGCATTTAGAGTGAGATATGAATTATCCAGATTGAGAGTAGGGAAAAAGTCCTTGAGTCAGGACAGAATTTAAGTAAGAGAGAAACAGGAGTTGAGGGTGGAGATTTATATCATAGGGCCTCTAGATCTTTAGAACTTGATCCTAAAAGCAACGGAAAATCATTGAAGAATTTGAAGCAGGAAAGGGATGCAATAAGTTCTATGTTTATAAAGTTCACCTTGGCTGCCATGTAATGAGTGGACTGCAGAAAGGCTGTTGAGAGTCTAGTTGCGGGGCCACTACTTGCCCTAGTGTGGGAGCAATGGAGATGGAGAAAAGCAGACGTCTTCAAGATACGTTTGTAGGTAGAATCAACAGCCCTAAATAATTGAAGAGATGCAGAGAATGAGGAAAAGGAAACTAACAAAGATGATTCGCAAATTTCTGGCTTGAGCAATTGCGTGGATGGATGTGTGCCTTTTAGAAATGGGAAACTCTGCAGAAAGAGCACATTCAGGACCTTAGAGGAGGATCAGGAGGAGGATCATACTTGCCTTCTTCTAGACAAGTTGAGTTTGTTTGTTTGTTTGTTTGTTTTGCGGTACGTGGGTCTCTCACTGCTGCGGCCTCTCCCGTTGCAGAGCACAGGCTCCGTACGCGCAGGCTCAGCGGCCATGGCTCACGGGCCCAGCCGCTCCGCGGCACGTGGGATCTTCCCGGACCAGGGTGCGAATCCGTGTCCCCTGTGTCGGCAGGCGGACTCTCAACCACTGCGCCACCAGGAAAGCCCCTGACAAGTTGAGTTTTAGGAGCCAGCTACGGGAGCTGGCAGCAGTCAGGTGGATATCTGAGAAAAAGATGACTGAGATGAAGATATAAATTTGGAATTTGTCAACGTTTAGGTGGTATTTAAAGACCTGTGAGTGAGGAGATCCCCTAGGGAGAGTGAAAATGGAGAAGAGAAGAGATTGAAGGGGAGAGATCCGGTTACAACCAGAATTAACTACTGTTAACTGTCACTGGGAGAGCTTGGCTTTGAGTCCTCAAAGAATGATGGGCAGATTTTCTTTCAGTTAAAATGATGGGATTAGGATGTGGGAGAAGGGAGGATGCCTATGACTTTTCCCGGCCACCTCAGCAGTTGCCATCTCCTCTCTCTCCTGAATCCAAAATTCATCCACAAAAGCACAGCACACTGGGACATAAGAAGACTTGCTAAGTGAGAGTAGAGAAATACCCTCTTGGATGTGTGTTCTTTACTTCTGGGTATTAGGTTTTTCTCTCCACGAATGCCATCTGCAAATCCGTAGTGTTAATGCTCTCACTAGCCCTTTAACCAAGTGAAATCTTCATGCGAGAAGCCAGAGTAGCGATCAAGTCCTATCAGTCAGAAGCTTTATGGAAATTCAGTAAGTTCATCACAAAAGGAAGAGCCAAGTTCCAAACAGCACACCCGTCCCTAGGTTGGTATTTAGGCAGCAACCGGTGTCTTCATTTCAAAGACCTCTGGGTCTAGGACGTTTTCAGAAACTTTTCAGAAATCTAACCAAGGGTTACTTAAAACTTCAAGAGCTAGTGGGTCTTTGTCATTCAGCTTGTTTCAAGTATGCCAACTTTAATATGTACTTATTCCTGTTCTCTCTTTTTTTTTTTTTTTCTATGACTCATAAATGATGCCCAACTCACCACAGGTCAAGCAGAAGGAAAAGAGGTCTCAGCGTGAGAAGAAATACGTGACAGCTGGTGAAGTAGGGCTCCAGCCAGGGGAAAAAATAGAATAAGACCAATTTCAACTTTTCCCACAGTGCTTTGAAAACATTGCCTCGTAAGTCAAATTTGGGTGTAATCCTGGAAAGCGCTTCATGGCACAGAATTATTATGTGCCTAAAACTCAACTCACTCAAGGTTATAGTATAACCTCCATTTCCCATTTACTCTTTCCTTTTAAAGGCCCAAAGGAACCAGAGTTGGTAGAAAAATACACCCAGCTTTTTGCTGTCCATGGGGACTAATTCTAAGGCATATACTATACCAGTGGTTCCAAAAATTTAATATATGTAAGAATCACCTGGAGCGTTTGTTAAACTAGTTTAATGGACTCCATTCCCCAGAGATTCTAATATGGTAGGTCAGAGGGGAGCCTGTGAACTTGCATTTCTAACCTGTCCGCAGCTGATGCCAATGTTGCTGCTCCTAGGACCATATTTTGAGAACCACCTTCTACCCAGTCTCCCAGAGGTACCCAGTGAATTGAGCCCCAGATGCTCACAATGGTAACCTGCTGAAGAGTGCACTGTTTCTTGACTTCTTTCCCTTCCCTGTTAGGTGTTCCCATTCCTCTACCAGTGTTTTCAGGCATCGTCTCTCTAATAAAATACTTGCACTCAAATCCTAAGCTCAACATCTGCTTCTGGGACTAACCAAACCAAGACAGAGGCAGAACCAGAGGGCAAAAAAGCAGAAAAAATAATAATCAGAAACATCTCAGCAGGATGGCTACCTCTCCTGCTGACTCAGGGGTCCTGAAACATTGCAGAGGTGCATTGCCTTTGTGCCCCTAACTCCAGATTTAAAGTCTCAGAATAAAGTACCAGATGGATTCAGCATTGGGCACGTGCCTGTTTGGGCAAATGCCCAAGGCTAAGATCTTGAAATAATCTTGGGTTCCTCACTCTCCATTTACCTTCCTCATCCAATTAACTGTTAACATCTTGCCACATCAACCTCCTCATTTCAAAGATGTCTCCTCATCCATATTATGTATGTCCAGGTCAGGCCCTCATCCATTTTCATCTTAACAGGCAAGGGTCAAGTGACTGCTCCTCTTATCCTTAGTCGGCTTCCTCTTCTTTGCATTCTTCATATTGGTGCTACAGTGAGCTTTATAGAATGAAAATGTGACCATTCCCTTAAACCCTCTAAATGGTTCCTCAGGTTAAAGGCCAATATGAAAGAAGGCTTTCTATGATCAAGTCCCTGGTTACTTCCCCAGCCTAATTTCTTTTTCTTCAAAGCATACACTCTGTGCGTAAGCCGTATCAATTTACTTTCATTTCCCTAAATAGATGTTCTCTTTCACCCTTATGCTTCTGCCCATGTGCCTGCAATTCATTTATTTTACCGATATTTATTAAACTCCAGCCCTATGCCAGGCACTGTTCTAGAATCTAGATGGTAGTTACGAAGCTGTGAACAGACTTAAGAAAAACTCTGTTCTCCTGGAGCCTACTTTCTAGCAGACAGTAAACATAATCAATAAGTAAATTGTCAGATGGTGCCGGGTGCCAAGGAGAAAAAGAAAGAAAGGAGATAGGGTGTAAAAGAACGAGAAGTTCAATTTTACCCAGGATATGGGTGGAAGGACTTCATGAGAGAGAAGCAAAATTTGAGCAAAATCTCACTGGAGGAAGGCAGTGAGTCTCTCAGAGATTTGGGGATGGGTGTTCCGGCAGAGGGAACAGCAAGGCTGGAACGTCCTCCTTGTGTCGCTCACTCTGCCCAGCTTCTAAGCTTTCATCCTTCAGGACTCCTATCGGGGTCTCTCCCATTACGGAGAGCCTTGGCTGATTCCAACTGTCCATCCTCCATTAAGGATCCCATCTCAGTGCTCTCAGAGCTTCCAAGCATATTACGACAGCGTTTAAACATCGGTGATAATAAATTTCAGTTAACGTGTGTAAAGTGCTAACTGTATGCACTCTGCTGATATCTTACTCGGATGCTTTCCTTTCAATTGTCATCAACCCCATAAGAAAACATGTATTTATATTACCTCATTTTACGAAGGAAAAAAAATGACACAGAGAGATTAATTAACTTCTTTCAGATCACCAAGACTTCTAACATTTGCTCCCAGAGCCCTTGTATAATGGAGACTGTGTGTCCCTCATATTTGCATGCCCCATAACGGGTTGGCTCTAAAAAAAAGGGCCTCCATCTCGATGCTTTGAATCGACCTTAGCGCTTTGTTTAATAAAATGGAACTGCTCTCTGTATCTTACCAAGTCATGCAGAAATGGCCAGATGAATTGGAGCACTTCTGGTGAGTACGTTTTCTGACAGTCTCACTTAGAAGTGAAATTCATTTGGTGAGACTCTGGGGTCACCTCACAAAGAAAGGCTAGGAGATTTCAGAGAAGTTCACATGGAATGCGATGCAAAGCGGGGTTTGGCTGCCAACTGGGACAGACCTACTCCATGTATGAAGATTCCACAGACTAAGGAAACCAAAGGTGGTTTCAGTTATGAGTTCCAAATGGAGAGTCATTTGGACAGATGTTCTGAATTGCAGGTGTTAATATCTTATCAAGCTGTTTCTCATACTCCACATTGCTCTGCAGGTGATTAGCAGTTCTCCAGGTGAATAGCTTCAAGGAGCTATTTATATAATAGCTCAAGCTATTATATAAATAGCTCCCAAACAACCCCCTGTAGGCATCTCGTGTCTAATATTTCTAAAGTTCTGCGAACCACCCTTACCATTCTTCAGCTCCAGAATTGTTCCAAATGTCTTTCTAGCTCAGCATTTCGTTTTCTTTTTCTTTCTTTCTTTTTTTTTTTTTTTTAGCATTTCTTAATTGAGGGTAATTTTGCTCCTTAGGGGACATTCGGCAATGTCAAGAGACATTTTTGAGTTGTCACACCTGATGGAGGTGAAGAACCACTGGTGTATAGTGGGTAGAGGCCAGGGTTTCTGCTAAACATCCTACAATGCACAGGACAGCCCCTTCATAACAAAGAAGTTATCCAGCCCAAATGTCAATAGTGCCATGATCCTATCTTGTTGCCATGTACAAACCCTAGTGTTTATCTTTGATTCCCATCTAATATGTCAGGGAGCCAATGATACGTCAAGTACTGTCCTTGTGGTTTATTTTGGAGAATCCTTGTTGCATTAACAAGAAATTCCCTGATATCATACTGGGATGAATCACTGGAGCAAAAACGCCCTCCAAGCCTGTCCATGAGAAGAACACTTAGTCCTCTTTAAAGCTCCAAAGTATCACTTCCAATATGAAGACTTTCCTGACACCCTATAAGAAGAACTGACCACCCTTTCCTTTGCACACCAAATATAACATACATATTAGTTACATGCCTCTGTCCTTTCCAGCCTCCCCATAAGCTCCTCATTGGAGCACAGTGACTCCATCAAATTTTGAATTTCCCAAGTCCCTAGTACAGCACCTGGCCCTTAGGAGTTACTCAATACAAGTCCTTGAAATGAATGCAGTTTCAGGGGAAATGGTTCCAGCAATTGTTTAACATTCAGCTACTCTAACTTGCACTGCGAATGTGACTTCTTCTCCAGTTTCCCAATAGGATAGAAGCCAAGCAAACCGCATGGTCCAGCCCTCTGCCCTCAGCCTCACAGCCCACCAACATTATTCAAGTTCAGGAGACATTACTCCAATGTCCTCAAAACAACATTATGATGTCCTGGTAATGATGGGAAAGGATGATAAAAATAGGCTGCTTAAAAATCAAGCATTTTGC
The DNA here is from genome assembly GCF_949987515.2 of Delphinus delphis. NCBI lineage: Eukaryota > Metazoa > Chordata > Mammalia > Artiodactyla > Delphinidae > Delphinus > Delphinus delphis. Next base: position 59,969,898 of record NC_082699.1, read on the forward strand.
CCAGAAGAAGGAGATGCAAACAGCCTCTGGCACGTTCCTGTGAGTAACAGAAGTTTCTATTTTGAAAGAAAGGCAGTCAAATAAGAAGCAACTTTATCACAATGCTGCTTCCCCAGATTTCTTGGCCAAGGCACACATCAGCCTGTATCAGGCTCTTGGCGTTCCATGACAGATCTGGCTCCAGGGATGGTGCATAGCTGCCATGTGAGGAATGAAGGTTTTCACAGGAACTTTTGCCCCATTAAAAAAAAAAAAAAATGCAGTCCAGTAAAAGGCCCAGCTCTGTCAATCATGTGTGCAGCACTTAACTTCTCTCCCTGGCAAATAACAAGGTAAGCGATGAGCCTCGCCAAAGGCATAGCTTTCCAGCGATTCTGTCTTTCTGCTCTCAAGTAGCTAAGGATGTACATTTCCTCTCTTGGCTCGGATGTTCACGTCTCCCAAAAATTTCATGAACACAGAGGAGAAACAGGGTCCTCATCTTTTTTCCTCCTCCTTAAACTTTCTTTGGCTTTGAGTCCTCTGTAGGTTCTGAATGAACTTCGTGTTAAGGAATTTAAAAATAACTGTCATTACATCATCTTGACTTCCACATGTTGGGATTTCTTAGTGTTTATGTTTTCATTAAGTTAGGGTTCTTATCACCGTCTGCTCTTGATAGGATCCGAGAAACAATGCTAACCGTTTAAGAATAAAACAGAGGACAGTTCATCTGAAGGAAACAGAAGGGATATGTGCTATTCGTAGCCTGAATTGAGTTGATTATCATTCTTGGGCATAATGTTGGCTTCAAGTTTTCCTGAAGCTAAGCCAGAAGAAGGAACAGATTGCAAGTGTGTGCGAGTCAGTGCTGAGGAATTCAAATATTGAGAAGCTGGGAAGCGCCTTTCAGCATCTCTTTCCTGAGAGAGCTTTACGGGCAGTGAAAGGACTCTCCCGTCCAACCTGGGAGTGGGCAGGTCCACCGGCACTAAGCCTTGGAGAGTGACAGGATGAAGTCACCCCTGGGGTTTTCCTGATGATGATGGGTGATGCCAAACACCTCCGAATGTCTGTCCAAATCACGTGATTGAGGGCTTGGAGCCAAGAGAGGAGGACTAGAACCCCAAACTCAGGGCTTTGCGGCACGATGAGCAGTGTATTCTTTAGGTCCATTATGGTTGATTTCCAAAAGCAGTCCCATCACAGAATTTCTAAAATTCAGACAATTCCCTTAAATAGTCCCAGTTGCTATTACCAGTAGCTGTCACTTATGAAGCATGTCTCATAGGTCAGATGCTGTACTCAATTGATGATAATAAGAAGAGTAAGATAATGATCATAGAAATTATGGCATTTATTATTATTTTTTACATCTTTATTGGAGTATAATTGCTTTACAATGGTGTGTTAGTTTCTGCTTTATAACAAAGTGAATCAGTTATACATATACATATGTTCTCATATCTCTTCCCTCTTGCGTCTCCCTCTCTCCCACCCTCCCTATCCCACCCCTCCATGCGGTCACAAAGCACCGAGCTGATCTCCCTGTGCTATGCGGCTGCTTCCCACTAGCTGTCTACCTTACGTTTGGTAGTGTATATATGTCCATGCCTCTCTCTTGCTTTTATGACATTTATTACGAGTTTACGGGCTTCAGGCACTGTTCCATGCTCTTTGGGTACTTTAATGCATTCAATCCTCTCAACAACCCCATGGAGTAGATACTTTGATCCCAATCTTGCTGGTGAGGATGCTGAGGCATAGACTTATTTAATGACGTCACCATCACACGGATATTGACTAGGAGAGGTCTGATAGGAACCAACAAGGCTTCTGTCCCCCTGACCACACTCTTTTGTCTATAACAGATTTATTGAGATATAATTCATATACCATACAATTCACCATTCAGTGGTCAATAGTATATTCCCAGAGTTCTATAACCATAATCAATTTTAGAACATTTTCACCACTCCAAAAAGAAACCCCATACCCTTTAGCTGTCACCTCCCAATCTTGCCCATTGCCCTCAGCTCTAGGTAACCACTAATCTACTTTCTGTCTCTATAGATTTGCTCCTTCTAGGCATTTGATATAAATGGATCATATAATAGGCGGGCTTTTATGACTGGCTTCTTTCTCTTAGGATCATGTTTTCAAGGTTCACCCATGTAGTAGCATGTATTATTACTTCATTTCATTTTATTTTTCAAATAGGTCACAATCTTAACCATTACACTGTGCTCCTCTCTGAGGCTGGTATTATTATTCTTATTCTGTATACAAGAAAACCAAGGCTTAGAGAAATGAAATAATTTGCCCAAGGTCAGACAGACAACCAAAGACAGATCTGGCATCTGCTGATCCCAAAACCCTGCTCTCAAAACCTTGCTACACTGCCTCCAACGCATGTCTTTCCCTGGAGACATTCCTACACAAGGGAAATTAGTCTTCGGTGCCCTGGTAACTTTCTCCTTACTTCCATGAAAGGCAAAAAAGTAATGGTTGAAAAAATGGACTTTAGAATTAAGCTCAGAACCAAGCTGTGTGACTTTAGACCAATTAACCTTTCTACATCCTGATTTCCGCATTTGTAAAAGAAAAGTAATGACATCTATTTCTTTGAATTGGGAGATACTGCATGGAAGTAGCATTGCCCAGTCCCAGGCACATCGTAAGTGTTTGGGACCCACTGACTGAAACCGCCCACCCTGGCCAGGCAGGATAATAACCGCTTGCATGAGTTATCTCACAACAGGAGGTCCCAATAAGGAACACAGAACTGACAAGCCACCACCAGCTGAAAGAATTCAGGAGGGGCCAAAGGAAGGAGGAGACACCAGCCCATAATATGTCCTACCAACCTCCCAGAAACCCTTGTGCTGGAAATCATCTTGACTGAGAAATGCGTGCACCACCAGGAAGGGCCTTGAATCAGACCAAACATGGGCACAAGCAAGATGATTGGCCAGAGACAACCTGGAAAGCTAACCCCATTACCATAAACCCTGAGACTGTAAGCCATGTGGCAGAGCAGTTCTCCTGGGCTCCCTTATCCCACCGCTCTCCACCAGGGTGCCGCTTCCCATCGAAGTCTTTTGCTTTGTCAGCAAGTGTGTCTCCTCGGACAATTCATTTCTGAGTGTTAGACAAGAGCCCACTCTTGGGTCCTGGGATGGGTCCCCCTCCGGTAACACAAAGGCTTAATCGATAATACCATCTTTTAGAGTAACATGTATTGAGGCAGGACTAGGACAAAGAAGGAGGTTCAGCTGGAGGAAAAAAGGAGAAAGCAACACAATTTTGATTGTGTGGAAATGTTACAGTTGTTTTCATGCCTCTAGCTCCAGGAGAAATCGGCATGGAACATTTGCAAGCACTCCTTCATCTACACAAAGACATCTGGAGAGGATCCCAAGGGAGAGTTGCTCCATCCTTCCCTTCCTTCAGCCCGCCTGTGGGTGCCCCACTTGCTCTCTGCATGTTTCCACTCCTAAACCATTTGATGCCAAAAAATTCAAAAGCTTTCGGTGGGAGCAGAGACTTCACTACATTCCCTGGGAAGCATAATAGGCTAAAACAGTAACCTTAATACAAGCATGCCAATTACACATTCAACCAAATATATTTCTGCATTCCTCTTCATGCGAGAAGGTAAGTATTAGGTTCAGGATTCACAGTAGGTTTCTAAGTTTTGAAATGAAATCATTTATAATTAATTGAAAATTGTCTTTCTCAAAAGTAATGCAAGCCTATTTTTAAGATCTTACTAGCAGTCTCTGTATCAATTTGGGAACTGCAGACACAAAACAAGGGATACGGGAAAAGACAATTAAAACACGCTCTTTTTAAAAGGGGAGAGAAAGGGGGAGGTTAATTAATACTGCAAGCTATAAAAGAGCAAGTTGTTTCAATCACTAAATGGATTTTTTTTCACTTGCACATAAAGACTTTTATTTGTTTATTCAGGTAATGAGCACCTATCACTAAAATATAATGCTGCTGGTTTCAGAGAATTCATTCCTTTTCAATACAGTTTTTAAAAAAGTTGTTCATGCAGGGTGAACAGGGGGAGGTGAGCGACATTTTTAGATGGTTCAGCTCAGACTCACAAAAACTGCACATATTAGACCCAAATCATTGATCCACCCAGCTCTGGACTCCTTGTACATTAATCTAAAACGTTTATAAATATTTTGGAAAATAAAGGGTGAAGGAAGCAACATATTAGCAAAGGCTGTTGGCACCTCCCAGGGCTATTTGAAGATCACGTGTGCATTGATCCAAAGAATACTTCATAAGAATCTGTTACAGTGAAGAATAGAAGCTAGTGGATAGAGACTCTGCTCTGAACTCACAGAATTTGGGTTGTACATTCTTACATCTCACTTTTTTTTAAGTGAACCTCACTTTGGTGGCCACTAACAAACCATGCATGGTGGCATCCATGACTTGTGTCACTCCCTACTTCCTCCACCCCTTCACTTTCCTGGCCTTGGTCATGCAACTGGCTTTGGCCAATGGGACATCAGCAAGCTTGGTGTAAAGAGAGGTTTATCCTCTTGGATTGCATGCTTTGGGGATACACGTTCTCAAAACCCAGCCACCATGCTCTGAGAAGCCCAAATTAACCACACAGAGGAAAACAGAAGTCCTCACTGAGAGTCCCAGCCAAGCTCTCCACCAACAGCCAGCATCAACTCACTAGCCATCTCGGCTGAGTGAACCATCTTGGAAGAAGATCCTCCAGCCCCAGTTGAGCCTCTCGGGATGAGCCATGGTAGCCAATGTGACATGGACCAGAGATGAGCTGATTCTGCTAAATCCTGTCCAAACTGCAGAATAATGAAAATCATTAAATGTCATTTTAAGTCACTGTTTTGGGATAGTTTGTTATGTGGCTTTAGAACACCAAAACAGGAGTTTGGGCATAGTACCCAACAAAGTGAACTCTGCTTTTCCAGTCCAATATCCACCTTTCTGAAATATCAAGAGGAAGAGAGCCTGCCTCTTCCTCTACACTGAGAGTTTGAGAAGGCTGGCTCATGCCCTGCTGTTCCCAACAAGGCTATCTTTTAGTCACAACCACAAAAGCATCATTTATTCAGCTCTTTCTAAGCCAGAGACTGTGCCAGGGGTATACACGCATAGGCATATAGCATATCATTTTGTCCATGCAACAGCTCTTTGAGAAAAGAAATAACTCTGTAGAATAGATGAGGAAACTGAGTCTTGGAGAGGTTATGTCACTTGTCCAAGATGTTCCAGCCAATAAGTGGTAGAATTAGGCTTCCGACAAGTCCTCTACCACTAAAACCCCTTCTACCCAGGACATGCTGCCTCTACTCCAGGAAGGCATTGCTGACCCACCTTCACAGACTGGACCTTGCATTTCTTTTTTTTTCCCCCTTTGTCTTTAGGCATTTATTTATTTTAAATTTTATTTTATTGTGGTAAGAACACTTAACATGAGATATTCCCTCCTGAATGCTTAAGTGTACCAACATTATCGTTGACTACATGTAAAATGTTGTACAGCAGCTCTCTAAAGCTTATTCATCTTGCTTCACTGAAACTTTATGCTGATGGATTGGGCCTTACTTTTTTTTTTTTTTTTTGCCAGCAGGGATAAAGGGATTCTATTAATCTTTCCAGAGTCTTTAGACATTATATTCCCAACCTCCCAAGCATACCTTTTTTTTTTTTTGAAATATAGATGCCAAGTACTAGGCAACATCTCTTTTCTGGGAGGGAAAGGAAAAATAACCGATTCTCTTCAACACATCACATTTCATAGGCATTCTCATCCCTGGTTTATCTCTAGTCACAACCCACCCACTTCTGCTCCATTAGAGAGCTGGTGTCCCCCCGGGGGAAACACTCACCCCTATCCTGTCATAGCCATACTAATTGATGTTCATAGATGACGGGGCCAGGAAAAGGCAGTGTTATTACTGGTTGAGGCTTGGTCCTCAGGTGCCAGTACTCACTCTTGGTGAGCTGGGCTAGATCACATGACATGTCAAGAATGTGCCTGTGTTGGCCTTAAAGTCCCTTAGTGTGTCCTCTTTTCCCCTTAGAACCACACCTACCACTGGCTGTGTGTTTTACCAGTGCTTCTGAAGGAAGAAAAAGAAGTCTAAGAAGAAGAGACCAAAGGAAAATGGAGCCCAGGGTGGGACTGGTCTTTATCATCTACTACCCCCACGTTGGCTCTGGGAATGCTTTGAGCAATCGAATTTCTACGTCCATTGAAATGTGTTATATACTTACAAATATTAAAAATTATAACTACAAAGAGACAAAAGAGGGCAAGACAGGAAGGAGTGGAGAATGGGGATGGGGTTTTAGGAGGGAGACTTTGGAGTTCTGCCTAACGGTTGCAACATGTTACAATACTCCTTTTCAATACAGCACTCCTCCCACTGATGGTAAATATTCATTTGTAAGTCTACTTGCCCTGCTAAATAGTGAGCTCTTCGACAAAAGGGATCCCATCTTAGGTAAATTTGCAACTCCATTGTATTCAGTGCCAACATATATATTTTTTGAATGAGTGAGAATGGATGAACAATTTTTCTTAATTGCTATGGTTCTCCTAGTTGCTGGCATCCTCGCCTTGTGTCCAAACTCTTTGTTCTGTCTCTTCAGTTACTGTGGGCCATAAATCATGACATGACAGGAAGACATTGAGAAAATTGTATTTGGCCAAGATACAGAATCCCAAATTCTTGAATCCTGCCCTCCTACAAACTCCGTCCACAAGGAACCCAAGAAGATATATACAGAGAAAAAGAGTAAAACACATACATTTTATTACATGAGAATTTAGTTCCAACATCAGTCTCCATCTCCAGTTCCCAATGAGCAAAACTGGACAATGTGAAGCTTGTCTAGGATAAAGGCGATTGTCTCCTCTTCTCCCCCTGGGCCCACAACCATGAAGAGGTAAAGCAAATCCACAGAAAATCACAGCAAGGCCAACACAAGCCAAAGAGTCAGCATTTGTCGTGTCAGCTGGTCTAGTGGTCAACTCCAGGGTATTCCTAGAGCAGGGCAATCACTGAGCAGATAATTCAGGCCTTCTTTCTGCATATGTCTTAAGAAAGAGAGGAAAGAAAATTCCAGGAGATGCTAGAGGACTCCAGAGAAACTCCTGTCACATGGGACCTGGGACTCATCCCCTTTATTTGTTAGAAAAGATGTTTCAACTTCTAGCTTGAGGCACAGCAAATGATCTTGACCTTAATCCTTTACCAATATTTCTCCTTGAGGGTAGCATTTGAGGCTTAGAGTAGGAGAGGTGCTGTGAGCATCTCCTAGAGGCCAGGTGCCTCTGAAGCTACACTTATCCTGAGACCTGCTTCCTGGTTTTGATCTGTGGCACTTTTGCTCTACAATTTCTGGTTTATCTACCACATGTTTGGTCCCATTAGTCTTCACCTTGACTCTTGGTGTGTGTGCCTCATACAGTGTCCTCTTTAGGTCCAGTCTTGGGAAAAACTGGACTTTTCTTCCAATGAATTCTGGAATCTTCACATGTTCACCTTCCTTTCTCATGTTTTCCTTGCTGGAGGGTGGATACCAATAAATAAATACACACGTATACAAATAATCATCAAAGCTACACATATCCTTTTGCCTTTAGTTGATAGTTATGATTTTTGGACTCAGAGCTCATTATTCTCTTGGGCTCTGCCTTTTTGTGATCTTTTTTATATGAATTTAAAGTATCCTTGAAATCACTTGAAAGTTTTGAAACATTTACGCCTTCAAGGGAAGAGGCAAGGTGCCTCTCCTTGCCCCTCACGCCCCTCTCCATTTCAAGCACCTGGGTAAGGCCAGATGTCTAAAACTGATGTTTAAATTGTTGGGAAGTAGTCCTTACTGTAAGACCCTTCTCCAAAGCAGCGTCAGCCCTGTCTCCAGAGCACTGACTAAGAGCCAACAAGACTGAGCATTGAGTTAATACCCAACGTTAAGCAAAGTCAAAAATCAACTACATCAATTCTTAAAGCACATTTCAAAGGAAGACACAGCCAACTGGATAGCAGTCCTGAGCAAAGCTTGCCCTGGCGGGTGTCTGGTGAAGACACTGCTTTGTAACGCTTCCAAAGTCCTTCTAAGCAGGCAGCTTGGCAGTCCACAGTCTTATTGTAGAGAGATGCCTCCGGGTCCAGGAGACAAAGCTGAGGAAGGGGAAGGGAGACCACTCATAAGCAGAAACACTATGTCACACTTCCCTAATGCCACACCCACACTAGCACATTGATCATGCCTGTAGCCTTTATAGAGCTACATAAGGATCCCCCTGCTACAGTTGAAAAAACAGATATGCCTTTTCCTCTCACACTCAGTGGGTCAGCTTTGCCTTTGCATTCTTGAGATCTGGAATTCCCACCCGCTGGCCTCTAAGTCACCAGTGTACTCATCTCCTGTAAAGCAGGGCATTGTTGCAACTAAGAAATTAAGAATGAGGATCAGGGGGACAGGAGGGTAATGGTGCCATTGATACTTCAAGGCCTCTTTCATGCAGACATCTTCGGTGTTTTATATGCTGCATCGTTTCCCTCACCACGTCTTCCAAGGATGTTCTCATCCTGTGTCATCAAGAACCATCTGAAGGGGAGGATAAGTGAATGCTTTTCCTGAAGCCACAGGGTAAGCTGTTGGTGGTCTTGATTTGCTCCCCCAGCCCCACTTCCCAGACTTACATCTGAACTGTTTCATCCCAGTGGTCACACAGAGGAACAGGACACTTGATTGTGAAACAACAAAATACACCTTCTCTTTCATGAAGCAAAGCAATCTACCTCAGCCACAAAGACTGTCATGATGCTAAAACACAGTGCTAGAAACAAGGACAAGGAGAAGAGCCATAAGAAAGAATTTGAGAGATTATAAGGACTCTCAAAAGGAAGTATTATCCCTTGAGATTACTCCTATAAAGAATATATACCTGTCACTAAAGGATGCCCAAGTCACCCACCCTACAACAATTCCCATGTGTGGGTCTGCTGTAACCAGGGAGGGTCAAGATATTCAATTCCGTAAAAAGCAGCTTTTAAAAATAAAATTCAATTCTTGGCATGTGTTGCAATACTTCCTCTGTTCCAAACTTAATACTGAAGCCACCCACGGTACTGCTGTCTTAGCCAAATACAGTAAAGGAAATAAGCCTTCTCACAGAAGGCCCACATGAAGGGCATTAAACATGCAGGGTCAGGTAACACTTTAAATGGGCTGAGAAGGCTTCCATGATGCAGCACCATTGGAGACTGCAGGGAGGTAGACCCTGGCACTTGGACCTTCTGACTCCAGGGAAGACAATGCCCAGCTTTTACCTGCGAATCCAATCCGTATAAAATACAGAATGATGACAACAGAGGAAAAGACCTCTCATACAATCTCTATACAGTCCACATGCCCATTCCGTTGCCCTTGAGTATCTACTTTTTTATATAATTTACTAATATTTTTCATATATATGTAATCTTTATCTTCTCAGCTAGATCAAAAGTTGTATGAAGGCAAAGACCATCAGCTCTAGGTAATAACTTTAAGCCATTAGGACAGCTTCCTCCAATATGCCATACATTTGGCTTCAAATAAAAGATCACCTTCATTCAATGTTTTGCATTATTCGCTACTGAGTCCTGAACCGTTTGCTCTTGCTCATCTCATGTCTTTCTTCCTGAACTATTTCTCCTGGTTTTAACCTTCTAAACCTGGTTGTGGACCTCTCCTTGCTCCTTGCATTTAGCCTTGAACTCAAGACCGTCTTCAGCAGTGGGTAAGAGCACAGACTCTGGAGTCAGCCTTCCTGAATTCAAATCCTGACACCATTTACTAAGAGTATGACCCTGTGCAAGCCATTTAAATTCTCTAAACCTTAATGTTCTCAACTGCAAAGGGGTGCTCCTAATGGCACCTACCTCCTGGAGCTGTTGAGAAGACAAAATGGTTTCTATGAAAAACAGTTAGAACAATGCCTGACACCGTAGAATTGCTCACTAAACGGTAGCGATTTTGAGGCATTTTTCTGTCACCTCTATGGCCATGTGGACTCTTTAGTCAAAACGGTGCAGTTCATCCTCTCAGTGCTGTTCCTCTCCCAGGACCTTTACATCTGACGACCCACGCTGGGTTCATTCCAGCAGACAGAGAAGAGAGTATGCTCTTCCGTTCTGTGGACACATTGTGCCCAATGCAGAGCACTGCATTTTAGCGACTGCTAAAATCCAGTGATTAAGTTCTTGCTGGCTCCAGCTTATTTAAACTGAGCTCCACTGAGCCTTAGTTAAATTAAACACAAAAGGTATTTTTCTCCTTTTTAACTGGTTTCCTATCAGAGAAACATGTGCCTTGCTCCTCACTACAGAGTTAAACTCACAAATAAACCACTGTATGTCTAACATGTCCATTCCTGGTCTCCACACTTGAGAGAACACCAAGAAAGCAAGACTCATTCAGTCAACTAACATTTATTTGCCACGGACCCTGCCTTTAGATAGTTAATATCTGATTTTTAAAACAAGACCAACACATATGACATTATCAAAGAACAAGTATATAATTAAGTTCCAAGCCAAGTGAATGTTGCTGATTATAAATACAGAAGTTCTGAAAAGGGCGTATCAGGCAGTGGGTCATGAAATTCACTTAATTACTCAGAAAGCACTCATTGAGCCTCATCTAAGTGCCAAGTTCTGTACTAGGCTTTGGACATGGGTGAAGGACATCATGATCTTTCTTCCCTACAGTCCTCCGTGGGATAAGAGCCATATGGCTAGGGGAGCTGGTTCATCTAAGCCAGTCATGGTAAACTCATTCATCTTGATTGATTCCTAAATGGCCATTGAGACTAAGAAGTGTTGTCTGGAGGCTTCTGGGAAAGCTCTTCCTGGGTCTGAAGAAATCATCACAGCAAGACACTTCCCTTTTCCTTTGGTTATGGCTATGTATGGATGTGAAGTTCATAACTGCTGCTCACACCTCGCCACCAGATTGAAGATACAAAAGCGAGGGCCAAAAGAACTATAGGGAAACAAGGTCAGTACCACCAGATTACCTCAGCTTTCTGCTCTATGTCTGGGTTTCCAGTTATGTAATCTAGCCCATTTCCTTAAGTTTAAGGTTGAGGTTTTTTATTTTTTCTGTTGCTTGTGTGCTTACACATTCCAACTCATAGAACAGTTGAAGATAAATGAGACATGAATAACCCTCAAAGAGTTCACAGCCTAGCACTGACAAACATGTAATCATATAGCACTGCAATTTATTAGTTGAGTACAGCAGAAGAACGTTCCAGAAATAAAGGCAGATCAGAAGGAGGAGGAGTTGGCAAAGACATAAGAGAGGCAGCTTCACCAAATTTAATTAGTCCTTGAAGGGCAGTCAGCGAATGACGGTAAAACAGTGAGAAACTGGCAATATACCCAACCTATCACTATGGAAGTTGGCTTAGTTCTCATGTCTTCACCAATTTTTGTCATTATTCCAGACATCTGAAAAGAGGGAAAAGAGTACATCTTTCTAGAATTAAGAGTTAATGTGCTAAACGTGTAACTTCACATTGATTCCTGCTCCTGGAATCAGCCTGGAAGTTTCCCCCTTAAAGGCTATTTTTGATCTCTGAAGATGTGACTGGCTACACAATTACTGAAAATCAGAACACATTACCCGGTGTGCACAGACCTCGGTAATTATGTGCACATAAGAAAACAATTCTCCTTCTTTGGTATCAGATGGCTGAAACTAAGTGTTCAGCCACCCTTCTTTAAAAAAGTGTTTTCTGTCAGTTAAAAAAGCCAGATACCCCTTGACTAGACTTGTCATTATTTATTTTACAGATGGTTTGGGCTTCACTGTGTGCCTGTAATGTTGGTGAATTCCAAACCAGATTTTGGAAACAACATTAGAGTCTTGCTATTGTTATGGATAGGAGGATCCACAGTATGGAAGCTTTGTTTAGCTCAGATCCTCAAATTAACTTCCATCTTTCTTCAATTTTCATTGAAGTCATTCCTAGCAGTCACGCTTCTGTCCTGGTATTATCTGAGGAGGCCTCTCGGGAGGCCACTCAGTTCCCCAGAACTAGTTAGCAGCTCCCTTTACAGTGTCTGGTATGCCTGGAAATAAATGTAAAGATGTAAAAGACACCAGAGTTCAGAACTAGACTGACTTGGGTTTAAATCCTAGTTTTGTAGCTTATTTGCTATGTTACCTTGAGCAAGTTACTTAATCTTCCTGAGTCGCTATGTAAACAAATATCGACTAAGAATTAAATAATGTAGGCAAGGTTCTTAAAATTGTGCCTGACATACAACGTCTTTCAACAAATGTATTGAGCTGGAGACATAAAGAAGACAAAAGTTCCCCCACAGATCTCATGTAATAAATATCCAGTACATAATCGCCACTGTTAATTTTAATAATACCTGTTCCTCTCCCATGATACATCCATTCTCAAGTACTGAGAGAGAAAAAGCAAAAAGTAATTCTAGATTTCTAGTTTGCCTCACGCCCCCCTCATCACCTCATATCTACTCCGACCTAAGTCATACTGGCTCCACTGTGACGTTTTCAGAATGCACCCTCTTCTCCCTACTTCTCCTGCTGCCACCTAGCCCAGTCACTATCACGCCAGTCCTAGCCCTTCATCTGAACTTACGGCCATCTTGGCCAGTTACAAAGCGTCCAGGTGGTTAGTAGTGGGATTCTCTGTGATGTTTCCAAGAAATGCACTAGCCCAGCAAACATGAAATTAAATATAAACTCTTCTCATATTTCTGATGATCTGGGTGTTGCCTACTTTTTCTAGCATCTTGGTTTCTCCATACCATCATGCTCTAGACACAGCAGGCTTCCTTCTGCTCCTTAAAGAAACCAAAGCCTTTGTTCTTATTTTTCACTCTCTCCCATGTCTTCATATAGCTGGCCCTTGTCATAATTAGAAAATCAGCTCAAATGGACTTCCTCAGACAAGCTATTCTTGACTTCCACGGTCGGTTTCAAACATAACATCCTATTTTATGTTCTTCATAATATGAAATGAGCTGTCTACTTATTTACCTGACTGTAGGTTCTATAGCCCCACAGAATGTAAGCTGTGTGAGGGCAGGAACCTCATCTGCCCTGTCAGCTGCTACATCCTCTATGCCTTATCAGAGCATGCGGCATACGGTAGGTGCATAATGAATACTAGTTGAACAGTACAATACTAAGATTCCAAATGCTGCTTCAGCTTATTCACAATTTTCCCAAGTCATTTCACTTCCTAGCAGAGGGGCATTTAGCACCTTAGTGTCATGAGTTGAAAGAACCATGGGAACCTTAGAGAGAAGTTATGTTGTACCTCATTTAAAGATAAGGAAATGGAGACGCAGAGATGAGATGAGGCTTACAGAATTAGTGTCAGACCCTGGACAAGAGCTCAGAGCTCCTAAGGTCTGGACATGTGGACACTATATGACCCTTCTCTGATGGACTCACGCCTCCTCTGACCCTCTAGATTGGCAGGAAGAGACCAATGATGTTTGAAATCACACCAACCATTTCACAGGAGTTAGACTGGGACTGGAGTGAGAATGGGAACTACGTTACTAAAGCCAAGGAAAGAAGAGGCAGGGCCAGAGAAGGCACTAGAGCACAGGATCACACCAAAAAAATAAATTACTTCTCAGATGCCATGAGTGAATGAACCTTAGATTAGGAGCTACAAGTTGTCAATATCAGAAATATTACTGAACTCTGTTCTGATGAATAGAATTATAGAATCTCAGCATGGAAAGAGACCTCTATGGTTCATCCAACCCCCTTCAGATGCTTTACATCATTTACAATATATCTGCCTGGAAGTCATCAGCCTTATTTTAAATATCTCCAGTGCCGGATAACTCGTTGCCTCCTAAGGAAGCTCATTCTGTCTTCCAAAAGCTTTGACTATATGAACATTCTTCATTCAACGGAGCTACAAGTCCACTCCTTTCAATTCTGTTGATTCTACTTTTGCCATTTTTTAATATCTAAAGGCATACTAAAAAGGCATATTTGGGGGCTTCCCTGGTGGCGCAGTGGTTGAGAATCTGCCTGCCAAAGCAGGGGACATGGGTTCGAGCCCTGGTCTGGGAAGATCCCACATGCCGCGGAGCAACTAAGCCCGTGAGCCACAACTACTGAGCCTGCGCGTCTGGAGCCTGTGCTTCGCAACAAGAGAGGCTGCGACAGTGAGAGGCCCACGCACCGCGTTGAAGAGTGGCCCCCGCTTGCCGCAACTAGAGAAAGCCCTCACTTTCTCTAGTAGAAACGAAGACCCAACACAGCCATAAATAAATACAATTTTTTTTAAAAAAGGCATATTTTTAATATCTAAAGTCATAGCATCCCTGAGTTTTTCTTTTGCCAGTTCATATGGAATGACCTTACACTGACACAGAGGATTTTCTTACGGATCTCTCCCTCTCCACATTGTTAAACGTAACAACATTCTTCCAAAGTATGGCTTCAGGTATAGGGTAAACAGCTTAGAAGCCAGAACTTTCCTTGCTCTGGAGATTATATCTGTGTGGTGTAACTAAAGTTTTTGGCCCATGAGTGCTAACAGCCACCCCCAGTCCACCTCCAGCCCCTTAAAAATAATCCTGAATTGCCTGCTCAGTTCCCACTCCTTCCCAATCCTACTAAGAAAGGACTTTTGCTTACTGAGAGAGAAGCTGAGATGACCTACATAATAAAGTGATAGAAAGAGGGGTAAGGAGATGAGAGATTAAAAAACTTTGTAGCCTAGTTATCCAGGAAGAGTTCTTTTGGCGTTGAGGTTATAAAGAAAGAGACACCCGGGCAGCGACTGGGTGTGAGTGATTGGGAGAAAAAAAGGAAAAGTGATGTTACAAAATGTCAAGGTGGCTTAGTAATGGGATACTCTTTGATCTTCTCCACTAAATGCAAATAGAAGATTTCTATTGCTTTTAACTGCCTTTAACGTAGGACTGTGTTACCCTGGATATGACACACAACACTTTGACTAGACCACGTGCGTCACTGAATTCATTAGGTTATGTGCATTAAAAGTTAATCCTCTAACAATTATAATGATTTTTACTCAGAGTGATTTACCGTGTACCTCGAACTATACTGAGGACTTTATCTTCTTATCTTAATTCTTACAGCACCCCTTTGAGGTATATGCCGTTATAATTCTCATTTTTCAGACGAGGCTATAAAACAGAGAGAGGTAAATGAAATTTTCCACAGATACACAGGTAAGTAATGACATAGTTTTCAGACCCACATTTTTCTAAATCTCTAAATCCCATACATTATCTTTTAGGGTAGCTCCTGGCAGAATGGTCTCCATGACTGTCCAGAAAGAAAAAGAAACAGCCAGAGTGGCGAGTCTGGAATCTCGGAATCTTCTGATGCACCCAGGAGATTCTACGACCTAAAGCTTGTCCCACAGCTTGACAGTCAAGCACTCATTCAATGCTGAGATCAGAGCCATATCCAAATGATGGTTGAGATTTCTGGCACATTCCTTAGAAAGAGACCCGAACTTGCAAAAACTTCAATCTCATTTCCCACAATGTTGATTATACAATTTTAGCCCATGGGTATTTTTTTTCCCTTGAGCACATCAATTCAAAAACCTTAAAAAAAAAAACAACTGGGTTTACAAAAAATGTAATTGATGAAGCTAACTCTTTAGTAGCTGACTTTATGGTTTTAGCTAAAATGCAAGCTAAACTGAATTCTGTAATGGACTAGCCTTCATAATAACTGTAGTCTATCTGTATGCAAATAACTGAATGGCATTTCTCAATTTCAGGCTCTGGCTGTAAACTCACATCAGTTTTGGGTAGATTCTAATTATGCATCTGGTATCATAGGTACTGAACCCGTGAGAAATTCTGACACCAGTTTTGAGAGTTTACATTCATTATTCACTATTCGAACCTTGGGTTCAAAAGGTAGGTCTTCATAATAAAATGTGTTGGGTTGTACCACTATTTAGTAACTGTTTAGTCTGTTTAGTAACGGGTTATTTAATTTTCTGGGTCACAGTGTCATAAAAATGGAAATAATAATGACTCCCATCCAGGATTATTGGATAATTAAATAAGATAACGTACACAAAGTACTTGGAATAATATTTGGATCAATAAATTACAGTTTTTTCTGTTCTCCGCTGCCAGATCTCCCTCAAGGTCATTTGGTATTTCAGGGGCCAAATCTTAAAGACTTCCTCGTAATTCACTGGCTTGCTTACAGGCATCCTACAAAAGGAGTTCCCCCCATGACTCCAGCCTAACCTTTAGTAAAAAGACAAAGACAACATTCATTAGGAACCGAGGGAGCAGGAAGCATTATCACAGGGCAGGGCCAAGTAGACACATACTACATAAGGTCTGTTCTAGGCCTACAACCCGCTCACCTCGTCTCACATGACATCCTCAGGCATGAATGATGCCCACCCAGCCCTGTATGTCTGAGGACAAGGGCCATGGAAGGAAGGACCCATTTACAGGAGATGTTTCTTTTCCCATTAATAAATGGAAATTACTTTGTTGGTTGGGAGCCCAGATTTGAAAATTACTCCCAGGACTGCATCTAAAACCAGTTCAATATTTTAAAACTCAAATGTGTTTGGCATGATAGACTTGAGGATGTCATATCTTATGACATGGTCAGCCATAAAGTGTTCCATGGGGACAGAAAGAGGCATACTGGGGGGAGTGGGAAGAGGAAAACTGTCATCATGTATGTCTGGAGGGGCATAGTGAATGCCTGGGACAAACCCAGCTTCAGAGAACAGGAGAACATTCATCCGAATGGGTGCAAGACGCTTACACTATTTGTTGACCATATAGTGTGATGAAAGAAGGTCAGGCTTTAGGTTGGTTAGGCAGATCTTGGCTAAAACCAGGCTCTGCCCTTGATTCTCTGGGTAATGTTGGGTAAGTTACTGACCTTGCTAAACCTCAGACTCTTTGTCTGTGAAACAGGAATCACAGTATTCATTTATTCTGGAGAGTATTCGGCTCAATGCCTCCCACATGATAAGTGCTCAATAAATCATAGCTATTGTTAGTGTCATTTTGTTGTTGTTGTTCATGTGTTAGCAACTCCTATGTGCTAGGTCCTCCAACATATTTGTCTATTTTGACAAATACAGGATGTAACAGTCTGCTATGCTATTACCATCCCCATTTTATAGATGAGAAACTTGACCCATATGTCTAATGCCACATAGTTAAGCAAAAGCTGAGCTGAAATGGGAACCTAGGTCTGGCGAATTTCAAAGCTCACCTTGTTTCCATCACATAACCACCCCCGTGGAAGTGAAAAGCCTCATTAATGATATGCAGGTTGTATAAAAAAAAAAAGCTTTTGACATGTGAAAGGAAGAGGTAAGAGGACATCCTGACAGGTGTTTGTAAAATCCAGTAGAAAAATCATTTGAGAGATCTGGACAAACAGGGTGACGATAGGGCATTCAAGAACATCCGTAAGGTGGATCCCAGCACTTAAAGGCTCAAGGCAAAAAGACCAGACTTGGACAAGAGCTGGCTTAGATGGTGGGCGGTACTAGTTTACACAGAAGCCCACTAGAGTTCTTAAAATCTCTGCTGACAGCAGGAAGGAATAGGCTCAAGGTATGGGGTGGCACCAGCTGAGCTGCAGGTGGGACTCAAGTAGTTCCAGCTCTGGGGAAGAACAGACATGAAGCAGGAAGTCAGGCAAGTCCGGACGTCATCAACCAGTTGATTGACTGGCACTTTTTTCGATCATCTAGCCTCTTCAAATTAGCAGGTACCTTCTCCATAAGCATTGGCAATTCTGCAAGTTATGTAACATTCCTTGGCCTCTGACTTGCATCTGTGACCCATGACCTCAGGGTCTATACAGAGTCAGCACATAGGGGGAACAGGTTAAGTCACAATCCTAACCATGTCCTGGGCAGACATCACTAATTAATCACAGCACTCCTTTCCATTTGGCCTAGAAAATCCTCACTACCGTGCCCCAGGTGGTCAATACCAGTGGATTAGATTTAGCATGTTATAAAACGTACTGACCAGAGAGACCAAGCGGTCTACCTTTCAACAAGTCACTTAATTAAACATAAAGCTAAATAACAGAAGATTTAAATTGACCTCCCTGGTTAATTGTATAAAGAAATGCCCAAAGTACATTGCAGTCTCGTGACAGGTTAAAAAAACAAAAACAAACAAACAAACAAAAGTCCAAAAACCTCATGATATAAGAAGGTATAAGGAGCCTTGGATTCTCTCTCTACCCATCTCTGAATTCAGCTATGTGAGTACCTACTATGTGCTGGCAACAATCTAAGAATTTTACATGTTTTTCTATTTAATATTCATAGCACATTAAGTAGGTACTCTTATTATGCCTTTTTACAGATGAAGAATGGAATATTAAGAGGTTAAATAACTCTGTAAATGTCACGTAAGATCATGAGAGGCGGTAATGAGATTCAAACCCAGGTCCACCTACTTGTAGGACCAGAGCCCTTACCCTCTACATTTTATGTTCTCTTATCTAGATATATGAAGCCAAAATAAAAACAGAAAGCTATGTTGGCAAACAATGAGTATACCCTAGAATATTCTTAAGGCTTCCTGTGAGTCTGCTGTCTTGGCGACCAGAGAAGAATAAAGAGTCTTGACAACATAGGACAATCACTCTCCACAACCCCAGTGGGGCCAGGACATCAGAAAAATTCCCCTTGGGAAATGTCATTACAGCAGTTGACTAAGAGATGAAAGAAAGATTACATGGGCAAATAGCCCGTTGATTCCCTCTGCGCTGTCAGGTTCACTGATTTAACAGAACCTGTCTTTTCTCCACAGCCATGTGCACAGCAAGCTCCCACAGCCTCACCAGATGCCCTTGCCATGGTGGAGAGGTCGGGTTATGACAGACAATGACAGCCCATCAATTATAATGTAGACATCAACCCCAGCGGCCTTGTCCTCCATGAGATCTGTTTCAGCCACCACCCTCTCCTTTCCTTGGCCCTTGGGTGGTTCGAGAGGGCATGGGAGCATAGCCCCAGCCCCACAGGGACCCCTCTCTGTCCAAACAGCAATTTAATCTCCCAAATCTTCTCTTGCAGTGAGAAAATCATGGCCACCCTAGCATGAGCTCCCATGACTTCTCTCCATCTCTCAGATTTTCTCCATTATTACCTTCTCTTCCTCTACTGTGCTCTCAAAGGAGAAGTATCTCCCATACTGACCAGTGCTACTGCCCCTTCTGGTGCTCTCTTCTGCGTTTCTGCTGAGACCTTACTCCATTGGTTATCCTCTCCCCGTCTTAAAGAGAAGAGAGGTAACTCAGGCAGCTAAAATTCTCCTTTAGCCTGAAAAACCTACCTTCCTTTGAGCCTGTTACCCTACTAATAAGATTTGCTGTTTTTACACCACCAGGACACAGCTGACACCAAATGTGTAGGTTTTTTCCATAACAACAACCAATTCTAAGTTCACCAACTGGGTGTCCGATGATTCAACTCAATTCTGACACTACCTGGAATTAGCTAGACCACGCAAGTTAAAGGGCCCAGTGCCACAAGACTGCCCACACTTCAGATGTCAATCGCAAGGCCAGGCCTCCTGTACTTCTGACCAACCAGCTATAAATCAGGGGTTCCCATGACACCCTCCTTGGGCTCAGTAATGTGCTACTACAGCTCACAGATTTCAGGGAAACACTTTACTTACTAGTAGTGGCTTATAATAAAAGATAATAGAAATGATACAAATAAATAGCCAGATGAAGAGGTACAAGGTCCAGAAGGATCTCAAGTGTAGGAGCTTCTGTTTCCATGGAGTTTGGGGTGTGCCACCCTCTTGGCACGGGGATGCATTTCACCATCCCAGAAGCTCTGAGAGCCCCTTTGTTTAGTTTTTATGGAGGTTCCATTTTGTAAATATGGTTGATTAAATCATTGACCATTGGTGATTAACTCAATCTCCAGCCCCTTTTTCTTCTCCAGAGGTCAGAGGGTGGGGCTGAAGGTCCCTGCCCTTTAATCACATGGCTGGTTCCTCTGCTAACCAGCACCCAACCTGAAGCTACCGAGGAGCCCACCAAGAGTGACATCATTAGTACAAACCCAGGTATATATGTATTTTTTGCGGTACGCGGGCCTCTCACTGTTGTGGCCTCTCCTGTTGCGGAGCACAGGCTCCAGACGCGCAGGCTCATCGGCCATGGCTCACGGGCCCAGCCGCTCCACGGCATGTGGGATCTTCCCGGACCGGGGCACGAACCTGTGTCCCCTGCATCGGCAGGTGGACTCTCAACCACTGCGCCACCGGGGAAGCCCTACCCAGGTATATTTTTAAAACTCTATTAAGAATAACAAAAGACACTCTTCTCACTCCTGTCACTCAGAAATTCCAAAGGTTTTAGAAGTTCTACGCCAGGAACTGGGGAAAAAAGCCAAATATGTATTTCCTATCGTATCACAGCATCACATCTGCTATTGCCTGACCTCTTTCTTTCCTCTCCCCACCAACAATCTAGCAAGAGTAATTTGTACCACCAGCCTCTACTTAATCACACCCTGTGCTCTATTACCCACTGTGACATCACCTCTGTTACCAGAAGTCTGAGACAGATGACGTCTTGTTGCTCGTCTGTATGGATGTTTGTATCAGGTTTGTAAGGACTTCTGTTTGTGAGTGACATGACCTTGGAAAGGGCAGGAATGCACGGGCTAGAACATCTTCAATGATTTATATGACTATCCATCTATCTTGCTTCCATAGCTGTGTGCCAACAGGGAAACTGGGCTGCATAACACTCTGGCCTCACATTTTTTCATCGTGTTCAGCAGTTTGTTGGTAAAACCTAGAAGAAGGACAAAATTGGCCTCCCTTGAGTCACCTGGCCACCTCTTGAGCCATTTACTATGGTGGGGGAAGCTATGGCAGTTGGGGTAGCCTAGCACAGGGCTGGCTAGAGTCGGGTAGTGTCTGTGCTAGAGGAAGCTGGGGAAACACATACATAGCTGCTGGGAAAATCATGAACTGTGCAGCCACTGTGATTTGTGTCTACTAAGCAGACTTCTATGTAATGCTGAGAATGGTGCAGAATGAAATAATAGATGGCAACATTGAGGCCATTATCAAAATCACACAGTCATTAAGGCTGAATAGAAATATTAAGCTATACTTGCCTTTCTAACCAAATATGTAGTTAAGACCTTGGATCAAATGGACCTCACAAATGTATGGTGCCTAAGCTGTATGTTTGAAAGGTACACCCAGTAGGGCCAGTGTCTCTGAATATTAACTCCATCCATCTATTGCTCTTTCGCCTCTGGAAAGCATTTTGGTTTCAGAATCTTTCAATTCAAGCACAACCCCCTAGGAGAGGGCTGCCACCACAGTTACAAGTTAATACCACTGGAAGGTGTCGCTGACAAATAACTGAACAAAAAGACCCTGCCGCACCAGAACCAGAAAACTCCTGGGAAATTGGGGCCCATAAAGCGTCTCCAGCTTGAATGTAGCACACAGAAGTGCTGTATGGCAGGACAGTGCTCTGAAGTTTTCCAATATCCCAATCAACAGTAGAGAAAATGGCTCAGAAAGAGTTGCTGAGGTCTTGCCATGTGTCGGGTGTGCTAAATACTCCCTCGAATTTAGTTCAACCCCATTTTACTGATGAGAAAACTGAGGCTCAGAGAGGGTTAAAGTATCCCCCCACCCAAGTTTACACAGCCAGAAAGTAACAGCTTTGGAATTTTCACCCAGCTCTAGCCGCACGGTTCCAAAGCACTGAAGATGGGTAATTAATAAATAGGAAAATTTGTGTCAGAAACGGGGTTTTCTGATTTCCAGGCTAGTGCTCTTTCTACGGAGCATACCACCTTGTTTTTGTATCCCATAGTGTTGAACAAAGCGTTTTGACAAGAGCAACATTCTTTTTTCTCTGCCTACAACGTTGTAGGCAGGAGGTGGGTGATTCTCCCTGCTTAACAGCTAAACGGACCCAGGCTCTGAAAGGAAAAACTTAGCCCAGTAAGGATGTCATTCTAAACCCAGCAGGGCTGGGAGCCCTGGGAACACCTTGCTTTTGCTTTTGGTCATCACACTCCCACAATTCAACTGACCCTGGAAGCAGCGCCAAGCTGGCTGTTTTCGAGCAGATTCATCTCTCTCCGTTTTTAGCTTCAATTCCTCATGACTGTTTTATATTCTGAGCCCTGCCCCTACTTTCAGTTTCTCATAAAGAAAAGTTGTTACGTTAGAATTGAGTGACTCTGTCCGCCTCGTTCCTCACCTCGGACTGTATTTTTACATTATCAAGTAAATTAAAAGCCATACATTATGTGTGCGTGCATTACGGAAACTCATTTAAAATTCTGTTCGGCGCACATCTGAAGAACTTTTGCTGATTCAATGAATGCCACATTTACTAATCAGGTGTAAATCATCACTTTGCTGTGAGGAATACTTTAGACCTGGTCCACCTGACAGGGTCCATTTTGCACTTTGTCAAGTTTCAAGGTATCTCTTAGTCTCTTCATCGGAGCAGATAGAGGAGAGAAAGCTGAGTCTCAGAAACCAAGGTGGCCTGGGGGCTCTTGGCCAGATGTCACACTGCAAGGAGAAGGGGGAGACGACCATGCCTGGGTGGTGAAAACATCTACCACAGAATAACCACAATAATAGTAATACTATCAATACCCAGGGCCGCCTTCCCAGGCATGCAACCGGTATAATCACAAACGGTCCAGCTCTGAGAAGGGCCCTTGGTTTAATACTCTTTTGTCACCACCTTGAAATTGTTAGTAATTTTTTTACTAACATTTGCATTTTACACTGGGTCCCACAATCAGGCACCCGGTTTTATCAATAGCTACCATTTAGTGAACATTTTCCCCAAGTCAGATGTTGAGCTAATGTTTCTCTTGTGTTATGTAACTTCACCATAATCATATTCAGTTATTCAACACATATGGAGCGACCCTTTAGGTGCCAGGTACTGTGCAAAGTCCCAAGAATATCAAATATCAAAGAAAGGCACAGTTCCTGCCTTCATGGAGCCTACATTTAAACAGTATAGACACTAGTAATTTCAAGCTGTAATAACTGCTCTCATGGAGAAACATAATAAACTGAGGTGAATGTCACAGGAAAGATCCATGTGAAGTCAGGTAGCCGGGAAGGGCCTTCCTGAGAGTCTAAGAAGCAAGAACTCTTGTACCCATTTTACAGATATCTCCGGTAGAGCAGGTGACTTAGCCGAGGTCACAGAGTCAGATGATAGCAGAACCAAACTTTGAAGTCAGGTCTGCCTGACTCAGTGGCCAGTGTTCTAGAACACAGGTTCTCAAACTTTAATATGCATAGAGATCACCGGGGATTGTACGAAATGGATTCTGAGTCAACTGATCTGGGGTGGTGCTGATTCTGCTAAGCCCAGAACCACACTTGGAGAACAAGATCTTAAATGCCTGTGCTAGGGGCACGTGGTTGGAGGCGGCCGCCACAGACTCACGGGCACAGTGAGCTGAAGGACCAGCTCTCACCACAGGAAGTGTGATGGGACAGGATGCCTGAGGACAGGCCCAGATGGGCAGAGCAGGAACTCAGGGGCTGCAGGACCTCAAGGATTTCACGGCCCTGCCTAAACCTTGGGGAAAAGAATGAAAACATAACTGGCACAGTTTCTGACCAAGAACTTAGAAGGAGAGAACTGACCAACAGGAAAAGCTTTCCCCTCCTTTACAGACTCTGCCCTGATCCTCAAGTCTAGGTGTACCCCCTTGAGCGTTATGAAAGGGTTCCTTAAGTCCAGCCGCAATCTCTTCCACCGTGCCTTAAGCTCATTTTCTTTTGCAAAGTTCTCTATGAAGACAGAGCATGGCCAGTGAACATTTTCCCATATTCAAGTTAGTTTCAAGTCATCCTTAAGTTTCTAAATTCTAATTTGAGTACCTCACGCCCATTTATTTTTGTCCTTATAGGAATATGAGAGTCATTTTAAAAAATCGCTATAATAATCTTTTTTTCTGATTCGTCAACAGTTTTTATGAGCCAAATGTGACATTATAAGATCTGACTAATTCATAGCAAAGACAACCACCTCCCAGCCCTCATAGAACATATTCCTTTTATTCCCCCACAATGTATTGAATGTGTGGTCAACTCTGAATGCCGGATCTTTTTCTACCAGATATGTATGTGTTGAGTCTCTCTGTTCTCTGAATTGTCTGTTTTGCTCATAACCATGATCATAAACACAGTAACTGGCACACAGTAGGTGATTAATAAATGTCTGTGGAATGGATGTATGAGCAACTTTGAACTAGTCTTCACTGAACTATACCCTGTATTTAAAGAGTATTCATCTTTCAGATTATTAGGAATCTCCCTGAAGGGGAAGGTGACTTCACTTCGAGCAAAAATGTGGATGTAGGATTGGCTGGTGGCATCTAATAAATATTTTTCATGAGTAGTGGTTGACCAAAGAAACTGCAGAACCTGTAATTGTTGAGAAGATATGGAGAAAAGAGAGATTGGAAAAGAGCTCTGCACTGGGAGACATGCAGCCAAGCTTCTGGCCTTGGCCCGACTCCAAACTAGCTGTGTGTTCTTGGGGAATTCATTAGATCTCTCTGGGCTTTAGTAATCTTAGCCAAGAAATGACAGGGTGGAACTAGGTGATCTCTAAGGATCGCTTTATTACTAGCAATCTGGGAGTCCAATCTGTGAACCCTTGGATTGGGTTTTGAAAACAGAAACCAGTGCCAAAAGGAAAACATTTGTGTAAGAATACAAGTGTCTGTCAGAAAGGCTCCTTGGACCAAAACAGCGCTTGCTCTCTACCCTGGAGTCCTATTTCCTACCTGGTGGTTACTGCAATGGTCTTTATACACACAGTTTCCTCTTTTACCATTTCTTTCTCCTTCAGCAATGTCTAGATGTACGCCGCTGTCACATCATTCAGCTCAGCCTTTGTCCGTGTCTGGCTGGAAAGTTCACAGTTTTCCTAGTGGTGCATTTGATCTGCCCTCAAAATTCCCATTGACTTTGCGCATTAAACGCATTAAACGCAGGATCAGGTCCATTTAACCCGCACAACCATTTGAAACAAAGATGGGTAATTAAACACCCTGTGGGTACCATTCTATTCTCCAAGATATTCTCTCCCCGAATCCCAGGTCTCCTTGTCATATCCTTCAGACAAACCACCCTTCTTCCCAGGGGGCAACTACTCCACTTGTACCTGGGCTGTGGTTGCCCGTTTCAGCCCCAGAAGAGTAACCACCAGTCAATCTCCATTTGCCTCTGTGCCTTCCTGCCTACCCTCCACCAGGAGCCCATTTTTGCCAAGCGACTTTGTTTTTGCCTGTTTCCGATCCAGCACCGAAGCTTCCCACAGGTACCTAACGTGCATCTGCATTTTAGCGAATATCATCCCTGCACTGAGACTGAATCGAGGGCTTTTCTCTCAGCATCTGGAATTTGTAGGTCTGCTGGGCGCATTGGCAGAGCAAACCGAGAGCGGAAACAAAACAGCATCTGTGAAATGGGATTATCTAGGGAAAGAGGCCAAGGAGCTTTGGAGTAAGCAAAGGAGAAAACTCCGGTTGTGATTAAAGAAAGAGAAGCAAATCAGCATGGATTGTGCATTGTGGTCATCTGCGTGCCTAGCAATGTGCTGAATGCTTTAATAATGCCACCTAACCATCTCAATGACTCTCTGTAGTGTTACTTATAATCAACAGATGGAGGAAGTGAGGCTAGGAGAGAAAAGAGAACTTGCCCAAAGTCAAGTTACTAATAAGTGGGTTTAAACCTAGGCCATCTTACCTTCAAAATTCATGTTCTTTCCTTTTTTCATCCAACTGCTTTGGGTGGAGAAGAAAGAAAGAAGGTGAGGACAAGTCAGGAGAGGAGAAGGAGGTTCAGGAAAGGAGAGGAGAGGAAAGGAAAAGAAAA
The DNA here is from genome assembly GCF_949987515.2 of Delphinus delphis. NCBI lineage: Eukaryota > Metazoa > Chordata > Mammalia > Artiodactyla > Delphinidae > Delphinus > Delphinus delphis. The sequence continues at coordinate 59,995,865 of NC_082699.1, forward strand.
CAGGAAGGAAGGAAAGAGTGGAAGGACTTCTACATCTGCCTCAAGTGAACCCAGGGGGTGTCATCAATGCCAGAAACCACCTACTCCACACTTGGCAATTTGGTTCCAAAACAGCAAGAGTTATTATGCGTAAGTCTGTTAAGAGTCTTTCCTCATCAGGCCTCTTCTTGGGGCATTCGCCAAGTGTGGACAAGTGTCTGCGCATCACCTATGACCTACTCCATAGCTCATGTCTGGGGTAGAGATGACCCGTGGTTAATTTCTAGTGTGCCCACCTATGTACAGGCACTGTTATCCGTCACTGTGTAAGCAAACACCCCCAAATGTAATAGCTTACAACAACTACGTTTTCTTATTATCTCTCATGGTTTTGAGGGCACACTGGGCTAAGCTGGGCAGTCCTCTCCTGAGACCGTCTGCCAGAACATCTGTGACTCTTGCTTCCCCCCAGAATGGGGCTGGTTCCAAGAGTGA